>NC_090727.1:116375504-116630504 GCF_036898095.1 Palaemon carinicauda | reverse complement strand
TCAAACCATCTATACAGTTAATATTACATAATGTCTCTATCACATCGAACGTAATAGTGGTAATCTAATTGTTCAATGACTTTAAAAATTGGCTTAGTACTTTCTTCTTCTTTTATCTTTTTTGCATATGTTCCATAATTGAGGTGGGTACACCAAGGCATTCTCTCATTATGAGGCTCACAAAATCGAGCTCTCTTTTTGTTATCCAAGGAAGAAACAAGAAAGGGAAATGATCTCTTTTATCTTGTTTCTTGCAACAGGATCAATAACTCTATCAGTGGGAGGATGGCCACTCCCTATATTACTCATATGAAGATTCTATGGAACACCGAGTACCATGGCAGTACGGGCAGAGGGGATGTGGATCCATCTCTACTCGACACATGGAAGTGCCACAAGGGCAACCATCATGACCAAGGCAAGTACACATTACACTAAGAACAGTAGACATTAACACACAAAAAAAATGCACAAAAAGCACTGCAAGTGTAATCTGGTGTGAAGTGATTTGCGATAGTAGTGGTAAGAGATGACAGCCTCTTGATGGTTCAAATAGGAGAAGAGTGAATCTTGCCTCGCTGCAATATGTAACACTGCTCAGCAGTGGAGTTGCCTAGTAATCTATTATATAGTTACCAAAAAGGCACCTTTTCTTTCTTTCTGGTTGTAGAAAATTCATATAGGATTGAAACCCATATAAATGACTCGGAAGTTTGTATCCATGTACGAATAAAGGAATATTAGGAATAATAGGCATGGGATTACAGTTTAGCAGACTGTTTGGGACACTTTCCCAATAAAATCAAGTTGAAGGGAAGGTGGAAACTAATAAGTATAATCAACAAGACCCTGATACAAACGAAAAGTAAAAGTTAAAAACAGGATGCAGCAAAAGCTATTCATTGGTGCCTAAAACAATAGATTTCTCATGTAAATACAAATTAAAAGAAGGTACTGATTTTCTGTAAAACAATTGCAATCTTACCTGTGTTTCAAGGCCCTGAATTTCTTATCACATGCCTCACCACTTAGGTCGTAACCTTTCCTCTTCATTTCTTGTGATAATAGATTCCATACTCCCTTTTTCTTGATGTTCTTCGAGTTAAATTTTGGTAAATGCTTCTTATACAGGTCAATTAAAAGAAGTACTGCTTTGTGTGGCCAATTGGTATCTGTTTTAAGAAAAAAAATATTCCCTGTACAATAAAAATTCTAATTATGCTCCATATAAATATATATATGTATATATATATATATATATATATATATATATATATATATATATATATATATGTGTGTATATAATATATGTATGTATATATATATATATATATATATATATATATATATATATATATATACAATTATATAAATAAATAAATATATATGTATATATATATATATATATATATATATATATATATATATATATATACAATTATATAAATAAATAAATATATATGTATATATATATATATATATATATACACATATATATAAGAATATATATATATATATATATATATATATATATATATATATATATATATATATATAATTACAGCTGGCGAATTACGTAAATTCTTGAGCTCCAAAACTCACCTATCTTATTTTACATACATCTGATACATAGAAATACACCGAGCTCTGAGAAAAATATGCAACTGCTTGACAATAATATATATGAACACCGATTATTTAAAGGTCTCTTAGCTTTACACAAAATAAAATTGGGTGATTAATTTATAAGAACTATTCTAGAACCAACCTCTTACTTCAGTTCTTAATCAGAAATTGAGAGAAGTACTGAGGAAAATATTGGTGCTTGAAATAAAACACACTTTACACTAAGAAAATATATTTTATAGAAAGTTAACAAAAATTTAAAAGAATTACTCGATAATTAACCCTGAACTAAACCTTAGACTAAGACAAAAATTATATGCTATAAAAAAAAATTATGCAATCAATTGTTTCACCGGAAATTAATTTATGAAAAATATTTAATTTTGCAATAAATGAAATAACACTTAACACTTTAGTGATTAAACAATGATGAAATTTACATATATGTAACTGTTACACTTACATCTTTTAGTTCACACACGGTTACAGAACGGTTAAGCAAAATAAATACACTTCCCTGTTTAATCTAACCTTACTAGGCCAGTTAGAAAAAAAAAACTATGTTTAAATGTACTTAAATTAACACACTACACTTGAGTTAATATCCAATAATTTCACCAACTTTTGAACAACACTATACGCGAAATACGTTGGATAAAAATCAATTACTAACGTTTGAGAGGACACACACTTAAGAGAAAGGGGAGACGGACGCTGGCTCTTTCAGAGAGATAGGCTGGGTCTCTTCTGCTGCTTATGCATTCCTAGGGTCTATATATATTTTGGCTTAATTCTACTAGAAATTTCTAGTAGATCATTCTCATAACATGGGTGGCATGGCTCTAGCTGTGTAAGGTTGCCAGCGTAGTAATTTGAAGAAAGGGTTCTAACCTTGCTTGTGAGGCAAATCTCTCTCTCTCAGCTAACTCCACCCACCTTCCTCTCAAAACAATAAAAAAAGGGCAAATCTAATTCGAGAATTTTCATGCCCTTTCTAACCATGCAAACATAAAAAGGACGTAATCCCTCATGTGTGTCATACAGCATACCTAAATGAGATTACATAAAACTATGTGACAGAATTATGTAAAATAAAAAGTTAATTCTTAAAAAAAAAAAATAAAATGTAAATTTACATACACTGAATTTAATGAAAATACAACTAAATGAATGACGAAAGTCTTATGTAATTTACATACATATACTTAAAACTACGTGAGTGGAAGTCACCTTAAGAACTGCCTATACAACTCTTAAATACAAAAATTAAATACATAAAAATATTCACTCTTATGCTAGACCAGCTTCGTAAGATAGGTCTACCCAAAAAGATTACTTATTTCGGGCTTGAATCGACCGATTCAGCCTGAGATGAATAATCAGCAACCGTGTTATCTTTATCTGTTATATGCTTTACATTCTAACAATTAATTACTCTAATTTCACTGTGGAACAGGAGCTAAAAATTATACATTGTAAAGAATCAATACTCAACTTTCCAGAGGCGAAAGAAGCTGGAGATTCCATAATAATCCTCACAAAATCGATCAAAAAAGTTAGATCAACAGGGAACACCACCGTGAGAATTCACTACAAAAATAGGAATAACCGGCATCTTGGATATGGCGCCATCTAGATACTCAATAGTAGTATGGCAGGAAAGGTAACCCCTTCTATTTTGCCACTCTTCCCCCTCGAGGCGAAAACGCTATTCGGGGTGAAGATTGCTATGTGTCGTATCACGATATACGTCCCCTGATTCATGCGATATCCTTATGAAAAATTTTAAGGATATTTGCGCCAGGAGTTAGAATTCTGGAGACCTAAAGGTAAATTCTCTGGAAATATCACTGTACTTCAAATATCCCTTGGAAGTTACTTATAGGACCCTTCCATCAGGACGACATGGTTTGAACCCAAAAAGGATTTTATCGGAGAATATGAAATCCTAGATTTCAAGCTTTTCATGAAGGCTCGTCTTATCAAAAAGATGGAAGGGTAATGCTCTGTGTAAAAATCACTTAAACCCTATACAAATTAAATTAGAAACCAAATGTGAAGTGACATGTGCTAATATTAACACCATAGGAAAACCATGTCCATACTAGTAATATATAGACCACCACATCAAACACAAGAACAGGACATAGCGCTCTATAGACCACTTGGACAAGAAGTTAGCAATAAGCTAGTTGTCTCAATGGGAGACTTCAATGCAGCAATAAACTGGGACACTATGAATTCTACATCAAACACAGAGAGATATATGCAGCTAGAATTTGTCAACAATAAATTCCTCCACCAGTGGGTCGATAAACCAACTAAGGGAAACATACTAGATATTGTGCTAACAACAAAAGAAAATTTAG
This sequence comes from Palaemon carinicauda, assembly GCF_036898095.1. Taxonomy (NCBI): domain Eukaryota; kingdom Metazoa; phylum Arthropoda; class Malacostraca; order Decapoda; family Palaemonidae; genus Palaemon; species Palaemon carinicauda. Next base: position 116,626,509 of record NC_090727.1, on the reverse strand, counting down.
TATCGTGTGTCAGTAGGCAAAGATATTGGCAAAAGTGACCACAAAGTTGTAAGGTTTCAGGTATATATACCTCATCTAAAAGAAAGGAAAATTATAAAAAAGCTAGACTACAGATGTAGTAACTGGATAAAACTGAAGGAATACACCAAGAATTTAGAATATGATGAAACAGGGAACATAAATGCACAATGGGGCTCCTTTGTACAAATATATATAGAAAAAAGGGCTATATGTATACCACATAGAAAAAATTTTACTAAATGGAACTCCACAACCTAAATGGTTCAATGGAGAAATAGCCAATGCAATAAGAATTAGAGACAGCAAACATATATCAATAGGTCCAGAGCCTTTCATTCATGAAGTTTCCGAGCCTAAGAAGTTAAGAAGAAAAGTAGATATACTAGTTAGAAAGGCCAAGATCAATGAAGCAAAAAGAGTGACTTCAGCTAGTAAAGAAAACCCAAAAGAATTTTTTCCATATGTAAACAGTAGAAACAAATGATTTGGAAAAAGTCGAACTGATGAATGCATATTTCACAACTGAATTCACTAGGCAAAAATCAGCGAACCTCCCCAAACCAAGCTATAAAGATATGATGAACCACAACCATAAAATAGAATCACCTTTACAATTATGTCAAAAAGAAAATAAAAGGACTCATTAAGTCTAAAGCACCAGGTCCAGATGATATTCATCCGAGAGAGATTATACATACATACATATACCAAGGCACTTCCTCCAATTTTAGGGGGTAGCCGACATCAACAAATGAAACAAAAACAAAAAGGGGACCTCTACTCTCTACGTCCCTCCCAGCCTGACAAGGGACTCAACCGAGTTCAGCTGGTACTGCTAGGATGCCACAGCCCACCCTTCCCCGTTATCCACCACAGATGAAGCTTTATAATGCAGAATCCCCTACTGCTGCTGCCTCCGCGGTCATCTAAGGCACTGGAGGAAGCAGCAGGGCCTACCGGAACTGCGTCACAATCGCTCGCCATTCATTCCTATTTCTAGCACACTCTCTTGCCTCTCTCACATCTATCCTCCTATCACCCAGAGCTTTCTTCACTCCATCCATCCACCCAAACCTTGGCCTTCCTCTTGTACTTCTCCCATCAACTCTTGCATTCATCACCTTCTTTAGAAGACAGCCATTTTCCATTCTCTCAACATGGCCAAACCACCTCAACACATTCATATCCACTCTAGCTGCTAACTCATTTCTTACACCCGTTCTCACCCTCACCACTTCGTTCCTAACCCTATCTACTCGAGATACACCAGCCATACTCCTTAGACACTTCATCTCAAACACATTTAATTTCTGTCTCTCCATCACTTTCAATCCCCACAACTCCGATCCATACATCACAGTTGGTACAATCACTTTCTCATATAGAACTATCTTTACATTCATGCCCAACCCTCTATTTTTTACTACTCCCTTAACTGCCCCCAACACTTTGCAACCTTCATTCACTCTCTGACATATATCTGCTTCCACTCCACCATTTGCTGCAACAACAGACCCCAAGTACTTAAACTGATCCACCTCCTCAAGTAACTCTCCATTCAACATGACATTCAACCTTGCTCAACCTTCCCTTCTCGTACATCTCATAATCTTACTCTTACCCACAATAACTCTCAACTTCCTTCTCTCACACACCCTTCCAAATTCTGTCACTAATCGGCCATGCTTCTCTTCTGTGTTTGCAACCAGTACAGTATCATCCAAAAACAACAACTGATTTACCTCCCATTCATGGTCATTCTCGTCTACCAGTTTTAATCCTCGTCCAAGCACTCGAGCATTCACCTCTCTCACCACTCCATCAACATACAAGTTAAACAACCACGGCGACATCACACATCCCTGTCTCAGCCCCACTCTCACCGGAAACCAATCGCTCACTTCATTTCCTATCCTAACACATGCTTTACTACCTTTGTAGAAACTTTTCACTGCTTGCAACAACCTTCCACCAACTCCATATAACCTCATCACATTCCACATTGCTTCCCTATCAACTCTATCATACGCTTTCTCCAGATCCATAAACGCAACATACACCTCCTTACCTTTTGCTAAATATTTCTCGCATATCTGCCCAACTGTAAAAATCTGAATCATACAACCCCTACCTCTTCTAAAACCACCCTGTACTTCTAAGATTGCATTCTCTGTTTTATCCTTAATCCTATTAATCAGTGCTCTACCATACACTTTTCCAACTGCACTCAACAAACTACCTCTTGAATTACAACACTCATGCACATCTCCCTTACCCTTAAATAGTGGTACAATACATGCACAAACCCAATCTACTGGTACCATTGACAAGACAATGGTACCAGATTATAGAACTAGAAAAAAAGATAACCCAACCCTTTTACAAAATGTTCCGAAAGACAGCCTACGAAAGAAAGGCACCACAAGGATGGAAACTAGGCATGTTCCTCCAATCTACAAGAAGGGATCAAAAGTAGAACCCGGCAACTACAGACCTGTATTTCTAACTTCAGTGTGTTGCAAAATTTTTCAATCAATCATAGTAGATTCAATAGTAGAACTTAGAGAGAAAAACAATCTTCTGATAGACAGCCAACATAGTTTTAGACAAAAGAGATCATGTGTGACAAATCTTTTTGAATTTTTCAACAATATGTTTAGCATTTATGACTTAAGCAGGGCAATAGACATTATGCCCTTAGATTTTCAAAAGGCTTTTGACAAAGTTCATCATAAAAATTAATGGTCAAAATTAGAGCACTAGGCATCATTGACGAGCCAGCTGAATGGATCAAAGATTGCACAGTTGTAATCAGCTGAGAAGCTTCAGAGTGGGCAACTGTTACAAGCGGAGTATGTTACGGTTCTTTCTTTGGCCCATTGCCATTTCTGATCTACATTAATGACATAGATTTAGGATTAACTAGTAGAATAGCCAAATTTCCTAGACACTAAATTAGGCATAAATGCTGCGAACTCAGGAAACGTAGAAGACTTAAAAGAGGATCTAGTAAAGCTAGGAGAATGGTACAGAAAATTGTAAATGCTTTCCAAATGTGGGAAATATAGTCATGCACATATGTTATAGTAACCCCCAGTCAGATTACTCACTACTGGGCAATGAAATAGAAAGTGTGGACCAAGAGGAAAGTATTATTATCAGCAAGAATTTGAAGTTCACCAAACAGAGCATAAATGCTGAAAAGAAAGCACAAACTATTAGGCTGCATAAAGAGACAATTCAAATACAGAAACAAAGACACTGTACTACAGCTGTACACATCACTAGTAATAGCCCCTCTACAATATGGAATCCAATTCTGGGTTCCAAGTATTCAGAAGAATAGATAGATTGGAAGCAGTTCAAGCTAGGGTCACCAAACAAGTTACAACACTAAGGCAATTCGGATATAGACGGAGGATGGAGCCTTTGAATTTATTTGATATACAAACTCTACGACTAAGGGGAGAGTTAATAAAGGCATTCAAAATTCTTAAAGGAATAAAAAATGTAGATTACAACAATCGATTCATGCTTAGCACAAATCAGTCCAGAGGTAACGGATACAAATTGAAATGGAAAAGATACAACACCACTCAATGTGGTAATTTCTTTACATACAAAATAGCAAATACTTGGAATAGCCTTCCAGTGAATTTAGTAAACAGTAACACAGTTCAAGAATAAGTTAAGACCACAAGAACTCTCTCAATGGTTAAACTTAATCGCTCTAATAAAGAGCAAATGGAGTCTCCGCGGATGAACTAAAACGTCTTGACATCCAAAATCCTTGTAACTCCTCGTAACACACACACACACGCACACACACACACACACACTCTCTCTCTCTCTCTCTCTCTCTCTCTCTCTCTCTCTCTCTCTCTCTCTCTCTCTCTCTCTCTCTCTCTTTCTCTCTCTCTATCATTACGGAATAACATAGTCACTCAAATTAAACGGAATAACAGTCACTTTGTGAATATAAAGCTTTATTGCACATAAAATCCAAGTGCTTTTCCTTTATTTAAAGACAATTACATAAAACAATTTTTTTGTAAATTATTCTATAATCATTTCACAATGAATGGAAAAACATTTTGATTGTTTAGAGTGAAATACAATGGAGAGTAAAGCATATGTTTTGAAAAAAGGGATTTTGACGTAGGAAAAATCTATTTTTGGGCGAGAGACCCATGCCGCCCAGTGAAATGCTCCTTTAACATCATTTCTAAGGTAAAAACTGCTATAAATTTACCAGAGAAAAATTTGTATAGGAATGCTAGGTTGGACCCAGCTCGCTCACCTTAATAAGGTGTCGGTATAATACTGGGGCACGTGAATAAATCACAACCAGAGGCCTCGCACCATTTAGATATCTCCTGTCAATATCTCCGAACAGCGAGGTGCCGTTCAACATCCTACTACTACTAGTAATCCCACGCCAGTGACGTCACTCCTTATAGCACCCCAGATTGGGGCCCAATTAGGGAGGGACGGGTGGGTTCACTGGGCGGCACGGGTCTCTCGCCCAGAAATAGATTTTTCCTAAGTCAAAATCCCTTTTCTGGGCTCCGACCCGTGCCGCCCAGTGAAATCGTACCAGAGAATGAGGACCCAATATGGCTAACTACCTGAAGGGAATAACACAAATAACATAGATGATGAGTTTTAATATCATAAGGAGGGATGTGGAAACCCGTAAAATAGATCAACATGTAAATGACAGTGATAATTAGACATGGTAAACAATCAATAATGAAACCCGTAGGTAAAAGTCAACAGATATGAATAGTGGTAATCCAGCTTGGTAATCAAAATGCAAAGTTAAACATTCAATCATAGGTATAAATATGAGCATGTTACAAAATCCCACCAGGGGAAGATAGAGAGAACCAAGCGAAAAAAAACCCATAACAAATATTTAACATAACAAAAGAAAATCAGCTCGGGGATTTCAAGAAAAAGTGAAATCAAAACAAATAGTGAAATTGATCAATTGAATAATAAAATAATACATCATGGTAAACAAAACAGGTAGGAACAACGGGTAAGCCAGGCAGGAGGGAAAGAGGACAGAGCAAGACGTTGTGATTAGGACTCAGTACCTTCAGGAGGAACTATATTCCCTGCAGCTACTGTGGCAAATCTAAGAGCTTCTAAAGGTTTTAGGTAGTGGCGCTTGAAAACTTTAGGGGACTTCCAACCCGTATATTTTGAGAGCTCATCAAATTTCATATGGTGGAAAAAATTAATTGAGGTAGCCACAGCTCGAATATCATGGACATGTGGGAATGATTCAGGATTAGCTTGTTTAATAAAATAAAGAATTTGTTGCCTGATTCCCTTAAAGGTAATAGTTCCTCCGTGTTCTCTAATAAATAAGGGGCCTGTGGTTGTAGTGGAAGTTCTACTTAAGTAGGATTTCAGGGTGGTATCTGGACACAGGGATGGATCCCTAGGAAGTGGAACAATCTTCCAGGGAGACCACCTGTTTTGGGGGTCCTCATTTTTAGCCAAGAAAACTTTGTTAGGGGAGAGAAGGACCTCACCCGAAGAGAGAAACTCTATATGACCTGGGTCTCTAGATAAGGCTGACAATTCTGAGACTCTGGAGCCAGAGGCGAGGCTCAAAAGAAAAAGTGACTTTCTTAATAATGCCATATAGTTACAGGATTCATTTGGGGTGTCAGAGGCTAGCTTAAGAACATCGTTCAAAAACCAGGAAACTGCGCTAGGGCGAGTTGAAGGTTTTAGTCTGGCACAAGCTCTCGGAATGGATGAGAAATATGAATCCGTTAAATCAATGTCAAAACCAATATGGAAGATCTTTTTCAAGGCTGACTTGATTGTAGTAATGGTATTGGCTGCCAGGCCTGATTCGAAGAGAGTTCTAAAGAATGTCACAGTTAGGTTCATTGTCATTTTCTCAACTTGGGAATCTTTCAAGAACTTAGCTAATTTCTTGACAGCTGAGTCATATTGACGGAGAGTAGATTTCCTTTTGTCATATTCCAGGAAAATAGTATTCAAAGGATTGAGGTTTGCACCTCGTTGGGCTGCGAACTTCATGAAGTCCATAAAGTTAGGGCATTCAGAATCCTTGAGGAGGCGAACACATTGCGAGTTTGTACTGTCTGTGTTAGCACCGGATTGAGAATCCGCCGGGGGCGGAGACCTAGTTCTAGCAACAAGGGGAACCAATTGCTCTCGGGCCAGTTGGGGGCTACGAGAGCCACTTGACCTTTGAAGGATCTGAGTTTGTGCAGAACTTTCAGCAGGAGATTCACTGGAGGAAACAGATAAATTGTCTTCCAGGTATTCCAATCTAGAATCATAGAGTCCGTGGCATAAGCCTGAGGGTCCAGGTTGGGGGCTACATAACAATCTAGTTTGCGATTGGATTCCGTCGCAAACAGATCCACCTGGAGACCCGGGACTTGAGATAGTATCCACTGGAAAGATCGAATGTCTAGTGACCATTCTGATTCTAGCGGAGTCGTCCGGGAAAGTGAGTCCGCTACCACATTCCGGACTCCTGCTAGATGGACTGCTGACAGGTGCCACTTGTGCATTGCCGCCATGGAGAAAATCTTCAACATGATGTGGTGTATTTGGGCTGATCTGGAGCCTCCTCTGTTGAGGCAGTGAACTATGACTGCACTGTCAAGAACCAGTCTGATATGGAGATTCCTGGCTGGATTGAGACGTTTTAAAGTGAGGAAGACTGCCATGGCCTCTAGGACGTTGATGTGCATTTGTTGGAAGACCGGTAACCATAACCCTTGGACTTTCTTGTGTTGGGAGTAACCTCCCCACCCTGTTAAGGAGGCGTCTGTGTGAACGACGAGTCCCGGGACCAGATGTTGTAAGGGGATTCTTGATCTTCGTCCAAGGCTGCAGACTTTTACTCAGTATTGGGGAAGGCGAGCACGTCTGTCTCGGCGTTTTGCGGTTGCTCTGGAGCGCCACACTCTGTTTATGTCCTTGAGTTTGGACCTTAGGACAATGTCTGTCACGGAGGCGAACTGTAAGGAACCTAGGATCCTCTCTTGGTTCCTTCTGGAGGTCAACTTCTCCCTGAGAAATTGTTTTGTATTCCTCGCTATCTCCTTCCTTTTGGCTTAGGGGAGGCACAGCGTATGGGAGCACAGATCCCATTGTAGCCCCAGCCATTGAAACTTGGTCTCCGGGACCAGGCGGGATTTCTCGAAGTTGACTTGGAATCCCAGTTGTCGAAGGAAGATGAGGACTTTGTTCGTTGCTATGCGGCAATTCTGGGCATTGTCTGACCAGATTAGCCAATCGTCTAGATAGGCCACTACCTGTATCCCCTGAGTTCGAAGCTCTTGAATTACTGTCTCTGCTAGTTTGGTGAAGATTCTGGGTGCTATGTTGAGCCCGAATGGCATCACTTTGAATGCATAGGCTTGTTTGCCTAGCTTGAAGCCCAGAAAAGGACGAAAATGCCTTGCTATTGGAACGTGATAGTAGGCATCGGTAAGATCGATGGAGGTGGTGACGGCCCCACGGGGAAGTAAGGTCCGCACCTGCGAGACGGTAAGCATATGGAATTTGTCGCAACGAATGAAGGAATATAAACGAGACAGGTCCAGGACTACTCTTCGTTTATCTGAGCCTTTCATTGGCACGCTGAACAAGCGTCCTTGAAATCTTAAACGACGTATGCTTTGGATCGCATCCTTTTGTAGCAGATCTTTTGTGAAGGAACGTAGTTCTTCTGTTGGCAGTTGGCAAAAGCTGTTCGGTGGAGGAGGTCCTTGTATCCAGCTCCACCCTAGTCCTTTGGAGATAATGCTGGAAGCCCAATCGCTGAACTTCCAACGGTCTCGAAATATGTACAGTCTCACTCCAACCTGTGGTTTCTCAATGGTTGGAGGATGATTTGCCTCCTCTGCTTCCACGGGAAGACTTGCCTCGGTCGTAACTCCTTCCGCTACCTCGGGCACGAAAGGCACCCCTGGAACCCCTGTGACGCTGGTAGCCACGGAAAGAGCCCTGAGCCTCATAAGTGGGGTTAAAGGCGGGGGAGAAGGAAGTCGAGGCGATCTGAGACTGAGGGACCAGGACGTATTGTTCTTGCTGTTGGCCCTTTGAGGTAGAAGGCTGGGGACCTTGAGGAGCCGGTTGGACTGAGACCGGTTGAACCCTGAATTGGGAAGAGTGGAAAGGCCTCAATCTCTTCCTACCTCGAATTGGGGTACCAGTAGGCTCATATTTCCTCTTTGAAACAAGGCCCCATCTAACCTTGAGGTTTTGGTTGGCTCTAGCTGCCTCGCTAAGGACCGAGTTAACCAAATCCTCTGGGAAAAGATCCGGGCCCCAGACTGGAGCTTTGATGAGCCTATTAGGCTCGTGCCTAATCGTGGCTTCAGAGAGGACGTGTCGTCAACAACGGGTCTTGGCGTTTGCAAAATCATAGGCGTCAGCCATAAAGTTTTGCAGTAGTGACTTAGTGAGGACCTTAAGGAGATCCTCCTCGTTGTAAGTGGCGACGGTCAATTCGAAAAGAGCAACCGAATTGAGAGACCTGCCGAATCTGCACCTCGACTCAAATTCCAATTTAATAAGAGACTCCGGGAGTCTGGGAAGCCGTTCGCTGAACTGCATCGAGGCACAGTCCGGGCTCAACTTACCTACCGAAAAGGTAGCTGGGGCGTTCCGCCAACATTCACTGTCTCCCGGAAAGAGAAGGGAGGTTAAGTCGGTCTCCCTGAGTTGGGGTAAAGGCTTCTCGTCTTTGATAGCCTGGAAGACCGACTCTAAGATCTTGGTCGCACATGTGGTAGGGGTCTGGTCGTCGGCCACAAACATAGTATACGAACTTTTGTAGGCCGTAATCATTGTGTTCAAGCAGTCCCACTCATTGAACACGCGGACCAAGACAGACTGTGCCTGTTCTTAAATAACAGTTTCCTTTGCGACCTTATCTAAACGGATCAGAGCCTCTTCCGTGAGGCGAGCGTAGCCGGGGAAGGGGAATTCAAGACCCAGCGGGTAGAATTCATAATCCGTAAGAGGCCGGGTACCAAAACCTTCGATTGACAGCATACCCTTCGAGAAGGGGGCCTGCAATGCTAACCTCCAAGGGTTATTCTTATTGAAAGGAGGAAGCTTGGAGGCGTAGGGGATGGGGTATTGCTGTTGTAGTGGTGGTAGCCCCGAGCACATGAGTCCTTGAACTAGGCTCTCCACAGAAGCTATCCTCTCTTGCGATTGCTTCGTATGAGACGATAGCATCGACTCAAAACGAGCAAACAGTTTCTCTGAAAAATCCTCCGCGTTAAATGATCCCGCCTAGGGGGGAACAGGTGCCGGAACAGAGGCTACGCCGTGAGAGGTTGAGGGCACAGCAATCGGGTCTTGAGAGACTCTGGTGGAGGAGGATTTAGCCTTCGAGGATGATGATCTCGAAGGCTTGAGGTCTTTGGAAGACTTGTGAGTCTTATATAAAGGCTTACGATGAGCCTTCACCTTGGGGGGAACAGGCCGGGGACTGAAATCAGTCCCGGTTGTCCCCGGAAAACCTTGAAAAGAAGAGTGTTCGGAGGTAGAAGAGAAAGCCGGGCTAGGGAGAGGAATCTTAGCCCGGGAACCACCTGACTCACCTACGTCCCTACCTGTGTCGGGATCATCCAGAGCCATGGGTTCCACATCGAGGTTGAGGGTAGCGACGTCCTCAGTTAGGGTGCCGCCCGTCTCTCCTTGGTCCGGGGCCAGAAGAAGAGATTCAACTCTCTCTCGATGATAGGGTCCGCCAACTCTTTGGGAACCGCAGCTGATGTTTTAGCATTGGGGTAGAGGCGGGAACACCATTCCTCAGAGAGGATATAAGGCTGTTTGGCCTTCACGTTGCGGGCGAAAGGGCGAACCCGCCAATCCAGATCTTCAGGGTAGCTTGGGCTGTGTCCTTTTCAAGCTGAGTGCTCTGAAAGAGAACAGACTATTAGCGAGGAATAAAAGTGCCAAAAGAAAGAGTGGAGAAGTCCAAGGACTTCGTAGGCACGAAGTAAAAGGCATGCGGGAAGTCCAGAGGACTGTGGCCTTAAAATAATAATATGATTAAAAGAAACCATCAAAATAATTTATAACTCCCCACAAGTCTGTATTAATGTAAATGCACTCACCGAGTCAGATGTTAGAGTGGAGGTCATTTTGTAGCAGACTACACAATTGTCCGGATGCCAAACAGCTAGGTCATCCACTTGAATAGAACAGTGAGCGTGCGAACGACACACATCATGGCCGCAGGGTTGGTGGAGGACAGCGGCACATGCCGTCATCGCACAACATACAGTCTTTAAGATAAAAGATACATGAATATCTTAAAGGAAAGCAAATTAGGGGCCCGGAGGCCCCGGTGCTTAAATATCTATATAAATTAAAATCATGATAAAATTTTTTTATATATATAGCCATTAATTATCTTGAATGAAAGCAAATGAAGGGCTCGGGGGCCCGGAGTGCTTCAATTCTATATATATATCAAATACATGATAAAAACTATTCATATAAATGCCTTAAATATATTGAATGAAGGCAAATAGGGGACCCGGGGGGGCCCGGGGTGCTTAATAAATCAAAATAACAGATCTATTTGATTGTAAAAATTTAAATTAAATTAAGTCAGACCGTAATCGTGATCATATCAAAAGAAGGAAGGCAAGGTCGAGAACTAGGATCGTATATAATATATATGTGACTAATATATAAAGTTAATCCAAGTAATAATGAGTAACGTTGGCTCCGGGGGCTCAACTGAACAACTCGACCGGATGGTAATGTATAAAAGCTACTTCTGGGGATATATATATATATATATATATATATATATATATATATATATATATATATATATATATATATATATATATATATATATCTATATGAGGTCTGTGAGGTGCGTGACACTAGAGAGGGGGAAGGGATCTTTAATGGGTCTGTGACGTGCGGGACCGAGAGGGAGTAGCACGTACAAAACTTAATAAATGATATAACATGACAAGGTACCACGGACCGAGCAGAAAACTTCCCGCTGATCGTTGGCCAAACGAGCAACGGAAAGAAAACGACTACGACCGGGTAGAGTAGTGAAAAGAGTAAGTAATGTACGTTAATGTATAATAATAGTACGTTAATGTATAATAATAGTAAGCCTCACAGATCAACGGGAACCGCCCGTGCAAAGAAAGCGGATGCCCCCGGGAGGGGAACATAGCGCCATAAAGTGACTCAAACTCGATCGGGAGAGAGAGAGGGAGGGAACCCTGGGGTGGGGTATCAGGCGGGAGGGAGGCTAGGAGTGGGGCGATAGCAAGTATACCAACCTGCCAGACCCACGATGATATGATCACGCGGAAAGACTAATAACACTATAATAAACATAGCACATGGTAAAATAAGATAGGAAAGCATGCTGGATGATAATAATAATAAAATTAACTATACATCAATCGTAAAACAAACGAGGGAACGAACATGAGACAGGAGAAGCAAGCCTGACGGCGCTGGGAGTAGGCAGGGCTACCAACATAACACAGAGTCAGTGAAGTGCTAACAAAATGAAAACTAATATGTAATATCTGACTCATGAAAGCCCCTCGAGGTACTGCAAGCAAACGAATGACGCTAAAAAGATAAGCAAGTCCGTGGCCTGCGAACGTAATAATCCAAGTAATAATATTAGTGGAATAGGAACGCTCGAAGGCGACCAGGCATGCCAACCTACCAATAATACGCACGTATGTAATAACTGTTATAATAACAGGACAATATAAAAAACTAATACGGTGTGTGAACCGTGGATACCCATAAAGTTCATAACGAGAAACAATCAGTATGGAGGACTCATTGAAAAGCGTTAAGAACGAAACGAGAGAGAGATAGGAGGGAGCCGGGCGCCATGAGAGACCCACGCGGGGTCGTGAAAAATAAAACTGTATAATATAAGCAAAAAAGGGCAAGGCCCCCTCCAAAATCTCAAAACTCATAGATCTGGTACTTAACTTAGATGGAGTGACAGTGGAGTCCGACATCTTGAGGTAAATCCAGAAAAAACCAGCGAAATTCACACACTAATGCAAAATACGGCTAGAAAGTTGCGTGCTATATAAAGGAGTGTCGTCACTGGCGTGGGATTACTAGTAGTAGTAGGATGTTGAACGGCACCTCGGTGTTCGGGGATATTGACAGGAGATATCTAAATGGTGCGAGACCTCTGGTTGTGATTTATTCACGCGCCCCAGTATTATACCGACACCTTATTAAGGTGAGCGAGCTGGGTTCAACCTAGCATTCCTATACAAATTTTTCTCTGGTAAATTTATAGCAGTTTTTACCTTAGAAATGATGTTAAAGGAGCATTTCACTGGGCGGCACGGGTCGGAGCCCAGAAAATTCATTTTGTAATCAGCAGTAAAACAAATAAACATGAAATGTAGCTTATTATAGAGTAAGTGAGCAAGTATATCTGATGGTGACACATCTCGTATATAGCTCTAGTAGCAGATCCATGGTCTCATAGCGAAGGGAATTCTTAAAATTTTACGGGTAAGTGTCAATTAAACAAAGCTTTCTGGAGAAGGAACAATGTGCATCAGGTGAGTAGAGACATAATAAATTTTATCATTAAAATATTATTCTTCCCAACTTACAACAGATACACAGTAAAAGCATTTTGGATAAGGATCTATAAATGTACATGACTCATTTGAAGCACTATGAAGTGCATTTTGAAGACCTGAAATAAATTTAAGTGCCTGAATGGATCCTAACACTGTCTGATGTTGGAATAAAGAATGCAGATATTCCTTCACACCTGAAGGAGGAATTCATTGACATGACTATGGACCTGGAACTTAGTACCTTGTTCAGAAGAAAAGGTCTACATGAATTTTGGATCTACAAGAACAATGTTGCTACATATCCTCAGCTTTGTGCATTGGTAGAGCCCTCTTTACTTGCTTTCCCTCATTCATGCATGGTTGAAGATGGTTTAGCTATGCAATTACAGTCTTAATAAAACGGAGGTGCAGACTTAGCTTAGAAGAACGAGGTGTCCTACGGCTGAAGCTCACCAACCTGATATCAGTATCCTTGTCGAGTCCCATCAGGCACATTCTTCACATTAATGAGGTCAATACCAGAAGAAGAAAATGGTATGTTGGACTGAGAATTACGCTACATATACTCGTACATCAAAAGTTCTAAACATATTTTTTGGGCTCAAGCCATGTCGTCCTGATGGAAGGTTCCTATTGGTAGCTTTCTAAGGGATATTTGGCTACAGTGATATTCCCAGAGAATTAACCTTTAGGTCTCCAGAATTCTAACTCCTGGCACAAATATCCTTAAGGATATCGTGTAATATCAGGGGACGTATATCTTTTACCAGCCGCCCGTTGAGTTACTACCGCTAGAGAGTTAGGGGGTCCTTTGACTGGCCAGACAGTACCATATTGGATCCTTCTCTCTGGTTACGGTTCTTTCCCTTTGCCTACACAGACACCGAATAGTCTGGCCTATTCTTTACAGATTCTCCTCTGTCCTCATACACCTGACAACACTGAGATTACTAAACTATTCTTCTTCACCCAAGGGGTTAACTACGGCATTGTAATTGTTCAGTGGCTACTTTCCTCTTGGTAAGGGTAGAAGAGACTCTTTAGCTATGGTAAGCAGCTCTTCTAGGAGAAGGACACTCCAAAATCAAACCATTGTTCTCTAGTCTTGGGTAGTGCTATAGCCTCTGTACCATGGCCTTCCACTGTCTTGGGTTAGAGTTCTCTTGCTTGAGGGTACACTCAGGCACACTGTTCTCTCTAGTTTCTTTTTCTCTTGTTTTGTTGAAGTTTTTATTGTTTATATAGGAAATATTTATTTTAATGTTGTTACTATTCTTAAGATATTTTATTTTTCCTTGTTTCCTTTCCTCACTGAGCTATTTTCCCTGTTGGGGCCCCTGGGCTTATAGCATCCTGCTTTTCCAACTAGGGTTGTAGCTTAGCATTTAATAATAATAATAATAATAATAATAATAATACGACACATAGCAATCTTCACCCCGAATAGCGTTTTTGTTTCGAGGGGGAAAAGTGGCAAAAATAGAAGGGGAGCCATTATCAAGGTTACCCTTCCTCCCGTAATACTATGAGTATCTACATGGCGCTGTATCCAAGATGGGGCTTATTCCTATTTTTGTAGCGAATTCACACGGTGGTTTTCCCAATTGCTCTAGCGTTTGTGATCGATTTATCAAGCATTTACTATGCAATCTCTAGCTTCTTCTGCCTCTGGAAAGTTGGGTATTTATTCTTTATAGTGTATGATTTTTAGCTCCTGCTTCACAGAGAAATTAGAATAATTTTAAGTGTTCGGAGCTCAGCCGATCACCGGAGGCGCCATGGGCGCTATCGTTCATAATGCATGTGTTATTTAGTTAGCTGAACGACACTCCCAGTTGTAATAGCATGAATAATTATGAAGCTATTCAATTAAGATTATACTAGGAAGTTATATATTATGTCAATTGTATTCAGTAGAGTTTCGGCGATTTAGGTAACCGAACCTCGCCCCGCGCTAGGCTTCCTAGCCTACGCGCTTGCGTTTACTTTCATGCATGATATAGAACGACATTCCTAGTTGAAATAGCATTAATAAATTATGAAGCTATTTAGGCACAATTATACTTGTAAAGATATACTGTACAGGTAGTCGCCGACTTACGACCGAGATAGGGACCGAGAGATGAGTCGTAAGTCGAGTTCGCCGTATGTCAAACTAGAAAAGTGAAGTTTCCGTAGATTTATTTTGATAAGTTATGATTCGGCAATCATCTGGATCATATTTTGTCAATATTTTCTTACTGTCTATCATTATTCCATTTTCTTGTTTCATAGGATATCATATGCTCTATAAATGCATTTTTGTATTCTATTTATCAATTTTGGAAGCATTTTACAATCGAGTACTGAAAATTTTGTTTACCTTTGGTTATGATCAACTGATCTGAAAGTGCCGCTACGTACCGTATCATATTCTTTTTATCATTTCTTAACTTATTAGAAATATCTTCATGATGAATATTACATCAACGCCAATATGTTACAGGAAATCAGTTTCCATACAGTTCGTCTAATCATTAGGTATAATGCGAAATCGTTGTAGCTCTTTCTCTGTGTGTGTGTGTGTGTGTGTGCTGGCTCTCGCAATTGCATACAGGTAGTTCATTTTTAAAGCTTCATACAGTATTCTAGTTCAATATTAAACCTTTATATTTCATTAGACATTACTGTGTTTAATTGTGGTTTATTAAAGCACGTTTATATTTTATTTTTCAATTTCTTGAGCATATCAATAATCAACAAATACTTTCTGGGCTTGAACCTGTGCCGGCCAGTGAATAAGCTCCTATTAGCACTTATTCTTAGGTAATTTACTGCTAAATATACCAGAGAAAAAATGTAAAGGAGTGCTAGGTTAACTAGCTCGCTCACCTATTGGTGTCGGTATAGAATTGGGCGTATAATCCAGAGGTCCCGCACTATTTAGATTCATCCACGACAAAGACCCCAATAGAGGAGAGCCGTTCAACCTCACTCGGCACCACCAACTCTGCATCCGCTCAGAACCCAACTCCTTTTTAGCACGCCTGTGTGGTAACCCGCTTGTTTGTGCTCTCGTGTTTTTGCCTTATTTTTTGTGGATTATGGCTTCTACATCGGTTTCCCAGGAGACACCGTCTAAGTTAAGTACCAAGCAATGTTTTGCTGTGTTTTGAGCAATCTAGACCGTTTAATATTTAAAATTATAGGAGTTTATTCTCTTCGATCATCTCGGTCTTGCTCGATTCCGTTTACGGTTGGTACTCCTGTTTTGAGAGCTTTTAGTTTCACTCGCGGTGTTACTAAGTGTATTATTTTTATTATTAGTTTAAATTTTTATATGTTTTATTGTGGATATTCATTATTTAGCGTTTAGAAACCTTGTGGTTCATTTTTAGGGCCGATATCAGATTACGTATCGTAGATGGCTTGCCGACCTTCGTTACTGGGCGGCAATTTTTATTATTTAAGCCATCAGGATGTTGTCCTTCGGGATTTATTCATTATTTCGCATGCCTTGCCCTAATTTTTTATGTGTATATTTATATATTTTTCAACGCTATTACTTTTATAATGAATATTTGTGCTTATTACTCTGTATGATCTGTTTTGGTAGTGTTTGGGGATCGTCAGTTGGTAGCCCTGCTGCTCCGTATCACGTGATCCTCCCCCAAGCTCCCCCTCTCGCTAGGTTGGTGGCTAGGCTTCTCTCCCCCCTCCCCTAGGGGACCGTTGCCTTCCCTCTTTTTAGAGGGGGTAGTTCAGTGTTTATGGACTTTGTCCTCCGGGTGTCCCGGCGGTTTCGTCTCTGTCTAGACGGGTTGGCCACCGATCAACAGAGTAGGATCCCGGTGCACCCTATTTTATACTCACCTATCACACTTTTATTATGTTATACGAAACCCTCCGGGTTCTGTTGGTGGTTCTTATCTACGGTTCCGCCCCCCTCTTAATTTATAACAGTTACTATGATTATATATGACAGATCACTATCCCGGAGTTCCTATATGTATTAGTTTATGGATGTACTTTTATTTCCCGGT
The DNA here is from genome assembly GCF_036898095.1 of Palaemon carinicauda. Lineage (NCBI taxonomy): Eukaryota > Metazoa > Arthropoda > Malacostraca > Decapoda > Palaemonidae > Palaemon > Palaemon carinicauda. Next base: position 116,609,828 of record NC_090727.1, on the reverse strand, counting down.
CCGGGGCTTAACCTCGCTCCGGGAAATCAGACACCATGTGTGTTAATTCTTTGTTGCATCCTTCCTTATGATCCCGGCTCGACCGGAATGGATAGTTATACTCTAGTCTTAAGTTAGACTTATGTTTAGGCCCGGGTCCTCCGGACCTGCCCCTACTTAAGAGTATTACAGTTAAGCTCTAGTCTTAAGTTAGACTTATGTTTAGTCCCGGGTCCTCCGGACCCGCCCCTACTTAAGAGAATTACAGTTTCTCATATACTATTCTTTTTATAGATGGTGCATTGTCAGACGACGGCCTGTGCGGCTGTTCTTCACCAGCCTTGTGGCCATACTGTGTGTAGGTCTCACGCCCTCTGCGGAGTTCAGCTGGAAGACATCGTAGTCTGGCACCCTGATAATTGTATGGTCTGTTTTGACCTCATCACCACCCTTGGATCTGATTCGGTGAGTCCCGTTGGCTATGTTGCCTTTCTAATTATTTTACCTGTAATTGGTATACATACACTATTTAGTAAGATTTCTATGGTCTTGAAGGACCTCCGGGAATCTTCCTTTCTGTAATTCCCACTATTATTTCAGGCATCCCCGGAGCAGAAGACTGCGGCTCGGGCCACACTGAAAGTGTGGGTTGGGGGATTTGCCCGAAACGTGAAAGCAAAACAGCCTTACGTCCTTTCTGAAGACTACTGTGCTATGATCTACCCTAATGCCAAGTCTTCAGCCGCTGTGGCTAGGCATGTTGCGGCACCCATCATTGCCGACATTGATGCCACTATTGCGGGATTCATTGACCAGGAACAAGATCCGTTGGATGCCCCCGGAGATCTGGAAGACAATGTTGCCTCCTTGAACTTGGATGTGGAACCTATGTTGTTGGATGATCCGGATGCAGGTAGGGTGGTAAGTGAGGCAGGTGTTACCGGCGCTGAGATTCCTATCCTCAGCCCCGCTCTTTCTTCTTCATCTGATCTCTCTTCTTTCCATGGTTTTTCTGGGGACCGCGATTCGTCTCACCGATCACACCCGGTTCCCCCCAAAGATAAGTCTATATCTAGAACTTTGCCAAAAGCTCGTAAGCCCCACAAGGCTTCCCGTAGTTCCAATTCGAATACAAACCCGTCATCTAAGGCTTCCGGCTCCTCCTCTAAGTCTCACGACCCGGGAGTACAATCCGCCACCTCTGCTCCTAACCAGGGCCTTTCCGAATCAGCCATGCTTCGCATTGTGTCGGAGATGCAATCTAAGATTGTGTCGGAAATGCAGGCCAAGATGGACACGATGTTCTCTAACATTGGTCAGAGACTTGGGGCATTAGAGCATGGTGCTCCGGAACGAGTTCAAAGCTCTCTCATCCCGGATGCCTCTAAGCTTCCGCCGTTTACCAAGAATAACCCTTGGCGCATGGCTCTTCATTCCCCATTCTCAGACGGGATGTTAACGTTGGAAGGTCTTGGTACTCGTCCACTAGAGGATTTTGAATTCTTTCCTCCTGGTCTCGCATTTCCATTTCATGGTTATGCCAGGCTTACCGAGGAAGCTCTGGTTCGGCTGGATAAGGTCCCCAGAGAGACCGTCATTTTCCCAAAGGAACAAGCCCAATCTGTTTGGGCTAGGTTTCTGAATGATATAGGTTGCACCAATACCATGTTGACGCCTCATAAAAGTTCTTTCACAATGTTCTTAATGGACAAGAATACCGTGACTCCATGCGTCAATAAGATTGCAGAGCTTGCTTTTCAATATGCTCTGGAGGAGAAGCCCTTGCCTCCCATCCGAGAGGTAGATCCGATCTCCCTCCTTCTTCCTTCAGGTAATGAGTGTTGGGACAATGTCCATACCACCTTTACTTCTGGCAAGCTAACAGCGGATTGTGCGTCAGTAATGTTTAGTGAACGGCTTCCCCGTCTCCCGGAATCCCTTATTAAACAGGAGTATGATTCCCGCCTACGTGTTGGTCGAACTTTGAACTTGGCCACGTCTACGGAGTCGATAGCCTTAACTTATGATACTGAGAGTATCTTTAAGTCTCTCAATAAGGCTACTTTGCAGTCGTTATATTTTGACTTGTATGACTTTGCTCTTGCTAAACGTAGGTGCCGCAAACACGTCCTGTCTGAGGCGACTATTAGGCACGAGCCGAATAAACTTATCCGGTCCTCTTGTTGGGGTCCAAATCTTTTCCCTGAGGATCTTGTGGAGGAAGTCTTGGCAGAGGCTACTAGAGTTAATCAGAGCCTTAAAGCCCGTTGGGGTTTGACTCCTAAGCGGAAATATGATCCCGCAAGTTACCAAGCCCGGGGTAGGAAGAGGCTCCGCCCGTATACCTCCACTCAGTTCCGGCAACAGCAGAGTAGCTCGTCCGTTTTCCGGCAGCCTCTTCCTCCATCTCCTGCTGTTCCTGCACAGCCTTCCACCTCTCAGGCTCCTTCCTCGGACGACTATGTCACCGTCCTGCTCCCTAAGAGCCAGCTTCCCGGTGCCTCCACCACCTCTCCAGCCTTTAACCAATCTTATGAGGCTCAAGGCTCTTCCCAGGGTTATAACAGAGGTAGAGGCTACCACCGTGGTTCACACCAGAACAGAGGTAGAGGTAGATTCTTTCGCAAGGGAAAGAACTTCCGAGGCGGACGTGGAGGCAACTCCTCAAGCCAATACTGAGGTGCAGCGGGTAGGGTTGGAGGCTTTATGCCTTCCGCAACAAATGGAGGTTCAGTCCCTGGGCTTTCAGTATCATCTCCAAGGGACTGGGGTGGAGTTGGATTCAAGGACCTCCTCCACCGAACAGATTTCATCAGCATTCCACTCCGGACCTAGTCGAATTTGTCCAGGACCTGTTACAAAAGAACGCCATACAAGAAACGAAACACCTGAAGTTTCAGGGTCGGCTGTTCAGTGTCCCGAAGAAGGATTCGGACAAGAGAAGAGTGATTCTAAACCTATCCCTTCTCAACTTGTCCATTCAATGCGACAAGTTTCGAATGCTTACCGTCTCGCAGGTGCGGACCTTACTTCCCCGTGGGGCCGTCACCACCTCTATCGATCTTACAGACGCCTATTATCACGTCCCGATAGCGAGACACTTCCGTCCGTATCTAGGCTTCCGCCTAGGAAACAAAAATTACTCCTTCAAGGTGATGCCTTTCGGGCTCAACATCGCCCCAAGGATCTTCACAAAGTTAGCAGAAGTTGCTGTTCAGGAACTCAGAAATCAAGGGATTCAAGTAGTAGCCTATCTGGACGACTGGCTCATTTGGTCAGACACCTCCCAAAATTGCCTAAAAGCCACTCACAGAGTCATCCAATACCTTCAATCTCTAGGCTTCCAGATCAACTTCAAGAAGTCCCGTCTTCTTCCGAAATCAAAGTTCCAATGGCTCGGCCTGCAATGGGATCTTATATCTCACACTCTGTGTCTTCCCAAACCCAAGAGGTTAGAGATTGCAATGAACACCAAACGCTTTCTCAAAGACAAAGTAAGTTCCAGACGACTCCAAGAGAGGATCCTAGGGTCCCTTCAATTTGCTTCAGTGACGGATCTACTTCTGAAAGCAAAATTGAAAGATATCAATCGTGTCTGGCGTTCGAGGGCGAACCGGAAGCTCCGGGACAGGAAAGTCCGCCTTCCTCCCATTCTCCGGGAAAGACTTCTACCTTGGACAAGGGCCAACAATCTGTCAAAGTCAGTTCCCCTTCGATTTCCGCCTCCGAAGTTAATCATTCACACGGACGCATCCCTATCAGGTTGGGGAGGCTATTCTCAGCTCAGGAAAGTTCAAGGTCTTTGGTCTCCCTTATTCCGCCAATTCCACATCAATGTGCTGGAGGCCATGGCAGTTCTTCTAACCCTGAAACGTCTCGCTCCATCCAAGAGACAACACCTTCGTCTGGTTCTCGACAGCGAAGTGGTGGTCCGCTGCCTCAACAGAGGCGGATCAAAATCAGGGCCTCTGAACCATGTTCTAGTAGCCATATTCTCCCTAGCAGCCTCGAACCGTTGGCATCTTTCAGCTGTCCACCTGGCGGGAGTCCGGAACGTAGTTGCAGACGCCTTGTCCCGGACCTCCCCTCTAGAATCGGAATGGTCACTCGATCTAAAGTCATTCCGGTGGATTCTCTCTCGGGTTCCGGGTCTCCAAGTAGACCTCTTCGCCACGGAGTCCAACCACAAATTGAGAGTATATGTGGCTCCCAATCTAGACCCTCAGGCCTACGCCACAGACGCCATGTCACAGAATTGGGACATCTGGGAAAGGATTTATCTCTTTCCCCCGGTGAATCTTTTACTGAAAGTCCTAGACAAACTGAGATCCTTCAAGGGACGAGTAGCCTTGGTCGCACCCAACTGGCCCAAGAGCAATTGGTACCCTCTCCTGCGAGAGTTGAGACTACATCCTCACCCGATACCCAATCCGGTTCTGTCTCAGATAGTACAAACACGCGTTGTGTACTCTTTCTCAAACATTCAGAGCGCCCTAACTTTATGGACTTCATGAAGTTTGCGGCCATGCATGGTGCCAATATCGATCCTCAAAACACCCTGTTCCTAGAATCAGATAAACGGGATTCCACCATCCGCCAATATGATTCTGCGGTTAAAAAGTTGGCAAAATTTTTGATAGACTCAGACGTACACTGTATGAACTTGAACCTTACAGTCACTTTCTTTAGAACTTTATTGGAATCAGGTCTGGCAGCCAATACTATCACCACTACTAAATCTGCCTTGAAAAAGATCTTCCTAGTGGGTTTTAACATAAGACTTAACCGACTCTTTGTTAGCTTCAATTCCGAAAGCCTGTGCCAGATTGAAACCGGTTACTCGTCCTTCCCCGGTTACCTGGTTCCTTAATGATGTACTCAAATTGGCTTCTGATACCATTAACAGTTCTTGTGATTACATTCCCCTTCTCAGGAAAACACTTTTCCTGGTGAGTTTGGCTTCCGGGGCAAGAATTTCTGAACTGGCAGCTTTGTCAAGAGACCCGGGTCATATTGAGTTCCTTCCTTCGGGAGAGGTCCTTCTTTCACCTAACAAATTCTTTTTAGCTAAGAACGAAGACCCTCAGAACAGATGGTCCTCCTGGAAAATTGTTCCCCTCACGCAAGATCCGTCTCTGTGCCCTGTTACTACTCTTAGGTCTTATTTATCCCGGACCTCCTCTAACTCCTCGGGGCCTCTATTCGTTAGAGAACAAGGCGGTACCATTACCATTAAAGGGATCAGGCAACAAATTTTGTATTTTATTAAACAAGCTAGCCCTGACTCTTTTCCTCTTGCACATGATATCAGAGCGGTTGCTACTTCGGTGAACTTTTTTCACCACATGAATTTTACGGATCTTTCCAGGTATACAGGGTGGAAGTCACCGTCAGTGTTCAAGAAACACTACCTTAAACATTTGGAAGCCCTTAAATTTCCTACAGTAGCTGCAGGGAGCGTAGTTACCCCCAGGTAACTCACATGTTAATTCCTTGTCATTTTATCTCTCCCCCTTACCTGCCTCATTTATACCCTATTTGTATTTGTTGGTTTCGCACCTGATTACTATTACTATATTTGTAAATTTTTGACTCCTGAGTATCTGTATATATCATCACTCACGGCATTATTATACCTTACCTTTTTTGTCAATTGTTCTACCAAGTGGATTTATGTTATTTTTAAGATACCCTTATAGCTGTTTTTGGCACTCATCTCTGATTAAAGCAACTTGTATTTCCCTTATGTTTATGTTTTTTCCTTTATTTTGCAAGTTTGGTGACATTTCTCTTGTATATATTCACTGGCCGGCACAGGTTCAAGCCCAGAAAAGGGATTTTGACGTAGGAAAAATCTATTTCTGGGCGAGGGACCTGTGCCGCCCAGTGAACCCTCCCAGCTCCTCTCCCTTGGAGTCCCCAAACTTTGGGTGCTAAGGAGTTGAGTTCTGAGCGGATGCAGAGTTGGTGGTGCCGAGTGAGGTTGAACGGCTCTCCTCTATTGGGGTCTTTGTCGTGGATGAATCTAAATAGTGCGGGACCTCTGGATTATACGCCCAATTCTATACCGACACCAATAGGTGAGCGAGCTAGTTAGCCTAGCACTCCTTTACATTTTTTCTCTGGTATATTTAGCAGTAAATTACCTAAGAATAAGTGCTAATAGGAGCTTATTCACTGGGCGGCACAGGTCCCTCGCCCAGAAATAAATTTTTCCTACGTCAAAATCCCTTTTTGATTTACTTTCGGTTGGCATCAGCTGATCTCAAGGTCACGCTGCCGTATTACTATTGAGCACACACACACACACACACACATATATATATATATATATATATATATATATATATATATATATATATATTTCTGGGTCGACCTGTGACGCCCGGTGAAAAGGGTCCTTCTTATCTCTTTTCTGATATAAATACTTCCAAATATACCAGAGAAAGTTAAAGCATGGAATGCAGAGGTTACTACCCTCGCGCGAGCACGTTACGGGCGTCGTGTATAAAGATAGGGCGTGTGAAAACCACTATTCACAGGTCATCTTCCATTTAGATAAATCCTTCATCAAAAGGGGGAGCCGCCACAGCGGCACTAACCAAACTCACCTGATCCACTCAGCGACACCCGCCTCGAGCGCCATCTACACATCCTTCTTTTGGACTTGTGTTTGACGATTACGCTGTTTTTGTGCTCTCGTGTTTTGACTGTTTTTTGGATTTCTTCGCCATGGCTGAAGCTCTCCTTACCCTTACGCCAATGTTAAGTACCATAGATTGTTTTGACATTATTTTTAGTACCGGGCAAGTTAATGTTAAGTTATAGGAGGGGTTCTAGTGCGTTCGGCTTTATGCCTGCCCGCGGCCCTCGCGGCCATTTTTGTTGTTTACGCTCAGTACGTTTCAGTTTTGCTTGATTCGTTGCCCTTTTGGTACTTTTGTCATTCTAGGTTCCTTTTAATCTTAAGCTAGATTATAGGCTTGATGCCACTTATTTTGAACCGATTTATTATTATTATCTTTTGGTACTTATTAGTCATTTACGAGTCCGTATCTTATTAACGAAGAATAGCATTCGGGGTTTTATTACAGTTTAGTACCACCAACTTTGTTGGCGTTTTTCGTTACGATTCGATATGTTTTTGACTGTTTGTTACCTCCCCCCTTTTCGCTATTCTTCGTTACATTTCTTTTTTCATCGGACAGATGTTTTTGTATTTTTGGGGTTCGTGTTATGTTAGATTGATTGTTGTAACCGCCGAGTGCGAGAGGCTGGAGTTCCTGTTTTCTTGCACACAGACTCGGGTTCTCCCTCTCTCTATCTCCCCCTTCTGGGAATTTCTTCGTCGTAGACGAGTTTTTTTATTTTACCAGGTTACTTTGTTCTTTCTTATATTTTTGGCTATATTGGTTTTATTATTAGATCCTGTTTGTGTTAGAGTCTATTATCGGTTATTTGGCCTGCCTTGAGCTGCCTTCCGTTTCCCCCTCCCCTTAGTCCCACCCTCTCCCCGCTCCGGCCTGGGAGTTGGGTCAGGACCTCCATCGGACTCCGCCATGTGTTTTTCACTACTATGAGCTGGGAACGCTCACTTACCTATTATTCTAGTGCGCCTCTTCGGCAGGGAATCCTCCCCTTGTTGGCCCTCCGCACCTTGACTCCGGCTACGGCCCATAATTTCACACGAAAATCATATGTATCTCCCCCCCCCCCTGTTATTCTCTCCGGTGGTCACCTACCGGAGATCCTTTCAGAGATCAAATTATTGAATTATTTTTACTGTGTCCCTTATATGGATTAAGGATCTCCCCCCCCCCTCCGGGCCTCCATCACTCTACGGCGCTCTCCCATACCAATATGCCTTAACTTTTTCAGTAATTACTTAGGAGCTCCGGCTCCTCTATACAGTGAACCCTCGTTTATCGCGGTAGATAGGTTCCAGACGCGGGCGCGATAGGTGAAAATCCGCGAAGTAGTGACAGCATATTTACCTATTTATTTAACATGTATATTCGGACTTTTAAAACCTTCCCTTGTACGTAGTACTGTTAACAAACCACCCTTTACACCCTGTAATGTACAGAACACTTAATGCATGTACTACAGCACCCTAAACTAAAACAGGCACAAATATTAAAGGCGATTTTATATCATGTGTTTCCTAAACACCTAAAAAGCACGATAAAAAATGGCAACCAATGTTTTGTTTACGTTCATCTCTGATCATAATGAAGAAACAAACTCATTTAGTGTACACATATATGTACGTATGGTTAGTTTTTGCATCAATTATATTGATTATACAGTACTGTATGTTGATTTTTTTATTACCAATGTTTTAGTTTACGTATTTTTCTTAGGACTTCCAAATGAAATCTTTTTCTTTATGACGCCGCCTGAAACGACGGCGTGTACGCTCAGTAAACAACCACGCTCAGAACAAACAAGGCATTTAACACGCATGATGATAGTGATAAATAATGATACAGTACATACAGTATTTACAGTACAAAGCATTTACAAAATATGTTACCTTACAAATATAAATTATACAGAACTTGTACGTAGCAAAGCAGGAAAACAATTTGAGAGAGAGAGAGAGAGAGAGAGAGAGAGAGAGAGAGAGAGAGAGAGAGAGAGAGAGAGAGAGAGAGAGAGAGATTGTTTTACGTACGTAAATGTAAATTTTAAACAAAAAAAATATGATAGGTTACAACATGTAGACTTTTAAAACCTTCCCTTTAACTTAATGCATACAGTACGTACAGTACTAAACTATAAAACAGGTTAAAGTAAAAAATAAAGATTGTTACTGTACTCACCACGAAAGAAGTTCCAGAAAAACTTGAATGACGATGGCGATGAATTTGCTGCACAGTAGAAATGATGATGATGAAGCTGATGATGTGTTCTACTGTGCAGTCAATGATAGTATTTTACGTCTCTTCAGACGGAGGTGTCTTTTCCTGGGACACCTCTTCAACTTCTTCAATTTCTTCCGAAGGCGTACTAGCAGGAGGAACTGGCTCTTTTTTGCGAGGCTGAAAAAACATTGTGATCGGAAGTTGTTGCCGCTGCTTCTTTTTTCGATCCAAGAGCATCCTGTAGGGAGTCGTGATGTCATCGACCTTGTTGCAGAATTGCATCGAGCGAACCATATCCTCGTCCCACTCTTGCAACATTTCTTTCGCCTCCTTCATATGGTTGCAGAACTTGGCGAGCCGTTCTAATGTTAAGCCCGTTTCTTCTACATTTTCTTGGGTCTCTTCCTGGGTACCCTCACTCTCTTCCTCACTTGCCGATTTCGTCAGGTCTTCGAGGTCTGCGTCAGTTAGGGGCTGGGAATGGCAGTCCAACAACTCGTCGACGTCTTCAGTCGTCATGTCGCCAAACCCGTCACCCCCAATTATGGCAGCCAACTGCACAGATTTCCGTATTGCAGAGTGTTGGATTTCCGACGGAGTAAATCCCTTGTCGTCGTAAACAATATCGGGCCACAGCTTCTTCCAGCTCGCATTTACGGTTGCAGGTTTCATCTCTTGAAGTGCCTTTTGAATATTCTGCAGGCACGTGGCTATGGTGTACTGCCGCCAGTACGCCTTCAAGTTGAAGTCTTCATCCTCGTCATCTTGGGCAGCATCCACACACGCAACGAGGTCCGCCAAGGTATTCTTCGTGTAGAGGGCCTTGAACGCCCTGATAACCCCCTGGTCCATTGGTTGAATTAATGACGTGGTGTTGGGTGGCAGGAACTCAACCTGAACGCCCTCACGCGACAGGTCAGTTGCGTGTCCACCAGCGTTATCCATAAGGAGAAGGATCTTGAATGGCAAGCCCTTCTCTAAGAGATATTCATGGACTTGCGGGATGAAACACTGGTGGAACCAGTTGGAGGTCAGCATCTTCGTAATCCATGCTTTTTGATTATGCATCCAGTACACGGGAAGGAGATTCTTATTTTTGTTTTTCAAAGCGCGAGGATTTTTCGACTTATAAATAAGCCCCGGCTTTAACAAAAATCCAGCAGCATTGCCACACATCACGAGGGTAACGCAATCCTTGAATGCCTTAAAGCCAGAGGCTTTGGCTTCCTCTTTGAACAGGAAAGTTCGCGACGGCATTCTCTTCCAAAACAAGCCGGTTTCATCCATTTTAAACACTTGTTCCGGCTTGTATCCACCTTCAGCGATAATGTTCTTGAAAGTCTGGTTCACGTAAGTTTCAGCAGCGGCAGTGTCAGCGGAAGCAGACTCCCCATGCAGGGAAACGCTTTTCAGGGCGAAGCGTTTCTGAAACTTCGCGAACCATCCTTTGCTGGCGGAAAAACGTTGTTTCTGACGCTGGGAATCAGTGGAGGTCCCTGGTTGAGGATCATCTACATCATCATCTTCTTCAGCATGGTCGCCATCGTCGTCATGAGGTTCCTTTGCCGCAAAATTCTCATACAAGCTCAAAGCCTTTGTTCGGATGGTGTTCGTATCCAACGCTATGTTCTTCTTCCGACAGTCGGCAATCCACACAGCTAAAGCACCTTCCATGCGTACGATCGTTTTATTACGCGTTGTAACGACTCGCTTCGCTGATCTGCTAAAGGTGATTGCAGCAGTCTTTCTAATGTTCGCCTCGTCCTTCCTGATGTAGCGAACGGTGGATTCGTTGATGCCAAAATGGCGGCCGGCGGCCGCGTAACTTCTACCATCTTTTAACATGTCGAGAAGCGTAACCTTCTCAGCTATCGTCATCATTCTTCGGTGGCGTTTAGGCTCACTACCAGCCTTACTAGAAGCAGAACGCTTGGGAGCCATTGTAACAGAAAGTTCAACAAAAAGTTCAACTTAAAACAGTCGCACACAGCACAGATTCAACTTCACAAACTTAAGAACGTCTACTCAGCAATACGCGGAAAGAGAAAGTGAACGATGCAGTCCCGCGAGAACTTTGATGCTGCGGGTAGAAGATGCGGGCAAAACACCAATCACAGGCTAGATAACAAAACTTGAGTTTTGATTCGTCATCTATCAGCGCTTGAACCAATCACAACCCGTCTTATACAGTACTATGGTGCGTTGGTTACTCATAGAAGATGTCCCGCGCACACTGAACGTACGTTGATTAAGTACAATACCGTAATAATAATAAATAATGATAATAATACTGTACAGTAATAATAATAATAATAATGATTAATAATAATAACAATAATAATTTTATTAACAACAACAATAATAATAATAATAACAATAATAATAAAAATTTACGTACGTACGCTATTTTACGCCTCTCTCTCTCTCTCTCTCTCTCTCTCTCTCTCTCTCTCTCTCTCTCTCTCTCTCTCTCTCGTACGCTTACAGTACTTATTCGAAATGTGATTTTTGCAACAAAGAATATTATTGGATGCAGTACTGTACTACGTACGTATACATACAAAAGATTCATGGAAAAGAAGCACATCCATTACAGTACACACCATTCTAATATGGTATGACTGCATCTGATTTGCGTTTCATGTTCGATTTAATTTTACTACGTACTGAATTATCGTATGATCACATTCTCTTTTCGTGTTTTATTTCTTTCTGTGCTGAATTATATATCATATGTAATGCAATGAACAATCAGTAAGAGCAGATATTACTATAATTACAGTATTAATGGAATTACAGGTAACAAAATATCGTATTTGGTTATCTTCAGATTTCGCGGTATTTTCGAATTTTCCGGAAAATCCGCGATATGTATATATATATGGGTTATGGGAAAACCCCGCGAAGTGGTGAATCCGCGATTGTCGAACCGCGAAGTAGCGAGGGTTCACTGTATGCACTATTTTTCTCTGGTCTACTAAGGAGTATTCGCTCATAATTTTTATCATTGTAGCAATTACGACGGACCTCCGGCTCCTTATATTACATGAACCCATCCCTTCACATCACTAGAATCTCCCCATAGCTTTACTTATTTTTGTTATTATGCTGAGTTAAAGCCTCCGGGAGAATTTGTACTTATTTTACCCTTTTTAATTACAGAAAGTGCGCTGTGCTGCCAAGGGCTGCTCTGCAACCTTTCTGGATCCGGTAGGCCATGACGTCTGCCGGTCCCACGCCCACTGTGCGATCTCCTTTGTCCGGAAAGTTGGCCAGCCCTCTTACATGGTCTGGTTCCCGGAGGCGTGCACGCTCTGCTATGAGCTGTCCTCCATTCTCCTCAATGATGATGCAAGATTTCTCATTTTTATGATGCATGCTATTTTATATTGAGGCTCCTTATTATACAGTTTGAGGATGTAAGATTTCTCAATTTTATCATTCATGCTAATATTATTTTGAGGCTCAGCTGATTATATAGATATTTCTCTTAATAATCTTGATATTCATAGGAGTTTGCCTTCTGTCGTTCTAAAGTTATTCCCCATTTCCAGGCTGACGAAGATTTGCTCCGGACAGCCAAAACCAGCCTCCGGACTTGGATGTCTGGTTTTGGGAGGAATGCCCCAACTGGTTGTCCTTACCTCCTTGACGTGGACATGGCCTTCTGTCGTTCTAAAGTTATTCCCCTTTTCCAGCCTGACGAAGATTTGCTCCGAACGGCCAAAACCAGCCTCCGGACTTGGGTGTCTGGTTTTGGGAGGAATGCCCCAACTGGTTGTCCTTACCTCCTTGACGTGGACATGGCCTCCCGATTGTTTCCCGGTTCGTCCTCGGCCGCGGTACCCTTGGAGCAAGCTTCTCCCATCATTGAGGGTATCAGGGCGGCCCTTCCTGTGGAAGAGGAGCGCACCAGGTCTCCGGCGACATCTCCACCCTCGACATCCACACCGAACCTATGGATGAGCAGGTTAGTGGTGCAGAGTTGGCAGAATCTTTTCTTTCCCCTACTCCTTCCTCTACTTCTTCCTTCCTCGGCTTTGACAAGCCTCAGGCTTCCCCTTGGGAGGGTTCCGTCTCGGTCCGTCCCAAGGTTAAGCCAATACGCAAAAATAAACCCAAACCCATTAATCCGGCTTCGCCACAATCTATATCTCCGGTCCCTGGACCTTCCTCAACCCCTGACATCCCAATGCTGTCACGAACTCCTCCTCCTACTAAAGGACAGAGGAGTAAGTCCGCAAAGTCCAAGGCTTCAGCTGTAGGTAGCTCCTCGGATTTCCACATAACCATGGAGATGATTCAGGATATGATGGAGTCGAAGCTGCAGAGACACTCACGGGTCATATCGGAGCTCAAGGACATGGTGGCTAGCCGCCTCCGTGCGGGGTCTCAGCCTGCTCCGCCCCTAGGTCCTGACACTTCTAAGCTGCCACCTTTTGATAAAAATGACCCTTGGCGGTTCGCTAGGCATGCTCCTCATTTGGAAGGCACGCTTACTCTAGAAGACTTGGGGACCCGCCCTCTAGACGATCTGGAGTTCTACCCTCCTGATCTCCAGTTCCCCTTCAATGGCTTTGTTCGCCTGACGGAGCATGCCCTGATCCGGATGGATAAGGTCCCAAAGGAGACGGTAATATTCCCTAAAGAGTAAGCCCAAGCTGTCTGGGCTCGTACTCTCGCAGAATAGGGATGCGTCAACTCTAAGTTGACTCCCCACAAGGGAGCGTACACCATTTTCATCACTCCTCAGTCCATCCCGTCTCCTCTTACTGATAAGATTGCTGAATTGACTATTAAGTCAGTTAAGGACTTCATCCCCATGCCGACCCTTAAAGAGACAGATCCCACCTCTCTCCTCGTCCAAGGCACCTCGGGGCTCTGCCACGATGCCTCAGCTACTTTCACGGTGGGTAAACTAGACCCGGACTGCGCATTCTCTCTCTTCTCGGAGAGACTCCCCAAGCTTACGGACCTCTTATTGAAGGTAGAGTTCGAAGCAAGAAACCGGCTGGCTAGAGGTCACTCAACTCGGTCGTATCCTCAGAGTTGATAGCTTCCCTCTACAGTGACGAACCTCTCTTTAGAGTACTGTAGAGGCAAAGAACCTCCTGCAGTCGTTCCAGTCAGACCTTCACGACTTCTGGACTGCGAGAACGAATTGCAGAAAACATGTTCTCGCCGAAGCCTCTATTAGGCATGAGCCTAATAGTCTTATCGCCTCCTCCTGCTGGGGTAAAACTCTTTTTCCTCAGGAAGAGGTCGATAAAGTCCTTCAAGACGCAGCGAGGGTTAACCAGAACCTACAAGTTCGATGGGGCCTTTCAAATAAACGTAAATTTGAAAATATGCCTAGACAACCTTTCTCTAAGAAGAAGCAAAGGTCCTATACCCCATACAAGACTGGTCGTGGCCAGCTTCACCACTCTTCAGGCCCTCACTCTTCAACTCCCTCTACATCCAAGTCCGCCCCTCCACAACAGATCGTATTCATCCCGGCACCTCAGGGTACCCAACCAGCTCCTGCGGCATCTTGGATGACCTTCCCTGCCTTCAATCAGGCTTACGAATCCTCGGGTTCCTTTCAAGGATACCCTAGAGGCGGCAAAAAGGATAGAGGTCAGTTCCGTCAGCGAGGCGGACCCAGAGCCAGAGGTTCCCGGGAAGGACGAGGGGCTAAGTTCAACCCCACCCAATGAGACGAATCAGGTAGGAGGGAGACTATACCAGTTTCAGGACCAGTGGACCTTCAGTCCTTGGGCCCACAGTATAGTCTCCAAAGGCCTGGGCTGGAAATGGGCACAAGGTTCCCCACCTCCGACAGTGTCCTTCTTCCAGAAGCCCACTCCCATCCTAGAAGAGTACACCAAGGACCTCTTGAAGAAGAAAGCCATAAAGAGGGTACGAACACTGAAATTTCAAGGCCGCCTGTTTACTGTTCCAAAAAAGAATTCATCGGCTTTGAGAGTGGTCCTGGACCTGTCCAAACTGAATTCTTACATTCTTTGCGACAGGTTCCGCATGCTGACGATCTCTCAGGTACGGACCTTACTTCCCCGTGGGGCCGTCACCACCTCTATCGATCTTACAGACGCCTATTATCACGTCCCAGTAGCAAGAAACTTCTCTCCTTACCTCGGCTTCCGCCTAGGCAAGAAATCCTATGCGTTCCAAGTGATGCCCTTCGGCCTCAGCATAGCCCCCAGGATATTTACAAAGCTAGGGGAGACGGTGCTAGAACAGCTCAGGAGCCAGGGAATCATGGTGATAGCTTATCTGGACAACTGGCTCATCTGGGCACGGACGATTCAAGAATACCACAAGGCTACAAGCAAAGTGGTTCAGTTTCTGCACAAGATAGGATTTCAAGTCAACTTGCAAAAATCTCGCCTCCAACCAGGAAGCCAATTCGAATGGTTGGGCATCCGCTGGGACCTCACAAGTCACAAACTGTCTCTTCCTCCCAAAAATGTCAAAGAGATAGCATCGAAGACAAAGCACTTCATCAGGAACAAACAGGTTTCAAGAAGAGCCTTAGAAAGAGTTCTAGGCTTAATCCAATTTGCTTCAGTGACAGACCTCTTATTAAAAGCCAAACTCAAAGACATCAACCGAGTTTGGAGAAAGAGAGCTACAACACGATTACGTGACAAGATATCAAAGATCCCCTCAGTCTTAATACGAAGGCTCCGGCCATGGTCAAAACCAGAGAACCTCTCCAAATCGGTTCCTCTGCAATTCCCTCCTCCACGAGTGACGATTCACACAGATGCGTCTCTCAGTGGTTGGGGGGGCTACTACAAACACCAGATGTTTCAGGGCTCTTGGTCCCCTGCTATGAGACAGTTCCACATCAACGTGTTAGAGGCCATGGCAGTATTACTGACCTTAAAACGACTATCCCCTCCACGATCCACTCACATCAGGATAGTCTCCGACAGCACGGCAGTAGTCCACTGCATAAACAGAGGCGGATCAAAATCTCCCAATCTGAATCAAGTCCTGGTCATGGTCTTTACCTTGGCAACCGAAAAGAACTGGTTCCTGCCAGCCACTCACCTAGCAGGAGTCCACAACGTGATAGCGGACTCACTATCCAGGACAAAACCACTAGAATCAGAATGGTCCCTAGACATGAATTCATTCCGGTGGATATCCAGACTGGTTCCCGGTCTCCAGGTAGACTTGTTTGCGACGCAATTCAACCACAAACTTCCCTGTTACATGGCCCCGAACCTGGACCCTCAGGCTTATGCTATGGACGCATTAGCCCTGGATTGGAACAGTTGGAAGAAGATTTACCTATTCCCTCCGGTGAATCTTCTGATGAAAGTTTTACCCAAACTACGCTCCTTCCACGGAGCGGTGGCTTTGGCAGCACCTCATTGGCCAAAAAGCAGCTGGTATCCTCTTCTCCTAGAGTTGAAACTTCGCCAATTTCGGATCCCATTCCCCAAGCTGACCCAAGTGGTCCAAACGCGGACTGTGTCAGATTCCTCAAGGATAGCGCAAACCCTAACTTTGTGGATTTCATGAAATTTGCAGCCCACAAGGACGCAAATATTGACCCGGAAAATGTCCTCTTTATCGAATCAGACAAGAGGGACTCCACACTTAGACAATATGATTCGGCTGTTAAGAAACTAGCAGAATTTCTTAAGAATTCAGAAGATACTCGAATGACCCCTAACCTGGCCATTTCGTTTTTTAGGTCCCTATTTGACAAGGGCTCAGCAGCTAGTACTATAACCACGATTAAGTCAGCTTTGAAAAAGATCTTCTATGTGGGTTTCAATATTGACCTAGCAGATTCCTATTTTTCATCCATTCCAAAAGCCTGTGCTAGGCTCAGACCTTCTGTTCGTCCACAAAAGGTCTCGTGGTTTCTGAACGACGTCCTCAAGCTCGCTTCAGACACTGATAACGAATCCTGCTCTTACATCTCGCTTCTTAGGAAGACCTTATTTCTTACAGCCATAGCCTCAGGTGCTAGAATTTCGGAATTAGCAGCTCTCTCCCGTAATCCTGAAAACCTAGATTTCCTCCCATCAGGAGAAGTCCTACTCTCTCCAGATAGAGCTTTCCTAGCCAAGAATGAGGACCCACAAAATAGGTGGTCCCCTTGGAAAATTATTCCTCTACCCCAAGATGCTTCTCTGTGTCCAGTTGCTACGCTTCGGGCCTTTTTAGCTAGGACTGCATCACACTCATCTGGCCCCTTGTTTGTCAGGGAACAAGGAGGTACTATTTCCATCCAAGGCATCAGACAGCAAATCCTTTATTTTATCAAGCAAGCTAACCCGGAATCTTTTCCACATGCACATGATATCCGGGCTGTAGCCACCTTCATCAATTACTTTCAGAACATGGATTTTGATGACCTTAAGAAGTACACGGGTTGGAAATCCCCGATGGTTTTCAAACGCCACTATTTGAAGAACTTACAGGCCCTTAAATTCCCTACTATTGCAGCTGGGAGTCTCATCTCCTCCAAATAATTTCTTACCTTTCTTCCTTTCGTCCACCTCTCGTCCTTCTCCCTCCTACCTGCCACTCTCACCGCGATGCCTCTCACCTCGGTCGGTGTTTTAGCCCCATTACTATGTTATGTCGGTGGTTAGCCCCATTACCATATTATGTCATGTTGCCTTGTTCATTTTGGTAGCTCTCATTTTGGATTGTATATATTTTTTATCCACGGGTATTGTACAGTTTGCCATATTTTTTGTACCCATACTATGTTACTATGTTTTTTGCCTCTTGCCATTATTGATTGCCATTTGCTACCTATGATTATGGTCTATGCCAGTATGACATTTTTTGAGCTGTTGTACAGTATACTTTACTTGTTCCCTCATGGCATTGTTTAATTTTATATTTAAAGGATTTGTTATTTTGTATGTAACAGTACGTTCCTTAATATATAACCTCCATTTTGCATAACGTTTTTACTTTACCTTTTGTTTTGTGGGCTTGGAAGGCATTCTCTGGTACATTTTCACCGGACGTCACAGGTCGACCCAGAAAAGGGATTTTGACAAAGGAAAAATCTATTTCTGGGGAGAAACCTGTGACACCCGGTGAAACCCTTCCCTGGTTTTTTCCCCGTCCCTTTCCTTTCCAAGCCATCTCATATAGAAGGATGTGTAGATGGCGCTCGAGGCGGGCGTCTCTAAATGGAAGATGACCTGTGAATAGTGGTTTTCACACGCCCTATCTTTATACACGACGACGGTAGGGTGCTCGCGCGAGGGTAGTAACCTCTGCGTTCCATGCTTTAACTTTCTCTGGTATATTTGGAAGTATCTATATCAGAAAAGAGATAAGAAGGACCCTTTTCACCGGGCATCACAGGTACACTATCTCCCCAGAAATAGATTTTTTCTTCGACAAAATCCCTTATATAGTGCGAATGACACTGATTTATATCATTTTCTTGACATTTGAAATTTCTTCATAATGCATATTACATCAGCGCCAATATGTTATAGGGTATCACATTTTCCATACAGTTCGTTTATAGGCCTCATTATTAGTTATAAAAAGAATACGCTCTCTCTCTCTCTCTCTCTCTCTCTCTCTCTCTCTCTCTCACTCTCTCTCTCTCTCTCTCTCTCTCTCTCTCTCTCTCTCTCTCGCTGTATTTTGATTTTAATTCAGTTGTATCTTCATATTTTCTTTGAAAATTATTAAAAAGTTCTATACAGTGATACCTCTACATACGATCTTAATTCGTTCCAGAAACTACTTCGTATGTTAAAACGATCGTATGTTGGAGCAAATATTCCCATAAGAATACATGGTAATTGATTTAATTCGTTCCTCAGCCTAAAAACCCATAATAAATCCTTAATAAATGGCTACACATAATTACACAATACATTAATACAATGTCTGTATAATAAATACATATTATAAACCAAAAAGAATAATAATAATAATGAAATAATAAATAAAAAATGGGTTGTAATGTAACACTTTACCTTAGCGACAGGGCAGCGCAGGTGTAGGGACTTCTACGCAGGAAGAGACGGAAGATCAGCGAGGAGGTAGGGACGGTGACTTTGTACGATAACGTATACAATAACTTACACTAACTTACACTACTACGTGAACTTTAACTTAACTTAGCTTATTTTTTTTTTTCATTTTTATATTTCATATTTTTTTTTTACATTTTTCTTTTCTTATTTTTAATTTTCATCACTTTCACTCGATTCGGTCTTCCTTTTCTTTGCTTCACTTTCTTTCTTTTCATCATGATCACTAGACCGTTTTAGTAGAGATTTTTTAAAGAAACTATCGAGTGAAAGTTGCTTTGTACGGCTTTTAAGGATTTTTCTAAAATGCGTTAAGCAAACATCATCCAACTGCGCAACAACACGGCAAACCTGAAGTTTCTCTGGGTGATGCTTGTCGATGAAATCAACAACGTGTTGATAATATGCCAACATCTGTTTTATTTCCGCCGTACCTAAGATTTCGCCTACCTCCTTGATCTCCTCCGACTCACTCAACTGCGCTTGGAACTCATCATGCTGCATGGCTTGCAGCTCCTTGAGTTCCTCGGTGGTGAGCTCTTTGTGATGCTCATCGACGAGTTCGGTGATGTCATCTTCATCCACCTCCAGACCCATGGACTTGCCAAGGGATACAATCTCTTCGACGTCTTCCTCGGTGGCAAGCACAGGTTCATTCTCGGGGCCAAAACCTTCGAAATCTCTGGGAGCAACAGCATCAGGCCAAAGCTTCTTCCAAGTGGAATTCAGGGTCCGATGAGTTACTCCATCCCAAGCCTGATCTATGATCTTTAAGCAGTGCACGATATTGAAGTGGCTCCTCCTAAATTCACGCAAAGTTGAGTTGGTGCTTTGCGTGACATTAAAGCACTGCTTAAATAAGTGCTTGGTGTACAGCTTCTTAAAATTAGATATGATTTGCTGGTCCATGGGCTGGAGGATAGGGGTGGTATTCGGTGGAAGATACCACACCTTCATGAATTTGTATTCGTCGATGATATCATCTTCGAGTCCGGGGTGGTGAGCGGGTGCATTGTCCAAACAAAGCAAGCACTTCAAAGGCAAATTCCTTTCCTGAAGATACTTCTTGACAGCAGGGCCAAAAACTACGTTTACCCATTCCACAAAGATATGCCTAGTAACCCAAGCCTTAGAATTAGAACGCCATAGAACATGTAGCAGGTCTTTATTAATTCTATGTGCTTTAAATGCCCTAGGGTTTTCGGAATGGTAAACTAACAGAGGCTTAATTTTGCAGTCCCCGCTGGCGTTGGCACAAAGCGCAAGAGTCAACCGATCCTTCATTGCCTTATGTCCAGGCATTTTCTTCTCTTCAGCGGTAATGTACGTTCGACTAGGCATCTTTTTCCAAAACAGACCGGTTTCATCACAGTTGAAAACCTGCTGCTCTACGTAACCTTCCTCTGCCACGATGCTTTCGAACTTTTTAACCAAGTCTTTAGCAGCCTTAGTGTCCGAACTCGAACCTTCTCCATGACGAACAACTGAATGAATCCTGGTCCGTTTCCTAAATTTCTCAAACCAACCTCGAGACGCCTTGAATTCCTCCGTCGTAGGATCGGCTGAACTCTCCCCCGCATCACCCTGAGAGCGCGCCGCCTTCAAGTCACTGTAGATAGCGCTGGCCTTCTCACAAATGATTGTTTCCGTGATCGTATCGCCACCAATCTCCTTGTCTTTGATCCATATTAACAAGTCGTTCCATCTCTTCAAGGGTAGGGCTATGACGTTTAGAAATAATCGTGATCCCCTTCGAAGGTTTCACTGATTTAATGGCTGACTTCTGTTTTATGATCGCCGAGATCGTCGACATATTCCGGCCATATTGTTTAGCCAGATCGCTAACACGTACACCTCGCTCATGCTTTTCTATGATTTCCTGCTTTAATTCTAATGAAAGCATAGACTTCCTCTTTTTCTCACCACTGCTACTACTTCCTGAACCGAAACTAAGCTTTTTAGGACCCATGATTACGGAACACAGAAAACAACACGTGAAAAGCCAAGATAAAAAACTGTTAAAACTGAGCGAATAGAGGACAACCACACGATGCGCACGCGATGAGAGGACTGATCAAGGTGACGCTCAATTGGCGTCCCTCCGATGTGCTGCCGTCTAGCGGCGTCAACAACACACTACGCTGCACGCTTTCGAGAAAATTCCACGGGTAAGTGTATTGTTTACGTCGTATGTTGGAGCAACACTTCCTATGTTGAGACAGAAATATGGTCGAATTTTACTTCGTATGTTGGAAAATTCGTATGTTGGGACAATCGTATGTAGAGGTTCCACTGTATATCATTATTCGAAGTTTCGATTATAGGAATAGTAACGCATTGGAAGGAAATCAGTTGATTTGCCTCTCGCCTTCCGCCAGAAGTATGACGTCATCAGACTTTTTTCTTAAATTTACGGTAATTTACGGTAAGTTTTACTAATCTTATAACTAATGATACAGACCACTAAAACACTTAATATCGTTACTGGGTGTTTCGATGATGAGAATGCTGTAATAAGATTACTCATTAACAATGAAAGGAAATCATTCGGTTTGTCAGCGCGCTTCCGCCAGATACATGACGTCACTAGACACGTGACATACAGTAAACTCTACGAAGAATGACTTGCAAAATATGTAAATTCATTTTCTTTGTTTCTCGCAAGAAATGAAAAGAAAATACTAACTTAACAAACAAAAGTATTTTATTTTTATAATGTAAAAGGAAATATATTATTTTCAAGAAAATATTTGCCCTATTAGTATATTTTCTTTGATAAACATCGATCCATTATCAGAGATTAAAAAAGTAGCGTACAGTCAAATTTATGCTACGTAGTACTCATGACAATCGATACAGACCCTCAAAATACTTTGTATAGTTATTTAATATTTCGATAATGGAAATACTAATATTAATCGTTAGCCTATTGGAAGGAAATCACTGTATTGCCCGGACGATTTCCGCCGGTGATGTGACGTCACCAGACATAATATGAACTCGACAGATATTAAAACTTTTCTTAATGTATTTTTAACTGAAAATAAATACTGAATATTAACAATAAAAGAAAATAATAATTTAAGAAGATAAATCAGTTTATATGTATACAAGAAAATAGATAATTTTCAAGGAAATATTCGTCCTATTTCCGATAAAATTGTGACGTCATCACCCTGAATAAATGGTCGTAAAGTCGAATAGTCGTATGTCGCATAGGTCGTAAGTCGAGCAATACTTATACATAATTTTGCATATATTTCCTCTTTCTTATATCGACCATATACGTTAGAGTTTCGGCGATTTAGGTAACCGAAATCTCGCCTTGCACTTGGCTAACTAGCCTCTGCGCTTTATTATACTTTCATACATGTTCCCACTTTACCCTCGTGTATCGTTTTATCAATTCATGCGGAGATAGATATCTCCTAGAATTATTATATAACTTGATACTCGTCTCCTATGGAGATTTAAGGGTAATCCCTCTTCCCTCTGAGTGCCGCCATAGGCGACAACCCTATCTTGGTCCTGCCATAGAGTAGACACTCTGGCTTGACTAGGCTAGTGTTTTCTGTCTCTTACCCTTGCCGGCGGATAGCCGGCTTTGGTTTTTTTGACAGAACCTCAGAGTATTCTTTCTGTCTCTTACCCTTGCCGGTGGATAGCCGGCTTTGGTTTTTTCGACAGAACCTCAGAGTATTCAGTCTTTTTCCCGGCGGCCGAGCAGCAGGGTGAGTAGTCACTCCCCTGCCGACTTTCAGCTGCCGGCATAGGAGGCTTTGCCTCCCTAGGCCGCACTTGAAGTGGTTGCATGATGCCGCCACCTTCTCCCCTGCGGTATAGAAGACTAGTCCTGTTTCGGCAGACCCTAGGCTGAAGAACATTCTTCTGCTGCCTAGGATGGCGCCGATACTGAAACGAAGTTTCTCCCCTGTTGGGAGGTGGCGGCAATTCTGCAGCCTCCTCCTAAAACTGTTTTGGCAGACCCTAGGCTGAAGAATAGATGTTCTTCTGCTGCCTAGGATGGTGCCGATACTGAACTGTAAGTTTACTTGTGAACGAAGGTTCTGGAGTGGGAGGTGAGACCTTCCGGACTCACCAGTGGTAGCTTACACACCCCCCATGAAACCACCCCAAGAGGCGGCGCGAGCCCTAAACCACGCCCCCTTCGGCGGAGCTATCAGAGACGAGCAGGTTGACTCAGCAATAGTAGTCACATTTTTGAAGTTGTAATAGAACAAAAAATAACACCGAAGTGGTTGAACTTACCTTAGAAGAAGGAATTACTGTGAAGGTGCAAATTTGTTGAACACAAAGGACTTTTTACTAGTAAGGTCAATCTTCTTGTGCTGTTTCGGTTGATATAAATATTGAAAGATTGCAGTTAGTCTATTTTCTATGGAATAATAGTGATTGTATGTATGTATTCTTGTATATATAACCTACTCTGTTGGATTATGAAGTTTGTCAGAATATTCCTCCTAGGTACATGGTCTCCTCAGCTCATGGGGGAAGGGTTGGAGGGTGACCCAGACCTTGAGTCCGGAAGGTCTCACCTCCCACTCCAGAACCTTCGTTCACAAGTAAACTTGCAGTTCTGAAGAGGGAGGCCTCAACCTTCCGGACTCACCAGAGGTAGCTAGGTAGATGCTTCAGGGGGCTTGAAGATGAAGTCCAGCGACCACAGCATCAAAAGCTTCCTGTAAGCCGAGGAGGGCATATCAAGAGCTTCTCCAATTCATTCTGGACATGATTTCTTGTAAAGATATACCATTGTATAGTAGTCTTGATGAAGCTTGACCCCTTATAGAGCAGAAATTAGTTGACTGTTTAGTTGCATTTGGGTCGGCTCTGAAAATGCACTCCCTAAAAAGTTGTCTCAGTTTTTGTAAAGACATTATCTTGAAGTGTTCATCTAGCCATATGTGGTCTTTCCTGACTTTGTTTGTGTATTCCAAATAGAGTTCAATTGTCTGACTGGACACATTTTTGGTCTTTTAGGAAGCTTTCTAAAGCTGATCTCTATTGGCGTGTAGTTGTTCTTTTGGTTTTTGGCCAAGAAGGAAGGGTAGTTCCGTAAGACAGTGTGTTCTGGGGTGAAGATGCTCCTGGAAATGCAGCGATTGTTAAATTGATTTGCTCTTAAAGGGCAAGCTAAGGCTACTAGGAATAAGGTTTTCTGTGTCAGGAGTTAGTGCAGAATGATTTTGTACCCTGAATTAAAATAACTGTGGTCTCTGTAGAGATATTTAAGATGGAATCTTCCCAAGCTTGTATAGGAAGCACTGAAATTTAAGGCTCCAATTAACATCTGATAGGAATGAAGGTCAGATTTAACAGAGTTGGAGAAAGCTTTGGCCAATTTGATACACTTCTCTTTGTTTTTCTGAATGGGATTCATAGTTTTCTTAATCATATTGTAATGCACTCCTAGAAATTCAATTCTTTGAGACAGTTCAATTGTAGATTTTTTAAAAGAGATATTCCATCCTAAGTCTGACAAGATCTTAATGACTAACTGAATGCGATTTTTACATTTTAAATAATCTTTTGCTAATGTAAGAATGTCATCAAGATAGTTGAATATTAAGATGTTATATGTACAGTAGTTCTAATATACTTGATTACCGTGTACATTATCTTTGAAAAAATATAAGGCACTGTCTTTAGTCCAAAGGGTACCACAGTCCATTTGAACTTCCTTTTACCTAGTGTGAAGGTTAGAAATTTTTGGCTACTTGCATGTAATGGAATGTGCCACTAAGCATCTTTTAAATCTAGTTTGCAGGCCCAAGATTGGGAAATATTGTATTGACCTTGAGCATGGTAAAGGACAGTTTTCTTATCATGGTGTTAAGCACCTTCATGTCAAAGATTAGTCGTACTGTTCCATCTGGTTTTAATTTATAAAATATGTGGTTGGAGTAGTAAAAGGAAGTTCTGGGGATCTGCTCTATGACTCTTGATTTTAGCAGTCTGTCACATTCTCTTTCCAATATTTTCCGCTTGTTAGTTGAATAAAATCTATCTTTACCTACCCTTTTTAATGATCTCTGGGCTTTTGGTTTATTATTAAATGGAATTCTCACCCCTTCATTGATAATTTAATTTTACAAGCAAAAGAGGCATTAGGAAGTTTTCTCCAACTATCAATATTCATTAGTAACAACTTACCTATCCTACTTGATGGGGGGCTCTGGGAGGAGTTATTCATTGGGTTTGAGGCCAAAGGCAAGGTCTCTTGACTTGTATCCTTATTTATAGCATTTGGCCCAATGTCATGGTGGTCTGGTGCAGAGCAAAACTCATTATTAACTGGTGCTGAGCAAAGCTCATTATCAACTGGTGACGAGTAAAACTCGTTACTAACTGGTGCTGAGAAAAACTCATGGTCTGGTGCTGAGCAAACTTCTTGGTCTGGTGTTGAGTGAAGCTTATTGTGCTCTGGTGCATAAAAAACTTGTGCTGAAAAAACCTCTCTTTAAACTGATGCGGAGCACGGCTCAATTTCTAGGATAGAGAACAATTTCTTTGTCTTCCCTTTCTCTGGCTCCTGAACTATTCACTTGTCCATTTTGGGACCCTCCCCCCCCCTGTACCCACCTCGCCGATTACCTCTTCTAAGCGGCTGAAACTTGAATCTAAAGCTAGGGTTACCTTTGAAGAAACTGAACCTTCTTCCCTGAAATCTGCCCCAAAAGTTGAATTTCCTACCCCTGAAGTTTGCTGCCCCTCCTCTGAGGAGGGGACCCATACGAAAGCAGGCAGCAATGGCTGTTTTTTGGTCTTCAGTTAAATTCCAAACTACTTTAATGTCTGCTTTAATTATGAGATCTCTTATCTCTTCCTTGAGGTATCTAGGAAGTGCTCTACTTCTGAAATTCCTTATCAAATTTTGTATAAGGTCTATGCTCCTTCTTAGGGGACCAATAATAATCTTGGACAGGAACTCAATGTCATTCACTTTGGAGGGGTATACTATGTGTGCCAGTGCTGCATGCCCTTGAAAGGCAGAGATACTCATCTTAATATTTCCTATGTCATAGAAAAATTTTCTCTTGTGGCTGTCATCTTATACCTTATCTTCAGGCCAGAAATTCAACTTTGGAGTATTGATTTATTTAAAAAAAGTCTGAGAACTCCTTATTTTGACTACTTACAAAGAGTTTATCAAGGTTATCACTATAGCCCTCACTGAAAGTTAATGCTACTAGTGAGTTATTCAATTGAATTTTCCCTTCTCTATGAAAAGATGGTTCAGCTTTGAAATTGGTGGAAATATATGAAGGAATGGGTTTATGGAAGGTAAGAAGGTTGAAATCCTCATGATCACTTTGATCTTCATTATTATAAAAGGAAAAGAGGTCTAAATTTGCACTTTCAGGTAATTCAGGTGATCGTCTCGAGCGCTTAGTAGGAGGGGGAGCCTCATTCTTCTTAGCAGATGAACCACTTCTGCCGAGATGAATGTTTTTATATCAGTGATTTATTTACCATAGTTTAATTTAAGTGTTTGTTCAACAGGTATAGTAAATATGGACAGCAGCGGACCTAGAAGGTCTCTTAGGTTAATTTAGGGCCTTATTTAAGTGAATATGTTAGATTTATATGTTATTATTAACATAATCTAGACCTGCCTCACATGTAACCCTTTGCAGATCGCCGCCCAGGGCCTAGGCTGGTGTCGATAGGTTAAAAGTGAGAAATGTGAACTCGAAGAGCCTAACTTGCCTGTGGTCTAGCCTACTCCTGTACCTATTAAGCTGCGTGGTTTTGATGTGTCAGGCAAGCAATTTGTTTTGTATACCTAGTTATAAGTTTGTTATATATAAATTGGAGCATTTAGTTGGTTTTCTCCAATTATTCCATGTTGTATTCATGCAGATGCTTTGCTTAAGCTACTTACGCTATGTTCGGAAATGGCTGCTCAAACCATTCAAAACAATAACAAACTTACGTATGTGGGCCGCCATTTGCATTTGTAACGTCATGAGTCTAACTCCGCTGCTTTCCATATGCCGATTTTGTTGTAAACAGAATTCAAAACCTTACCCTTTCCGAATAATTTTCATGAGAGTTTGATTCTGTTGGAGTAACATATTAACAATATCAGAATTTGAAGGAATTTCACTTCCTGCAGTCGATTGTGGACGTTTTTTGTTACTGTCTACATTCTCCTCTTCGCTGGAGTCGTCGCTAAGCCGATGAACCTCCACGAAGGTAAGAATTTACCTCTTCATACTTTAGCAGTGGGCTGAGATATTACTCTAGGTGCTGGGAGCAAAATGATGAAAACCGGCAAATAGGTGCTGGGAGCAGCGGGAGGGAAGAGGAGAACCTCCTATGCCGAAGTCAACTTCAGAAATGTGTCTACTATTGCCGAGTCAACACGCTCGTCTCTGATACCTCCGCCCAAGGGGGCGTGGTTTAGGGCTCGCGCCGTCTCTTGGGGGGGTTTCAAGGGGGGGGGGGGTGCAAACTACCACTGGTGAGTCCGGAAGGTTGAGGCCTCCCTCTCCAAAAACACAGTTTCTCCCTTGTGTGGTAGTGCTGGCAACCTTGCCGCCTCCTTCCACACTTGATACAGGACCCTTTCCCTGCCCCTCTCTGTCCTTTAGCAACGGCCTAGCCGTCGTAACCCTGTGGCCGTCATCCCACAATCTCACCGCTTGCGGGTAGGTTGGGGTGCCGGCCGGTGTCCTACATAAGCAGCTGCATAGTCATTCAGTCTTTCCCTTATGGACGCAAGGCTCCGGGAAAGGTTGTGCCGGCTGTGACGGCTGCCGGTGGGAGACCCCTTTTCTGTCGAGTGATCTTCAGTCCTCTCTTGGACTGCCATCCAGATCCCCGGAGCCGGCAGTGACCAGCAACGGTTTTTGTGGTTGGATGGAAGCCTGAATGATACAATCTCCCCTTCCATTTGAACCCTAATTCTGGAGGAAGGCAGTAAGATTAAGTACACCCTTATTTATTGTTAACAAACATTGAATAAGGTAGCCCTTCACTCCATGCTTTCTCTCTCTCTGTCAGCTAGTGCCGCCAGGTACTAACTGCCGGCTGGGTCTCGCCGGTTGGATAGGTGCTAGCCTAGCTGGCAACATGCCAGCTGAACTACAGTATATGATTATACAGAAGCCAGTATATTTGCAGTATAGATCATACTGCAGACAGAAAACTATAGTATATATTATACAGTAGTTATTTTCCAACATACCCTGTGTATCCTTGCACAGTCTATTGTTGAGACCAGTCATATATCGAAAGAAAAGATTTCTTTCAACACACTGATAGCTAATCAGTAAACAATTTACCCCACAATAGTAAAACCTTAAGAAGGGTCAGTGTTAAGTTACACTTATCTACCCCTAGGGGTTAGAACCCTTCCCTTGGGTTTCCTGAATAGGAAGACTCTATAGCTTTAATTTTGGGGGTGGTCACAGCATTTGGCTGGACAGGAAACACAAGTATGTGTCTTTCCTAGTTCCTTTCTAGCTTGACTATCCTAAGTTATAATGGTTAAAATATTAATAGTAATATTTTACATGTTTGTTTATCAGGTGAGATAAACTACCGCATACTCGTTTAAATTTCCTCTCTTTACAGGAGGACCAAGTGAAGTGCGAAGTCATCTTCTGCAACGACAGGAGTAAGGACTTCTGTGGCCATAAAGAGTGCAGGGCTCATGCACCCTACACCACTACTAAAGAAGCCCTACAGTACTGGGACCCCCAAGACTGCAACATATGCCGGGCCTTGGTTACTGAAGCTTTTGATGACCCCAAGTCAGCGGAGTCAAGGGATGCAGCACGAGAAAAGCTGCGTAGATGGGTACATGGGTTCAAGAAGAACTTGACGGGACCGTACCTTCCTAACGAAAGGATGCGCAACTTGCTGTTCCCTAAAGCGGGTATTGAAGCCGTCATACCCCAGACACGACCCGAGATTCCATGCGTCCAGATTGCCGTCGAAACAGAAGTCAGTGACTCATTACAAGGCATGGACATCCATCAAGAAGAGAGGATGTCTGAAGTGTCCTAGGACACTGAGAAGGATCTTCTCAAGGAAGGTCACGAGGAGGAGTCTACATCGACTCCTGAAGAAGATGATGAAGTTGATTCTGAGTCCCTTCCGTCAGTGCCGGCTCTGGAGCCGTTACCTTCAACATCTTTCGCCCCTCCATCAGATGACATGAGACAGGCACTGGCCAATCTTACGGTGCTGATGGAGAGCATTCGAAAACAAGGCAAAGAAAGGGAGGCGAAACTTGAAAGGCAAATTGCTTGACTCTCCGCCTCCCGTGGGTCTCACAAGAGACTCAGAGTTCAAGACCTCCCAACCTGCTCCGAAACTAATCCCTGGAGATATGCGGAGTACATGCCGATCATCAACGGCAAACTCTTTTATTTCAGAGAAGTTGGGAGCCGTTCCTATTGACGACGTTCAGTTCTGGCCAAGCTTCAATGCTTACCCAGACTGCTTTATTCGTCTGAAGCTGGAACCAGCATTGAAGGAAGAGACGGAACCCAAGGGGGTCATAGTATTCGACCATGACAAGGCACAGGCTCTTTTGTCAAGCAGCCTGAAGCAGGTGGGCTATACTAATGCTAAGGTGTCGGCACTCAGCAAGAAACATCCTACTTTTCTTGCTCCAGCTTCAATAGCCTTCCCATTTACATCGAAGGCTCTTAAAGCCGTTGTTAAGGCAATAGAGGCAGGCAAACCTTGTCCTACACTGGATGAATGTAGACCTTTGTCATTAGCCCTGCCCATGGAGGATAAGGATTGCAAGGAAGTCCACCTTACTTTCTTGGTTGGGAAGTTGGAGGCAGATATCACTGGATGTCAGTTCAACGAAAATCTTCCAAAGCTGTCAGACTTTCTCTTGTGTAGGGAGCAAGAAACGAAAGAAAGACTGGCGGCATCTCTATCCCTACAGAATTGTTTAGAGATGACCGCAGGCCTAAAGAGCACCCCTGATATGAACATGATCATGGCCAAGATGCACATGGATACCTTGCTAAAGGACCTGTATGGCTTTATCAAAGCCAGAAGGGCATGTAGACAGTTCGTGTTTGCTTCAGCAGCTGTAAAACACGAACCCAGGAAGCTGATAGCTTCCAATATCTGGGGTAAAGACCTCTTCCTAAGTGAAGCAGTCAAGGAGGTAGTTGACAAGCCCACCACGGAGAATAGAAACCTTCTCCAGAAGTGGGGCATGTCATCTAAAAGGAAGTCTTCTCCAGATGAGGGTCCCCAACCTAAGAAGAAGTCTAAGAGACCTAGATTACCCTATCGGCCTGCCAAACAACAACATCCCACAGTCACCATGACCACGGTGCCCTAAGTGGTTGCTCAACTGCAAACCACATACCAGATGGTACTTCAACAGCTGGTTGCCCAGTCACCAGCATTTAACCCTACGTTTGAGAGGCAGACGACTACCTTTCATCCCAAAGGTAGAGGCTCTAGACAGGGCTCCTCAAAACACCCCTCACGAGGCAAGGGGGTTAAGGGAGGACGCGGTCAGGGAGGTAAGTCCTCCGGAAAACAGAAGCAATGAGATGCTTCAGGTAGGAGGGAGGCTCCAACAATTTCAGGATCGTTGGACCTTCGATCTTTGGGCCCACAGCCTAATCAATAACGTACTTGGATGGAGCTGGAGCTAGGCCCCACCATCATTTCCTCAATTCTTCCAACCATCCAACCCCTTACTGGAAGAATATACCCTAGAACTATTGAGCAAATGGGTAATAAGGAGGGCAAAGTCCATCAAATTCCAGGGAAGGCTATTTTGTGTTCCCAAGAAGGACTCAGACAAACTCAGAGTCATTCTAAACTTGTCGCCTCTCAACAAGTTCATCAAGAACAACAAATTGAGAATGTTAACCCTTCAACACATAAGGACCCTGTTACCAAAACGGGCGTACACAGTCTCGACAGACCTGGCAGATGCTTACTGACATATTCCAGTCAACAGCCCCCTCTCCTCCTACCTAGGATTCAGGCTACAGAAGAAGAAGTATGTCTTCAGAGCCATGCCCTTCGGACTAAACATAGCCCCAAGGATTTTCACGAAACTTGCAGACGCAGTCGTTCAACAACTACGCCTAGAAGGCGTTCAGGTAGCAGCGTACCTGGACGACTGGCTGGTGTGGGCAGCATCCAGGACGGCTTTTCAGCAAGTATCCAAAAAAGTGATCCAGTTCCTAGAACATCTGGAATTCAAGATCAACATCAAGAAGTTTCGACTTTCTCCAGCTCAAGAGTTTCAATGGCTGGGAATCCATTGGAACTTGAAGTCACACCATCTCTCCATTCCCCCAGGGAAGAGGAGAGAGATTGCAGGATCTGTCAAGAGACTACTGAAATCCAACAGGATCTCAAGACGCCAACAGGAAAGAGTACTGGGCTCTCTTCAGTTTGCAGCAGTGACAGATCCAGTGCTAAAAGCACAACTAAAAGATGCGTCAGGAGTCTGGAGAAGATACGCATCAAACGCTCGAAGAGATCAAAGGAGACCAATACCGACCTTACTACCATCACTTCTCAAGCCATGGTCGTAAGAGGACTGTGCTCTTGCAACCACCTCCATCATCGGTGACCATCCACACGGATGCCTCGACGGAAGGATGTGGAGGTCACTCCCATCAACGGAAAGTCCAAGGGACCTGGTCTTCTCTATTCAAGACCTTTCACGTCAACATTTTGGAGGCAATGGCAGTCCTTTTGACGTTGAAGAAACTCTCCCCTCGCAGATCAGCCCACATCAGGCTGATCCTGGACAGCGAAGTGATAATGAGATGTCTGAACCGTCAAGGCTCAAGATCGCCACAGATCAACCAAGTGATATTGGCCATCTTCCGCCTGGCGGAAAAGAAGAGATGGCATTTGTCAGCAGTTCACCTTCAAGGGTTCTGCAATGTGACAGCAGACACTCTATCCAGGCTCAAGCCGATAGAGTCAGAATGGTCCCTAGATGCAGACTCATTCTCTTTTATCTTGCATCAAGTCCTGGAACTGCAGATCGACCTCTTCGCGACGAGCGACAACAAGAAACTACCTCAATATGTAGCCCCATACGAGGACCCTCTAGCGGAGGCGACGGACGCCAGGTCCCTCGATTGGAACAGATGGAACCGGATTTACCTGTTCCCTCCGACCAATCTCCTAATGAAGGTCCACAATAGGCTGAGATCCTTTCGGGGAACGGCAGCTCTAGTGGCTCCCAAGTGGCCAAAGAGCAACTGGTTTCCCCTGGTAATGGAACTGAAGCTAAGGCTGGTCCCTCTTAAGGACCCAGCACTATCTCAACAGGTTTAGAAGTCGACTGTTTTCGCTTCATCACAGAGTACCCAAAACCTTCATCTCATGATTTTCTCTCCTTAGAGATAAAGAAAAGATTTGGGATCTCAAAAGGCAGTATAGACTTCTTAGAAGAATATAACTCTAAGTCAACTATGAGACAATATGAATCGTCTTGGAAAAAAGTGGGTTGCTTTCATCAAAGCAAAACGACCAAAAGAAATCTCAATGAACTCTTGTTTGTACTTCTTTATCCCCCTTCATAGACAAGGTCTGGCAGCCAACACAATAACTACGTGTAAGTCGGCTCTGACTAGACTTCTGCTATACGCCTTCCAAGTAGACCTGTCGAATGAAATCTTCAACAAGATCCCTAAGGGATGTGCTAGACTCAGGCCTCTAGCCTCTCCGAAGCCCATTTCAGGGTCTTTGGACTAGGTCCTACACTATGCTTCAACAGGGAACAGTGAAGATTACTCTCTTAAGGATCTGACTCAAATAGTCCTTTTCCTGTTCGCTATAGCCTCGGGGGGCTAGAGTTAGTGAAATAGTGGCCCTATCCAGAGATGGGGCCATATTCAGTTCACAGAAGCGGGAGAACTGAATCTTTTTCCTGATCCACCTTTCTCGCTAAGAACGAGCTACCCACTAAGAGATGGGGTCCCTGGAGAATCTGCCCTCTGAAGGAAGATGTCTCGCTGTGTCCAGTGGAATGTCTAAAGGTCTATCTTCGAAGAACTTCAGACTTCAGGGGAGGACAGCTCTTCAAAGGAGAAACTTCAGGATCAAACTTATCCCTAAAACAACTGAGGGCGAAGCTCACCTACTTTATTCGCAGAGCGGATCCTGACAGTACACCCACAGGTCATGATCCAAGGAAAATTGCTTCATCACTGAACTTTTTTCAGTATATTCGCTTATACACTGGATGAAAGTCATCCAGAGTTTTTTATATACATTATGTAAAACAGGTGCATGAGATGAAGCATTTTGTGGTGGCGGCAGGTAGTGTGTTAAAACAGTGAATTGATTGGGACTCTCAATTTTCGGGTAAAGGTGTTGACACCTTCCAGTGCAATACTTGTTAAGTGAGTGTCACCATGGTGACACTAAAGACTGTTCAAATTATTTAAGGTGGAGAAATATACAGATAACACCCGTGCCGTGTGTACTTTACACAGTGTTGATATCCAACATTACAGAAAAATATACTAGAAAATTTTATTAAATTTTCAAATTCAAGTGTCGCACTAATCAATTTTTCCCTTTCAGGTGGAAACAAAATTTTTTCTGTATTATGTTGAATAGGTATATTTCTCATTAAATATATTAACATATATTACACATGTTACTTTATGCTGGTCATTTATTGTTAATAAATGTATATCAATGTGTAATTGCATCTTATTTAGCCCTAAAATTGATAGAACAAAGTACAAGCCAGAATTTTTCTAACCTAAGTAAAACTGCATAATATTGTATGTCTGGACAATATATACAGCTGATACTTTTGCTCCAACATGAGATACAAACAGTGAAACTTTTGTATATCTAGTTGATGCTATGTTCCGATACATTATACAAACCATGAGACTCTTGTACTGTATATCTATCTGATGCTATGTTCCAGCACAAATATACAAACAGTGAGACTCTTGTATATCTAGTTGATGTCATATTCCAACACCATATACAAATCGTGAGACTCTTGTATATATAGTTGATGCTATGTTTGTTCATACACTATATGCAAACCTTGAGACCCCTTCCCTAATGTCTAGTATGACTCTTCCTTGCAGGGGACAGGAAGCACTAACATTGTCTTTGATTAGTAGTAATGACGTATAACGGTAACGTCATATGTCTCAATGGTCTGGATGACCACAGGAAGATTTGTCCCAAGGTTGAGGCACCTATAAAATTCACAGATACAGTACTTTCTAGTAATTCTCTGGTAAACTTCCATCAGGACGACATGGTTTGAGCCCAAAAAACGGATTTTGAGCGAAGCGAAAAATCTATTTTTGGGTGAGATAGCCATGTCGTCCTGATGGACCCGCCCTCTTTTTCTATAGAAAAGGCCTTGGCAGGATCCCTCCTGAAATTACTATATCTGTAGCACCATGCTCAATGCTACAAGGAATAAGCGCCATCTTGGATACAGCGCCATCTAGATACTCGTAGTAGTATGGGAGGAAGGGTAACCTTGATAACGGCTCCTCTTCTATTTTTGCCACTTTTCCCCTTCAAAACGAAAACGCTATTCGGGGTGAAGATTGCTGTGTCGTATCAAGATATACGTCTCCTGATATCATGCGATATCCTTAAGAGAAATTTTAAGGATATTCGTGCCAGGAGTTAGAATTCTGGAGACCTAAAGGTTAATTCTCTGGGAATATCACTTTAGCCAAATATCCCTTAGAAAGCTACCAATAGGAACCTTCCATCAGGAGGACACGGCTATCTCACCCAAAAATAGATTTTTCGCTTCACTCAAAATCCGTTTTCTTACTGTGTTACCTTTTTATCATACTGCATGACAAGTACTAAACAAATATAGGGTATTTCTCAAATTGATTTTGACATTGGCATTTATTTTTCCTTGAATTACTATATGCTAAGCTAAGGGTCAATAGAAATTTGAAACATCATTTGGGGATTGACAAGTAAAAAATTTGAAAACCCCTGACTTAACTAGAGGGTTAGGAATTTTCAAGGATGAGAGAAAACGTGAAATTATTAAATTTCAGGGTAGGTATCAGCATTTAAACTGCCTTGGGAGAGACGCACTGAGAACATCACAGGCGTTTCATAGAAATAATAGTTGAATCAACCACTGGAAACTTACTGGATCTACTGCAAAAGCTCCAAGATCATATGCTAATACATAATTTCTTCTTTCACAAAAGGTTTCTCAGAGTAGCATTTCATGACAAATGAAATAGTAGTAAGTTATGGGTTTGCTTTTAAAACAAATACAGTGGAACCTCTACACACGAACGTATCTACATCCAAATTTTCCAACACCCGAAGTAAAATTCGAGCAATTTTTCAACTCTACACCCGAATTTTATTTCGACACACGAAGCAAGCAATTTTCGTCGTACCGGTTGTATCCGAATTTTTCGACACGCCAAGTACAATTCAAACACGTTCCTACTCTACACCCGAATTTTTTTTCGACACCGAAGTACTGTAAACAATATCAGTACACGTAGATGGTACTCATAACGCCGGATGTATTTTTTATTTCTGCTGATAGAAGGCAGCATTTCTACCTCGGAGGGACCCTCAATTAGCGTGGCTTGGGACATTCCTCTGTTCTCATCGGCTTCGTGTGGTTGTGCCCTGTGCGTTCTGCTATTAACTGTGTTTTAATCGTGATTTTTTACGTTCATCCTTTTACGGTATTTTACGTAAATCATGGGTCCTAAAAGGCTTAGTTTCGCAAGTGGTAATGGTAGTGATGAGAAAAGGAATAAGGAAATGCTTTCTTTAGAAGTAAAGCAAGGAATTATTGAAAAGCATGAGCGTGGCGTCCGCGTGAGTGAACTTCCAAAAGAACATCACGACGAACTTACTACAGAGGAGCTCAAGGAACTCCATGCTATGTCTGAGCACATGAGTGATGAGGTATGTGTTAGGTTCGGCGCAAATAAAAGAGCTGTTAGGAAAATATCAAGATGTGGTGGTCGACTTCATCGACAAATACCATCCCAAAAAATTGCAGGTTTGTCGTGTAGTTGCGCAGTTTAATGATGTTTCCCTAACTTATTTTCGAAACATTCTGAAAAGCTGTACCAAGCAACTTTCTATCGATAGCTTCTTTAAAAAAACTACGAAGCGAACTCGTGACGAATAGGAAGGAAGTGGTTCAAAGAAAACGGCAAAGAGTGAAGCAAAAGAAAGTGAAACAAAGAAAATGGCAAAGATTGAAGAGAAAAAAATTCAATCAATTTTAAGTGTAGAGTGAAAGTGATTCAAATTAATCATCAAAAAGAAAAAAAGAAAATGTAAAAAAAAATATAAAATAAAAAAAATAAATAAGCTAAGTTAGGTTAAAGTTCACTTAGTGTAAGTTAGAATAAGTTAGGGTAGTGTACGTTTATCGTAGTCACCCTCTCTACCTCCTCGCCGCCCGTCCGTCTCCTCTCTGCATAGCAAGACCGACACCTGCGCTGGACTTTCTAAGGTAAAGTGACGCTGAAAACTCGTTTCTTATTTATTATTTCTTTATAATTATTCTTTTTTACATGTCTATTATCTATACTTCCTTTGCAGCAACAAAGGAAATATTCGGTCCCACACGGTCATCAGTGGGCAGCCTGAAGGACGCGGATGGGGCCACGACCATCACCGACAGCGAGGGCATCCTGGCCAGGTGGAGGTCTCACTTTGAGAACCTCCTCAATGACCAAGCAGACACCCCAGACGATCTCCTGCGAATGACCCCGCAGGATCCCGTCCGTCACTGGACGGCACTACCACCCTCCATCCATGACTTCAACAAGGCCCTGCAGCGCATGAAGCCCGGCAAAGCCCCAGGGCCAGACAACATCCCGTTGGAGCTCCTCACTCGCGGTGAGGAACCGTTTGTTGCTCCTTATACTGAAAATATGGGAGACCAAGACCCTCCCCAGTGACTTCCGCGATGCAAACATCGTTACCATCTTCAAGAAGGGAGACAGGGAGAACTGTAACAACTACCGGGGAATATCACTACTAAGCATCGCGAGTAAGATTTTCGCTCGGATTCTCCTTGACCGCCTCCTTATTCTCGCAGAAGACGTCCTGCCAGAGTCCCAGTGCGGCTTTCGACCTTCCCGCAGGACCATAGACATGATCTTCTGTGCGCGACAACTACAAGAGAAGAGCCTCGAACAACAACAGCCCATAATGTTCATCTTCTGGGATTTGAAAAAGGCCTTCGACAAAGTACCTCGACCTGCCATGTGGGCTGTCCTCAAAAGATATGCCTGCCCACCCGATTTTGTCAAGCTGGTGCGTGCCCTCCATGACGGAATGGTTGGGAGAGTCTGCCACCAGAACTCTCTTTCAGACCCATTCCCCATCAACGGCGGCCTGAAGCAGGGCTGTGTTCTGGCCCCAACGTGTTTCTCGCTATACACCGCTGCAATGCTCAATGAGATTCCCCCAGACACACCCTCAGTCGACCTACGTTTCTGCATGGATGGAGGCGCTTTCAACCTCGCCAGACTCCGCGCCAGAACCAAGACCACCTTGTGTGCAGTGCGAGAACTGCAGTATGCTGACGACAATGCCACCCCAGGTCAGACGGCAGAGGACCTGCAGTCGTTAGCTGACGCATACAACTCTTCCTACGAACGTTTTGGGATGCAAGTCAACACAGATAAAACCAAGACCCTCGTCCAACATCCACCAGGACTGATGCTCCCAAACTTCAATACCACAATGAATGACCAACCGTTAGAACAGGTGGACCAGTTCTCCTACCTAGGGAGCATCCTAACATCAGCTCCCACAAGCAAAAAGGACGTGGAGAACAGGATCAGGGCAGCCCACTCCGCCTTTGGCCGACTCAAATGCCGCGCATTTAACAATCACACACTGACAATGACCACCAAAATAATGGTGTTCAGGGCAGTAGTCCTCTCCACGCTCCTGTAAGCATGTGAAACATGGACGCTATATAGAAATTATATTAAAAACCTAGAACGCTTCCAACAAATGAAACTGAGGCAGATCTTGAAAATCCCCTAAGAGAGCCACACCACCAACATTGAAGTCTTAGAACGTGCCTCGTTGACCAGCGTGGAGGCCACCATCATCCACCACCGCCTCCGCTGGATAGGACACATGCATAGGATGGATCCATCTAGGCTCCCAAAGAAAATATTCTACGGAGAACTGACCCAGGGCACCAGACCACAAGGAGCCCCGAAAATGAGCTATAAAGATCAACTAAAGCGCACCCTGGCTCTAACTGACATCGATCCTTCCTCATGAGAAGAAACAGCCAGGGACAGGAAAACCTGGAGAAGTACAGTACACCATGGCACCGTGGACTTCGAGGAGAGGAGGAGACAAAATGAGGAGGCTAGGAGGAGAAGAAGGAAAGAGCAATTAGAACAGCCCCACCCACCACCTACCCTCCCTTGTGAACACTGTCCGCGACTCTTCCACCACAGACTAGGACTTAACAGCCACATCAGGCATAAGCACCCACCCCATAGATAGGAGGCTGATGGCTAACGACAGAACCCAATACTCGGACACGAGTGGGCGCCGCCGCCGACGACGACGACGACGACGATTATCTAATTTAGTGTGCATTATTGTCATGTGTAATTATGTGCAGTAATTTATCAATGAGTTATCATAGGTTTTTGGGCTCAACCACGGATTAATCCTATTTCAATGTATTCTTATGGGAAAATTCATTTCTACAACCGAACATTTTCTACACCTGAAGTCGGTTGTGGAACGGATTAAATTCATATGTAGAGGTACCACTGTATCACCTATCCTGTCCTAACTCCATGGTTTACACTAAATCAATGGTTAGCTACCTTATGATGTAATTTTGTACAGTATAATTTTTTTCAAACTAAACCAATTGTTAGCTACCTTCTAACGTAATTTTGTACAGTATAATATAATTTCTCATGCAAAATATTCTGCTTTAATACATACTTTGATTGCCTAATTCTGAGAATGATCCATCTTCTCCTCCTTCATCCATGTCGGTGTCTGAAACTGAAAATTCATATTACTTTATATGAAAAGTAAATATTTAAATATGTACTGGAATATTACTTTCCAGCTTACATTGTACATAAACAGTAATACCTTAATGATCAGCTTACATTGTACATAAACAGTAATACCTTTTTTGGGCTCAAGCCATGTCGTCCTGATGGAAGTTCCTATAGGGTAGCTTCCTTGGGTATATTTGACTATGGTGATATTCCCAGAGAATTTACCTTAAGGTACCCAGAATTCTAACTCCTGGAGCGAATATCCCTAAATAAATGAACCAGGGATATCGCAAAATATCAGAGGACGTATTCTTGACACGCCACATAGCAATCTGCACCCCGAACAGAATTTAACACTTTGAAGGGGTCAAGTGGCAAGAAAACGAAAAACGAGAAAGAAAGGAGAGCCGCTCGCAAGGTACCTCTCCTCTGTTGTTTCATATGCGTGCATAGCGCTGCCGACGGCACCATCTGTATTCATTTTTGTGTAGCTCAACAACTCAGTGTTTTCCCTGTGTTATCTCGCATTTCTTGGATTATTTTCAACATAATGATGCTTTCTCCAACTTCTTCTGCCTCTGATAAGTTGAGTATTATCTCTTTTATGTATAAATGTAAGCTCTTGGTGATTTTAAGATACAGTAATTCGATAGCGATATTTTCGTTACAAGAGCTGTTGCCTACTGGAGGCGTCCTGGACGCTGTCGCTCGCCATGCATGAGCCATTTAGTTAGCCAGAGCGACGTTCCCGGCTGTTACGCTTTAATAATTTTAGCTATTTAGCTTTACATAGGAATTCTTTATATGATGCTATTAGTATTTTCGTTTTGGCGAATGATTTGCCGATCCTGGCCTACGCTAGACCTTGTAGCCTAGACGTTTGGACCTAGTACTTTCCTGCATGATATTCAGATTTCCGAGTGTTTTAAAATCTTATTGAAGCTTTAGGCAGTTTTATACATTTAAGATTTTGTTGATTTTCTTCCAAGATAGTATACGAGTGAGTTTCGGTGATTTAGGTAATCGATTCTCTTCGCGCCTAGGCTAGTTGCCTATGGGGCCCTAGTATACTTTCTCACACTCCCCGGTTGCTCTCTTCTCCTCGGAGAATATGTGCAATCCCTTTTCCCTCTGTTTAAGCCTTGGGCTTAACCCTAATGGTTTATCTGAATTGACATTTAGATACAACTATATTAGGGTGTCTCTGTTCTTTCCTGTTTCCAGTAAGTCTGGCTTCAGGAGGGGGCAGGACATCAGAGTTCTTAGTCTGGGTCTGTTTCTTTCTAGCATTGTGATTGAGATTCACTTGCTAGGCTTAGAGCAGACATAAGAGGCTTAGCCTCCTTAGACCACTTTCGAAGGTTTCTGTACGAGATGATTCCTTCTTTTTGTGATCTAGCAGACTAGTCCAGTGTTGTTGTTCTCAGTGTGGAGGATGAGATCCTCCTTTTCTATGAATAACAACGCCTACCTTGCTTTGGTTCCGATGGAGTTGGCAAGTACTGTCGGCCTCCCTCCTAGGATTCCCCCTAGGCTAAGATGAGTTTTTCTTGGCTGCGGGGTGATTCTTTATTAGAGCAAGGTTGGCAGGACCCTCTTTCCCCCTTCCCCCTCTTTCCTTAGTGATGGCCTAGCCATTACATCTCTGTCCGTCATTCTACATCTGTACCTAGCATAGGTTAGGATGTGGAGTTGACTCAGTCCCTTGCCGGCCGGCAGTGCGTGCCGGACGGCAAAGGCCTTCTTCTTTTGAGTGCTCCCCAGACCTCCCTTGGTCTCTCATCCATGTTTGTCTGTAGAGCCAGATGGCATTGGACACGGAAGCCTGAATCTATATTCTCCCCTTCCTTATGTGCACTCTTTCTGGTTGCCGGGCTATGAGGAAGTACCGTCTCTTATCCCGCCATCCATCCTGTTTCTCTTCTAGTGTTTGTACCCTAGCCTGGCTGCCGGCCACTCTGGTTCTTTTTGCTTCTGGCCGGCATTGGTAGTATACCCTTGCCGGCCGGCTATAGTAACACACCATAGTTCTGCCGGCCGCTACGATTAGCGGCCGGCAGCCGGGTGCTATCATTGTTTAGTTGCCGGCCGGCAGCCCCTACACACCAAAGTTCTGCCGGCCGCTACGATTGGCGGCCGGCAGCCGGGTGCTATCTTGTTTAGTTGCCGGCACACGTATTCAAGCCAGCGTTCTTCCACCTAATAGTCTAAAAGTAGTATACTTTGGAACTAAGTTAAGGTATGTGCCTGCCGGCACATTATCTTATATACTGTAGCCAGTATTTTTCAGTATAGGATATACTGCATGGAAAAAACTATAGTATAGAATATTTTACAACACTAAGTTTTTCTAACACTCTTGTGTTGTCTTGCACAGCCCTTTGGTGAAACCATACAGATAAAGAAAGTGAGTTCTTTCTTTTCTACTATCCAGTATTTTAAAATTACTTATTTTGGTGTGAGCTACACCTATTTTCCTCTGGAAATTACTTATTGGTCACTCTAGTATAGAATAACCATACAATTTTATTATCTGGAAGGTTACAGCAATTGACTGGGCAGGAAATACAAGTGTGTGTCTTTCCTTCTTTCCTTTCTAGCTTAGTTACTTTAAGCTATGTATATCCAGTGATATGTGGTTCACTTGATACTCAGGGAATTTTCTTCTCTTTCCAGGAGGACCATCCGAAGTGTGGAAGTGTATTCTGTAACGTCCGCAGCAAGAACTTCTGCGGAAATGACTTGTGTAGGAGGCACGCAGCATGCGCAGTCTCCAAAGGTGATCTCCGGTATTGGGACCCGCAGGTATGTACCATATGCACAAACCTGATTACCGAGGCATTTGACTCCCCTAAGACGGCAGAGTCAAGGGACGCAGCAAGGGAGAAGCTTCGTATCTGGGTAGGGGGCTTTCAGAAAAACACTTCTTGTCCCTATCTTCCAAGCGAGAAGATGAGGGCTTACCTTTTCCCCAAGGCATCAGCGGATGCAGTGATTCCCCAGCCTCAAGCGGAGATGCCGTTGGTTCAAATCCCGGTGGATGCTGAAGTCGCGGACGCCCTGCAAGACATCCAACTGGACGATAAGATGTCTGAGGTGTCCGAGTACACGGAAAAAGACCTTCTGGTAGAAGACCAGGAAGAGGAGCTGACCCAGGCTCCAGACAATGAGGAGGAGGAATTCGACAATGAGTCGGCTACCCCGGTTCAGGCCCCTCAACCTGTTCCCTCAACATCGTCCTCTCTCCCAATGGATCTGGGAAAGACCCTTTCTTCCATCGTTGGGATGATCCAACAGATGCAGAAGGAAAATAATGAGAAGGCTGCTGCAATGAAGTTAGAGATGCGAAGACTTGCAGCATCACGTGGGCCCCAGAAGAAGCTCAGCGTGAAGGACCTTCCCTTATGCTCGAATGCCAACCCTTGGAGGTATGCCGAGCACATGCCTATGACGACGGGAAAGATTGTCATCTCGGAGAAATTGGGCTCAGTTCCCCTTGAGGAGGTGGAATTCTGGCCCAGCAAGGAGTCATACCCGGACTGCTATGTCCGCCTAAGGAAGGAACCAGCCTCAAAGGAAGAAACGGAGCCGAAGGAGGTCATAGTTTTTGACCAAGCTAAGGCTCAAGCCTTGATGTCAAGCTCAATGAAAGAGAGGGACTTCACAAACTCAAAGGTACCCGCTTTGAGTAAGAAGCACCCTTCCTTTGTGTCCTCTCCTTCTAGAGCCTTCCCCTTTATGCAGAAAGGGTTTACGGCCGTGCTGAAAGCAGTCGAGGCGGGTAAGCCATGTCCCTCCTTGGAGGAGTGTAAACCCCTATCCTTGGCCTTACCCATGGACCAGAAAGACTGGAAGGACGTCCATCTTACCTTCTCAGTCGGGAAGTTGGAGGCCGATATTGCCGGACGTCAGTTCGGTGAAAACCTCCCGAAGCTGTCTGACTTTCTTTTGCGCAGGGAGCTTGAGACAAAAGAAAGACTTGCTGCCACAATGTCTCTGCAAACGACTCTGGAGACAATGGCAAGTGACCCCAAAGCCCATGAAATGTTTATGGTAGTGGCTAAGACACATCTAGCCACAGTGACGAAGGACCTTTACAGCTTCATCAAAGCTAGGAGGGCGTGTAGGGAGTTCGTGTTCGCCTCGGCTGCGGTGAGGCACGAGCCAAGGAAACTAATCTCCTCCTGCATTTGGGGCAAAGACCTCTTCCCTAGTGAAGCGGTCAAGGAGGTAGTGGATAAGGCCGCCACGGAGAATAGAAACCTTCTCCAGAAGTGGGCCCTATCTCTTAAGAGAAAGTCTTCCCCGGATGAGGGTCCCCAACCAAAGAGGAAGACTAAGAAGCCTAGGCTACCCTCTCGGCCAGCCAAGCCATCCAGACAGCAGCAGCAACAACTTCCTTTGCCTACAGTGCCCCAGATGGTGGCACAAATCCCGGCCACGTACCAGTGGGTACCCCAAGCCGTGACTACTCAGTCTCCGGCATTTAACCCAACATTCGAAGGGCAGTCTACTACCTTTCGAGCAAGAGCTAGAGGATCAGCCAGAGGTTCGTCTAGACGCCCCTCAAGGGGAAGGGGATTTAGGGGTGGTCGCGGTCAAGGAGGCAAGACCTCAGGTCAACAGCAGCCAAAGTGAAATAATACTGGTAGGAGGGAGACTTCAGATTTTTCGGGATCATTGGACCTTCGATCCCTGGGCCCACAGCTTACTCAAGAATGGACTGGGTTGGAGCTGGTACAGCACTCCTCCCCCGTGCCCACGATTTTTACAACACTCCACCCCCGTTCTGGAGGAGTACATTCGAGAACTCTTGGAGAAAAGAGTAATCCGAAGGGTAAAGTCCATCAAATTCCAAGGGAGGCTGCTGTTTTGTGTTCCCAAGAAGGACTCAGAAAAACTCAGAGTCATTCTGGACTTGTCGCCACTCAACAAGTTCATAGTGAACTGCAAGTTCAAGATTCTAACACTGCAACACATAAGGACCTTACCGCCCAAGCGGGCATTTACCGTCTCCATAGACATGTCAGACGCCTATTGGCACATTCCAATCAATCGTCAACTCTCCCCCTACCTAGGGTTCAAGCTACATCGAAGACTCTACGCCTTCAGAGCCATGCCATTCGGGCTAAACATAGCCCCAAGGATCTTCACGAAGCTTGCGAGCGCAGCTCTCAAACAATTACGCCTAAAAGGAATCCGGGTAGTAGCCTACCTGGACAACTGGCTGGTGTGGGCAGCATCCAAGACAGAGTGTTTGCAAGCTTCCCTA
This sequence comes from Palaemon carinicauda, assembly GCF_036898095.1. Classification (NCBI taxonomy): domain Eukaryota; kingdom Metazoa; phylum Arthropoda; class Malacostraca; order Decapoda; family Palaemonidae; genus Palaemon; species Palaemon carinicauda. The sequence continues at coordinate 116,565,628 of NC_090727.1, read as the reverse complement.
CAGGTGATCCAGTTCCTAGAACATCTAGGCTTCAAGATCAACAGAAAAAAGTCTCGGCTTTCTCCATCTCAAAAGTTCCAGTGGCTGGGAATCCACTGGGACCTAGTATCACACCAACTCTCCATCCCTGTAAAGAAGAGGAAGGAGATAGCAGGTTCTGTCAAGAGACTTCTGGATTCCGAAAGAATATCAAGACGCGAACAGGAGAGAGTGCTGGGTTCTCTCCAGTTTGCCTCAGTAACAGACCCAGTGCTAAGAGCACAGCTAAAGGATGCAACCGGAGTTTGGAGAAATTATGCATCAAACGCGCGAAGAGATCTGATAAGGCTAGTACCGCCTCGTCTACATACGCTTCTCAGGCCTTGGTCCCAAGTCAAGCAACTAAAGAAGTCGGTGCTTCTCCAGCCACCTCCCCCCTCGTTGACTATTCACACACGACGCCTCGAAGGAGGGATGGGGAGGTCATTCTCATCGGAAGAAGGCCCAAGGAACCTGGTCCAATCTATTCAAGAAATTTCACATAAACTTTCTGGAAGCCATGGCAGTACTCCTTACCTTGAAGAAAGTCTCCCCTCGCCGCTTGATCCACATAAGGTTGGTACTAGACAGCGAGGTGATAGTGAGATGTTTGAATCGACAAGGATCGAGGTCACCGTCACTCAACCAAGTGATGTTGGCCATCTTTCAGCTAGCGGAAAAGAAGAAATGGTACCTGTCAGCAGTTCACCTTCAAGGAGTCCGCAACGTGACAGCGGACGATCTATCCAGGTTCACACCGATAGAGTCGGAATGGTCCCTAGACGCAGGATCGTTCTCCTTCATCTTGAGTCAAGTCCCGGAACTGCAGATAGACCTCTTTGCGATGAAAGACAACAAGAAGTTACCCCTTTACGTGTCCCCGTACGAGGATCCCTTAGCGGATGCAGTGGACGCGATATCCCTCGACTGGAACAGATGGTCCAGGATTTACCTGTTCCCTCCTCACAACCTTCTATTGAGGGTCCTCGACAAACTGAGATCTTTCAAGGGAGTAGCGGCAATAGTGGCTCACAAGTGGCCGAACAGCGTATGGTTCCCTCTAGCATTAGAACTATGGGTGAAGTGTCTATCACTACCAGATCCAGTTTTGACCCAGCGAGTTCAGAAGTCGACTGTCTGCGCTTCATCACTGAAAACCCGGAACCTGCAGCTCACGATTTTCTCTCCCTAGCAGTGAGAAAACGTTTGGGGATCTCGAAAGACAGTATAGACTTTCTAGAGGAATATAAGTGCAAATCCACCAGAAGACAATATGAGTCATCATGGAGAAAATGGGTGGCCTTTGTCAAGGCGAAGAATCCGCAAAAGATCTCGACGGACTTCTGCTTATCTTTCTTCATCCACCTCCATGGTCAAGGCTTGGCAGCCAACACAATATCAACGTGTAAATCTGCTTTGACAAGACCCATTTTATATGCCTTCCAGGTCGACCTCTCTAACGACATTTTTAACAAAATTCCGAAGGCCTGTGCTAGGCTCAGACCATCAGCACCTCCGAAGCCCATTTCATGGTCTCTGAATAAAGTTCTTCATTTTGCTTCACTGATGAACAATGAGGAGTGTGCTTTAAAGGATTTGACCCAAAAAGTTATTTTTCTGTTTGCACTCGCGTCGGGGGCCAGGTTTAGTGAAATAGTAGCCCTCTCGAGAGTGGAAGGTCGTGTTCAGTTCTTGGATGGGGGAGAACTGAACCTGTTTCCGGATCCTACGTTTCTCGCTAAGAACGAGCTGCCCACCAATAGGTGGGGTCCCTGGAGAATCTGCCCTCTGAAAAAAGATGCATCTCTATGTCCAGTGGAATGCCTAAAGGTCTATCTTCGTAGAACTTCAGACTTTAGGGGAGGTCAACTGTTCAGGGGAGAAACATCAGGCTCAAATTTATCTCTGAAACAACTAAGGGCGAAAATCACCTATTTTATTCGCAGACCGGATCCAGACAGTACACCCACAGGTCACGATCCGAGGAAAATTGCCTCATCCTTAAATTTCTTCAATAGTATGGATTTTGAACATCTTCGCTCATACACTGGCTGGAAGTCTTCCAGAGTTTTCTTTCGTCATTATGCGAAGCAAGTGGAGCAACTGAAGAGGTCTGTGGTAGCAGTGGGTAGTGTCGTTAAACCTGCTGTTTAACTCTGCGAGGAACAGTGAAATTAATTGAGACAATTAATTCTGGGGTGGGTGTGTAGTTACGGACTGTTCTACAGACTAAGTGTTAGGGCACTAGGGTGCCCACATTGACTGTTCCATAATCAAAGGTGAACCTAGCATAAGTGCAGACATGTGTGCCAAGCGTTTCCAACGCTAATGTGACTGAATAGTAATACAGACTTTTATGATTTTGATACCTCGGTATTTTAAAAGTGGCGCTAATGTTTTTTCTTTCAGATAAACAAATTTTTCTGTTTACTATGATACTTATTCTTATTTGTTGATTATCCTCCTCTTATATATGTATAATTGTTGTTTAACCTGTTTTATTTTTTATTGATTGTCAATAAACTAGTTCTTGTGAACCTTGCGTCTCTTTCGCCTGTGTCATTTTACTAGAAATGGTTTAGCATTACGTTTACTATGTATACTTTATCATGGATAATTCTAATAGATTGTTCCTTTATGCAAGCATCTTTCATTGGTTTATGCTTTCCCCTAGCGGGAGGACTTCATGCCCTAAGGGGACGGTAGCGGATGTGCAAGTTTTCCTCCTACCCGGATATAAACCTTTGTCCAATCCAGTAATCGAACGGAGAACTGGTCAGTATTTCATATCGACTCAGTGGTTCTTTTACAAACTATGCTTTATATGATATAGAGTGAGACCACTATATTGGCTTGTCTGTTATTCATACATAGGTATATGTACTCTTCGAGGCTTTTCCAGAGTCTAGTACGACTCTTCCCTGTAGGAGGCAGGAAGCACTAACATAGTCTATGGTTAGATGAAAAGATGTATGACGGTAACATCTTAGGTCTCTAGGTCTAGTTTGACCGGGAAATACCTTCTTGAGAGTACGGCACGTTTTGAGAATCCACAGATACAGTAATGCTCTGGTATACTTCCATCAGGACGACATGGCTTGAGCCCAAAAAACGGATTTTGAGCGAAGCGAAAAATCTATTTTTGGGTGAGATGGCCATGTCGTCCTGATGGACCCGCCCTTCCTTTTTTCACTAAAAAGGGCTATAGGACCCCTCCCTACATACAGTATCTGTAGCACCTCGTGTATCGCTACAAGGAATACAGATGGAGCCGTTGGCGGCGCTATGCACGCATACGAAACGAGAGAGGAGAGATACCTTGCGAGCGGCTCTTCTTTCTTTCTCGTTTTTCGTTTTCTTGCCACTTGACCCCTTCGAAGTGTCAATTCTGTTCGGGGTGCAGATTGCTATGTGGCGTGTCAAGAATACGTCCTCTGATATTTTGCGATATCCCTGGTTCATTTATTTAGGGATATTTGCTCCAGGAGTTAGAATTCTGGATACCTTAAGGTAAATTCTCTGGGAATATCACCGTAGTCAAATATACCCAAGGAAGCTATCCTATAGGAACTTCCATCAGGACGACATGGCCATCTCACCCAAAAATAGATTTTTCGCTTCGCTCAAAATCCTTTAATGATCCAGACACATCATCTTTTTACTGAGATTGAGATAAGGAAAACAAAAGTAAAATGCCACCCCTTTAATAAAGAACTGAGGACAAATGTTGGATAATAATTTCAATTAAAATTTAATGAGCTAATAATTAAAAAAAATTGTAAATACAGTATAAGGTAAAATATTTAATAGACAATAAGAGAAAATTATCAGACACAAAGTGAAAACTGTTTTTCTGGGCTCAACCTGTGTTGCTACGTGAGATGCCATCCCCGACGCCTCTAAGCTCCAGGAATTCACGAAGAATAATCCGTGGAAGGTGGCTCTGCATTCTCCGTTCAAGGATGGCATGCTGACCATCGAAGATTTTGGCACCCGGCCCGTTGAGGACTTTGAGTTCTACCCTCCGGGCCTCCAATTCCCCTTCCCGGCTTCGCTCGTTTGACCGAGGAAGCTCTTATTCGTTTAGACAAAGTTCCCAGGGAGTCTGTCATCTACCCTAAGGAACAAGCTCCGTCCACCTGGGTTCGCACTTTGAATGAGTGGGATTGTGTGAACACTATGCTCACACCCCACAAGAGCTCATACACGATGTTCGTGGTTGATGAGCAAACCCCCTCTCCATGCGTCACCAAGATGATGGACCTAGCTTATCAGGCCATCAAGGAGGACAATGTGGAGGATTTATTTTTTGTTTTATTTTATTTTTGGTTTTGCCAAATCCTGTGAGAGAGAGAGAGAGAGAGAGAGAGAGAGAGAGAGAGAGAGAGAGAGAGAGAGAGAGAGAGAGAGAGAGAGAGAGAGAGAGAGATATTGTGTTAGCGAGCGAAAGTAGTTAGGTTAATGATCGTTGGTGGTGAGAAAGACTGTTGGTACAAATGAGATTGTTTGTTTACATTTTTTAGTTAGGTTACGACAGTGGTGAATGTTTCGGAGCGAATGCTTTTTTTATTTGACTGCAGCATAAGGCAGTTGTGTGAGAGCTGGATTATATATATATTTTTTCGACCAGCGTGGAAGTGTTTTTTGATTTTCAAAGCTGCGATTCCTCCTTTGGTGAGGCTAACTCCTTTGGAGTGACTAAATTTCTAGAAAGTGGATTACTGTTGATGACCTGGCCTGGAACTGATCAAATTTAGACTGCTTTTTTTGGATTAACGATTGTCGATGACCTGGCCTGTTTACTTTGATTGCTGCTATTGATGATGATAATGATGATAAGGATGATGACGATGATGATTACGACCCCGATTAGGGAGGCAGTGGTGGCAACTTGCCATACAGTTTAACCTGTTAATCACAGATTGAGGGTTGTGCCGTGAAAGACAGTTCGGCAGTTTGTGAACGACTGTGTTGCAAATAATATATATGAGCATACAAATTTTGGTGTTGAACTCGTAATATATGTGTTTTGTGTTTTCATGTTTGGGTTGCGGTTAGTTTTAAGTTTCGTTAGGATTTATTGGATTGCGGAAAGGTTTTTTTGTTAATTATATATTTAGTTTTATTTATCTTATAGTGTTAAGTTTTGATTAGTTTAAAGTGTTAAGTTTTGATTGGTTTAAAGTATTTATTTTGAATGTTGATGGTTTATGATTTATTTTAAGGTTTAAGAATTATAGTTTTAAGGTTATGTTTTGTTTTGTTTTGTCCTTTTGTCCAAGAGTCTGGTTGTAGATTACGTAAGGGGAAAGTTTGTTTTGTGGAGACCATTGTAAGTAAGTAAGATTCAAGGGTGTGGGGGTTGTTTTTGCAACATCCCGCCACATTATTTTGGCGCCCGAACAGGGACTGCTGAGGCGGGACTGATAGCTGGACTCTTGGACGAAGGACTGATAGGATAAGATATTAGATATAAGGTTGATGAAAAATGGAAGAGCAGAACAAGTTACTGAAGGAGGAATTGCGGCTGAGTAAGGAGCGTGAGGAGAGGTTGCTAATAGAGAATGAGAGGTTGAACTGGGAGAATGCGGCGATGCAGAAGGAGCTTAGGGAGTTAAAGGGGACAGTAGAGAGAGTGGAAGAATGTGTTGAGATGAGGATGCGAGAGAATGAAGAACGAATGGAGAAACGAATGGAAGATATGATGGGGCAAGTCATGGGGATGATGAAAACTATAATGGGTGAAGGTGCAGTCGGAGGAGTGTCCTCAGCTTCGGGTAATGGGTTGGTAGTGAAAGAGAAGGTTAAGGTAGGTGATAATGGGAAAGGAAGTGATAGTGATAGTAGTAATAGTGATGGTGATATTGAAGATAAGGGAATTAGGCATAGTAAGGATGAACAGAAAGGGGAGAGGAAAGATGAAAGGAAAGGTAAAAGTGATGTGAAGAAAGAGAAGAAAAAGTATCAGGCTGATAGCAAGGACGATCGTGAATGGGTGAAAGTGGTAAGTAAGAAAAAGGGTAAGAAGGGAATGGTTAAGGATAGGAATTTAAGTGTGGAAGTGGATTCATTATATTCGAATGAGGAAGAAGGTAACAAGGGAGTAGACAGTGATGATAGCAGTGAGAATGAACGTGATGTGTGTAAGACTGTGTTTATGAGAGAGGTACCTCGGTGTGAAAGGTTCAATGAGCATAGCAGTAGGGATGTATATGATTTTTTCAAGGAGTATGAGAGGTATTGTCAGGATAAGTATGGTGATAGTAAAAGAGTTTGGGCTAGGGAGTTAGGAGAATATTTGACTGGGTATTTGTTGACGATGTATGGAGTGATAATGAGTGTAGGGGACGTTGATTATGAAAGTGTGAAAACGAGAATAATTGAGCAGGTAAAACGTATGAAAGGGAGTGTTAAGTATAAGCGTAAGAATGATTTTGATGAGGCAAGGATGAATGCAGGAGAAGCTATATCAATGTACGTATGTAGGTTGGAAACTTTAGCTAGGAAGAAGTATGGGGATGAAGGTATAAATGAGAATAAGGAGTTAATGAGGAAGTTTTTGGCTACTGTACCCGAGAATGTTGCTGAGTTTGTTAATTTGAAACGGAAGGAGAAAATGAGGTGGACGAAAGAAAGATTGACATGGGATGATATTTTAGAGATAGTTGAGGATTACGAGTTGGATAGGTGTATGAAAGAAAGTAAATCTGTGAGTGTAAGAACTGGAATGGAGGAAAGTGTGCCAGAATTTGTTAGTTTTAGAGATGCTGTTATGAGAGGACCGATGAGGGTAGCTGATAGTGTAGTAGATAGGAGTGTTAGGGCGAGTAATGTGGGAATACCTGTAAGGACAAATGAAGGGTTTAGGCAAGGGAATCAGGTTTGGAGGGATAGGAGTGCTAGTGCGCCGCAAGATAGGTCAGGTAGTTGTATCCGTGAAGAGAAGTGTTATAGATGTGGGAAAGTAGGACATAAGAAGAATGAATGTAGATGGGCTCTTGGTGCTTGTTTTGGATGTGGTGAGTTAGGGCATAGAATTAGCGAGTGCACGAAAGAGAAAGGGGTAAAATGTTATCGGTGTGGTATGACAGGGCACATAGCGAGTGGATGTCGGAGTAATCGTACAAATGTGATTTGCGGTAATTGTGGTAAGGATGGGCATTATGCTAGAATGTGCAAGGAGCCACGGGGTAAGTGTACTGAATGTGGAGCAGATGGGCATGTAGCTAGGGTATGTAGGAAGAAGGGAGTAAATCAGCCAGGATGTTCGGGAAACTAGAGTGTAAGAGGGTTCAGCTGGGTGAGTCCTCCTGTGTGTGTGGAAGGAATAGGATTAATGTTTGTGAGAATGGGATGAGTAATTGGTTGGAAATGAGCAAGTATGAACCTAGTATGCATGAGAAGTTAGGGCTGGAAAATAAACAATTAGTGTTAGTTGAATATAGGAAAAAGAGGCGTTTGAAAGTTTTAAGTAAGGATGAAAAAAGGGAAAATTTTTTAAGTAAAAGTGAGAATAGAAAAAAGTATGACAAGGGTGTAAATGTGCAAGTGTGTATGGAAGATAAATGTGTTAATACAGATGAATCATGGCTGAGTATGAATGATACCTATAGTGTGTGTGGCTTTTCCTTAGGTGATGTAAAAGAAAGGATGACGAATGCGAGAATGAGAGACAGGAGAATGATAAGTAGTATGAATGAATCTTTTGCTAAGGTTGAGAATGTTTTTGATGAAATGGATGAACTGTTTACAGAAATGAGTGTAATTATAGGGCCAAACGAGAACGAGGTAGATGGGATTGTACATGATATATTAGATGATAGGGTTTTAGATAAGAATAGTGTTAATGTAGCGAATGATGGTGATAAGGAAGAATTGAATGAGAGAGTATATGGAGGCCCAGTTACTCGGAGTAGAGGTCCTGTTCCCGACTGCGACTGGGTTATGAAAAAAATAATGTAAGTGTTGTGTGAGAAGGATTTGGCAAAGTAAGGGGGGAGGAATGTGGAGGATTTATTTTTTGTTTTATTTTATTTTTGGTTTTGCCAAATCCTGTGAGAGAGAGAGAGAGGAGAGAGAGAGAGAGAGAGAGAGAGAGAGAGAGAGAGAGAGAGAGAGAGAGAGAGAGAGAGAGAGAGAGAGATATTGTGTTAGCGAGCGAAAGTAGTTAGGTTAATGATCGTTGGTGGTGAGAAAGACTGTTGGTACAAATGAGATTGTTTGTTTACATTTTTTAGTTAGGTTACGACAGTGGTGAATGTTTCGGAGCGAATGCTTTTTTTATTTGACTGCAGCATAAGGCAGTTGTGTGAGAGCTGGATTATATATATATTTTTTCGACCAGCGTGGAAGTGTTTTTTGATTTTCAAAGCTGCGATTCCTCCTTTGGTGAGGCTAACTCCTTTGGAGTGACTAAATTTCTAGAAAGTGGATTACTGTTGATGACCTGGCCTGGAACTGATCAAATTTAGACTGCTTTTTTTGGATTAACGATTGTCGATGACCTGGCCTGTTTACTTTGATTGCTGCTATTGATGATGATAATGATGATAAGGATGATGACGATGATGATTACGACCCCGATTAGGGAGGCAGTGGTGGCAACTTGCCATACAGTTTAACCTGTTAATCACAGATTGAGGGTTGTGCCGTGAAAGACAGTTCGGCAGTTTGTGAACGACTGTGTTGCAAATAATATATATGAGCATACAAATTTTGGTGTTGAACTCGTAATATATGTGTTTTGTGTTTTCATGTTTGGGTTGCGGTTAGTTTTAAGTTTCGTTAGGATTTATTGGATTGCGGAAAGGTTTTTTTGTTAATTATATATTTAGTTTTATTTATCTTATAGTGTTAAGTTTTGATTAGTTTAAAGTGTTAAGTTTTGATTGGTTTAAAGTATTTATTTTGAATGTTGATGGTTTATGATTTATTTTAAGGTTTAAGAATTATAGTTTTAAGGTTATGTTTTGTTTTGTTTTGTCCTTTTGTCCAAGAGTCTGGTTGTAGATTACGTAAGGGGAAAGTTTGTTTTGTGGAGACCATTGTAAGTAAGTAAGATTCAAGGGTGTGGGGGTTGTTTTTGCAACATCCCGCCACAACAAGCCGTTACCGCAGCTCTGGGAGACGGACCTGACTTCCCTCCTCTTCCCGGGTGACCACGAGTGCTGGCATAACGCCCCGGCCACCTTCACGACAGGCAAACTGAACGCTGACTGTACTTCCACACAGTTAAGCGAACGTCTCCCCAGGCTTCCGGACTCGCTGATTCACCTTGAGTTCAAAGCCCGGTGCAGGCTCAGTAGATCCATTAATTCCGCTACTATGGCTGAGATGACCGCCATTACATACGAGGAGGAACCTTTCTTTAAGGTCCTCACTAAAACCCTCCTGCAGACTCTGTTGGTCGACGCCTACGAGTTTCTCGCTGCCAGGTTTCGTTGCCGCAGACACGTTTTGTCTGAGGCTACTATCAGACATGAGCCTAATAGATCCGGTCTGGGGTCCGGATCTATTCCCGGAGGACTTGGTGAACACCGTCCTCAGCGAGGCGGCCAGGGTTAACCAAAGCCTTAAGGTTAGGTGGGGCCTCGTCCCCAAGCGGAAGTTTGAGCCAGCCGGCACCTCCGCTCGAGGCAGGAAGAGGCTGAGGCCCTTCCACTCCTCTCAGAACCGACAACCCCTTCAGTTCATGTAACCCGTTCCTGTGGCACAAGGTTCCCAACCTTCTATTTCGAAGGGACACTCTCAACAACAGTACGTGTTGGTCCCTCAGACTCAGGTAGCATCGACCTCATATGCTACCTCCCCTACCTTTAACCCAGCCTACGAATCTCAAGGTTCCTTCCAAGGCTACCAGCGCGCCAGAGGCTCCGGCGCCAGAGGGGCCTTTCGTAACAGGGGTAGCGGAAGGGGTTTCACCCGAGGCAAGACATTCCGCGGAGGCCGAGGAGGCAAATCCTCTTCAGCCCATTGAAAATCCTCAGGTAGGGGGAAGACTTTACGTCTTTAGGAATCGTTGGAAGTTCAGCAATTGGGCTTTCAGCATAATTTCCAAAGGTCTGGGGTGGAGTTCGATAGAAGGGCCCCCTCCACCAACCAGTTTCTACCAACTTCCAACGGAAGAGCTAGTTTCGTTTGCGGACGACCTATTGCAGAAGAACGCAATCCAAAGGGTTCATCAATTAAAATTTCAAGGTCACTTGTTCAGCGTGCCAAAGAAAGTCTCAGATAAGCGAAGAGTAATCCTTGACCTGTCTCGTCTGAACTCTTACATTCGATGCGACAAGTTCCACATGTTAACTGTCTCTCAGGTGCGGACCTTACTTCCCCCGTCATCACCTCTATAGATCTTACAGATGCCTATTATCCCGTTCCGATAGCAAGGCATTTTCGTCCTTTCCTAGGCTTCAAACTAGGAAGCCAAGCCTATGCATTCAAAGTGATGCCATTCGGGCTCAACATAGCGCCCAGGGTCTTCACCAAACTGGCAGAGACGGTAATTCAAGAACTACGGACCCAGGAGATTCAAATAGTAGCTTACCTAGACGACTGGCTTGTCTGGGCAGACACGTCGAGAACTGCCTCACGGCAACCAACAAAGTATTAACCTTCCTTCGACAGTTGGGGTTTCAGGTCAACCTCGACAAATCCCGCCTGGTCCCGGAGACCAAGTTTCAATGGCTGAGGTTACAATGGGACCTACGTTCCCATACGCTATGTCTCCCGAAAGCCAAGAGGACAGAAATAGCAAAGAATACGAAACGCTTTCTCAGGGACAAGTTGACATCCAGGAGGAACCAAGAGAGAATCCTAGGCTCCTTGCCTCCATGACAGATATTGTTCTGAAGGCCAAATTAAAGGACATAAACAGAGTATGGCGCTCCAGGGCAAACGGGAAGTATCAAGACAAAAGAGCTCGACTTCCCCCAATTCTCAAAAAGAGACTTCGACCATGGACAAAAGTCAAAAGTCTGTCAAAGTCAGTCCCCTTACGACATCCGGCCCCAGGACTCGTCATTCACACAGACGCCTCCTTAACAGGTTGGGGAGGATACTCCCAACACAGGAAAGTCCAGGGACTATGGTCGACTGTCTTTCCACAGCTTCACATCAATGTTCTAGAGGCCATGGCAGTATTCCTTACTCTAAAGCGACTGACCCCAGCCAAGAACCTTCATATCAGTCTGGTTCTAGACAGTGCAGTCATAGTCTACTGCATAAACAGAGGAGGCTCCAAGTCAGCCCACATAAATCACGTCTTATTAGCGATATTTTCCATGGCAGCATCGAACAAGTGGCATTTGTCAGCAGTCCATCTAGCGGGATTGCGGAATGTCGTGGCGGACGCACTTTCGAGGACAACTCCGCTGGAGTCAGAATGGTCCCTGGATCAACACTCATTCAAATGGATCTTATCTCAGGTCCCGGGTCTCCAGGTAGACCTGTTTGCAACGGAGTCCAACCACAAACTATTGTTACGTAGCCCCCAACCTGGACCCTCGGGCTTATGCCACAGACGCAATGTCGTTGGATTGGAACACTTGGGAGAGGATTTATTTGTTCCCTCCGATAAATCTTCTGATGAAATTGTTGGACAAACTCAGGTCTTTCAGGGGCCAAGAAGCTCTGGTAGCCCCCAACTGGCCCAAGAGCAGTTGGTTTCCTCTGTTGGTGGAACTGGGTCTCCACCCTCAACAGATACCCAATCCCATTCTAACACAAGTAGTACAAACTCGCAATGTGTTAGCTTCCTCAAGAATTCAGAATGCCCTAACTTTATGCACTTCATGAAATTTGCAGCCCAAAGAGGTGCTGCTATTGATCCCCAAAATACCCTGTTTTTGGAATCAGACAAAAGGGAATCTACCCTCCGACAATATGACTCGGCTGTTAAAAAACTTGCAAAGTTTTTAAGGGACTCAAAGGTTGAAAAGATGACTATGAATCTGACAGTCACCTTCTTCAGAACTCTCTTTGAATCAGGCCTTGCAGCCAACACCATCACTACGATTAAATCAGCCTTGAAAAAGATTTTCCATATTGGTTTTGATATTGACCTTACGGATTCATACTTCTCGTCAATCCCAAAAACCTGCGCCAGACTGAAACCATCAACTCGCCCTAACGCAGTTTCCTGGTTTTTGAATGATGTCCTTAAGCTGGCCTCTGACACTCTTAACGAATCTTGCCATTACATAGCGTTATTAAGAAAGACCTTGTTCCTATTGAGCCTAGCTTCTGGCGCCAGAATTTCAGAACTGTCGGTTTTGACTAGAGACCCAGGCCATATCGAGTTTCTCTCTTCAGGAGAAGTCCTTCTCTCCCCTGACAAAGTTTTCTTGGCTAAAAATGAGGACCCTCAGAACAGATGGTCCTCCTGGAAGATTGTTCCACTTCCTCAGGACCCATCCTTGTGTCCAGTTACCACCCTGAAATCCTACTTGAATAGAACTTCCACGAAGTCCACAGGGCCCTTATTCATTAGAGAGAATGGAGGAACCATTACCCTGAAAGGAATCAGACAACAGATTCTTTATTTTATTAAACAGGCTAACCCTGAATCATTTCCCCATGTCCATGATATACGAGCTGTAGCTACTTCAGTTAATTTCTTCCACCACATGAACTTTGAGGAGCTTACGAAATATACAGGCTGGAAGTCCCCTAAAGTTTTTAAATGCCACTACCTAAAACCTTTGGAAGCTCTAAAATTTGCTACAGTAGCAGCTGGGAATGTGGTTCCTCCTGAAAAGTAATGAGTCTTAATCACAATGTCTTGCTCTATCCTCCTTCCTCCTACCTGCCTTACTTATTGTTCCTACTTGGTTTTGGTTTTGTTTTACTTGAGTTACACCCTTATGGTGTATTATTCTATACTCCTGTTAATGATCTTACCTTACCACAAATTGTTTTTGTTTATACCTGTTATTAGTTTTACTCTCCCACGAGTTGGTTTTGTTATTTGACCATTAAGGATGTTTTTTATTTTGCTCTGCATCATTATTTGCCTTGCCTTACCAGCCATCCCTAGTGTGGGATTTTGCCATTATTGTATTTATTTTCCCTTAATGTTTGAGAGTACTTACCTACAGGATTCCTTATGTATCCTTGTTCTTGAACTAAACATGTTTTGGTATTATTTTGTATTTAATTACTTCCCTTCAGGTATTGTGCCAAGTTTGGGCCCCTATTCTCTGGTACTATTTCACTGGGCGGCACAGGTCGGAGCCCAAAAAAGGATTTTGACGAAGGAAAAATCTATTTCTGGGCAAGAGACCTGTGCCGCCCAGTGAACCCACCCTTCTCCCTCCCTCTTGGGCCCCAATCTTGGGTGCTATAAGGAGTGACGTCACAGACGTGGGTTGGAATGTTGGTAGTAGAGATCGGAGTTAGGTGTTGAACGGCACCTCGCTGTAACAGGGACATTGGGAGGAGATATCTAAATGGAGCGAGGCCTCTGGTTGTGATTTATCATGCCCCAGTATATTATACCGACACCTATTAGGTGAGCGAGCTGGGTTCAACCTAGCATTCCTATACAATTTTTTCTCTGGTAAATTCATAGCAGTTTTAACCTTAAAAATGATGTAAAAGGGGCATTTCACTCGGTGGCACAGGTTGGAGCCCAGAAATAGATTTTTCCTTCGTCAAAATCTCTTTTTTAGTCGGCATGTTGCCGGCTAAGCTAGCAGCTGGCAGCACAATCCAGCTGGCGAGACGTGCCTGGCGGTACCGACCCCGCCGGCGCTTGCTGGCTGGGGTAGTGCCCAGCGGCAACAGTCTGGCCAGCATCTGCCGGGCAGGCTAGCACCCGGCAGTACTGGCCCAGCTGGCGTTCAGCCGGCTGGGGTAGTGGTCGGCGGCACCGACGCAGCCGGCTGGGTTAGAACTAAGCCGCACTAGCTAATAGATAGAGAGAAAGCATGGAGTGAAAGGCACCTTATTAAACGGATTTTGAGAGAAGCGAAAAATCTATTTTTGGGTAAGATAGCCATGTCGTCCTGATGGAAGTTCCTTAAAGGCAGCTTCCTAGGGTATATTACAACTACGGCGATATTCCCAGAGAATTTACCTTCAGGTACCCAGAATTCTAACTCCTGGAGCGAGTATCCCTAAAAAAGACCTTAGGGATATCGTAAATATCAGTGGACGTATTCTTGACACGCCTCATAGCAATCTATACCCCGAATAGAGTTAACACTTCGTAGGGGTAAAATGGCAAGAAAACGAAAACGATAAGAAAGGGGGGAGCCGTTCATAAGGCATCCCTCCTCCCCGTTTCGAAAGCGTGCCCTGCGCCGCTCACGGCGCCATCTGTATTCCTTGTAGCGATACACGAGGTGCTACAGATACTGTATGTAGGGAGGGGTCCTACTATCCTTTTCACTCTTATTTATTTTTGAAAAGGAGCAGGGCGGGTCCATCAGGACGACATGGCTATCTTACCCAAAAATAGATTTTTCGCTTCGCTCAAAATCCGTTTTTTGGGCTCAAGCCATGTCGTCCTGATGGAAGTATACCAGAGCATTACTGTATCTGTGGATTCTCAATACGTGCCGTACTCCTCAAGAATGTTTCTTAGTCAACTCGACTGACAGACCTAAGATGTTACCGTTATACATCTTTTCACTAATCATAAGCCATGAGAGTGCTTCCTGCCCCCTACAGGGAGGAGTCCTACTAGACTCTAGAAACGAACGAAGAGTACATATACCTATGTATGAATCACTCGCCAGCCAGTACCATATAGTGGTCTCACTCTATATGAAGCGAAGTCTTACGGGACTACAGTATCCAAAAGAAAAAGTCCCGACCAGCACCCTGGTCGAAGTAAAATTAGACAAAAGGTTATATCTGCGTAGGATTAAACTTGCTGCTACCACCATCCTCAGAAAGGGGTGGAGTCCTTATTGCTAAGGAAAGTATAAACCAGTATAATCCAGGCTTTGCATTAAGGAATAGGCTATTATAGATATCCCCGATTAATATACATAGGCTAAATGCTCAAAAAACAATATGAAATCAAAAATATAGGTGAAGGAGACGCAAGGTTCCCGAGAACAAGTTTATTGAGAAACAATAAATAGACATGGTCACCATAAATATGTACATATGCTAGGTGGATGACCAACAATTTTCACAAGTACTGTAGTGCATGGATGAATGATTATCTGAAAGAAAACATATGTGTCACTTACACATACCCCGGTATCAAACTTAACGTCCATGTTACTACTTCGCTGACAATAGCGTTGGCAAACGCTTGGCACACCTGTCTGTACTTGTGTTACCATCACCATAACGTTGGAACAGTCACTGTGGGCTCTGAGAGCCTACACTACCAGTTATATCAACATATATAACTAACTATTCACCCAAGAATCCAAGTCCCAAATGATTCCGCTGTTCCTCGCAGAGTTAAACAGCAGGGTTAACGACGCAACCAACTGCTACCACAGACCTCTTTAGCTGCTCCACTTGCTTAGCATAGTGGCGAAAGAATACCCTGGAAGACTTCCAGCCAGTGTATGAACGAAGGTGTTCAAAATCCATAAAGTTAAAGAAGTTTAAAGATGAAGCAACTTTCCTCGGATCATGACCTGCGGGTGAACTGTCAGGATCCGCTCTGCGAATAAAATATGTAATTTTCGCCCTAAGTTGATTTAAAGATAAATTCGAGCCCGATGTTTCTCCTCTGAATAGTTGGCCCCCATGGAAGTCTGAAGTTCTACGAAGATAGACCTTAAGGCATTCTACGGGACATAGAGATGCATCTTCTTTCAGAGGGCAGATTCTCCAGGGACCCCACCTGTTGGTGGACAACTCGTTCTTAGCGAGAAACGTAGGGTCCGGAAACAGGTTCAGTTCTCCCCCATCCAGGAACTGAACTCGGCCCTCCTCTCTCGAGAGGGCCACAATCTCACTAACTCTGGCCCCAGAAGCAAGGGCAAAAAGGAAGATCACTTTTTGAGTCAGGTCCTTCAACGCACATTCCTCATTATCTAGTAATGAGGCAAAATGAAGGACTTTGTCTAATGACCATGAAATAGGCTTTGGAGGAGCTGATGGTCTAAGCCTAGCACAGGCCTTTGGGATCTTATTAAACATCTCGTTAGCGAGGTCTACCTGGAAGGCATATAGAATGGGTCTTGTTAGAGCTGACTTACATGTAGAAATTGTGTTCGCCGCCAGCCCCTGTCCGTGGAGGTGAATGAAGAAGGATAGGCAGAACTCCGTAGAGATCTCGTGCGGGTTCTTATCTTTGACAAAGGCTACCCATTTCTTCCATGCAGATTCGTATTGCCTCCTAGTAGACTTACACTTGTATTCTTCCAGGAAGTCGATACTATCTTTCGAGATTCCGAACCGTTTCTTCACCGCTAGGGAGAGAAAATCATGAGCTGCAGGGTTCGGGTTTTCTGTAATGAAGCGAAGACAGTCGACTTCTGGACTTGCTGGGACAGAACTGGGTCCGGGAGTGGTAGAAACCTCAGTCGTAGTTCCAGAGCCAGAGGGAACCATACACTGTTCGGCCACTTGTGGGCCACTATTGCTGCTACTCCCTTGAAGGATCTCAGTTTGTTGAGGACCCTCAACATCAGATTGTGAGGGGGAAACAGGTAGATCCTGGACCATCTGTTCCAATCGAGGGACATCGCATCTATTGCTTCTGCCGAGGGGTCCACATATGGGGACACATATTTCGGCAGCTTCTTGTTGTCCTTCGTCGCGAAGAGGTCTATCTGCAGTTCTGGGACTTGTCTCAAGATGAAAGAGAATGATCCTGCGTCTAGGGACCATTCTGTCTCTATCGGTGTTACCCTGGATAGAGCGTCCGCGGTCACATTCCGGACTCCTTGAAGGTGAACTGCTGACAGGTGCCACTTCTTCTTCTCCGCCAGTCGGAATATGGCTAACATTACCTGGTTGAGAGGTGGGGATCTCGATCCCCGCCGATTCAGACATTTCACAACCACCTCGCTGTCCAGTACCAACCTTACGTGGATCGAGTGACGTGGGGATACTTTCTTCAGGGTAAGAAGTACTGCCATAGCTTCTAGAAAGTTTATGTGAAAGGTCCCAAATAGCTTGGACCAGATTCCTTGCACTTTTTTCCGATGGGAGTGACCCCCCCACCCTACCTTTGAGGCGTCTGTGTGGATTGTCACTGACGGGGGGGGGGGTGGCTGAAGAGGTAGAGACCTCTTTAGACGACTGGCTTGAGACCACGGTCTGAGAAGAGAACGTAGTCGAAGTGGGACCGGTCTCTTCAAGTCCCTTCGCTCTTTCGATGCAAAGGTTCTCCATACTCCCGCTGCATCTTTTAGCTGTGCTCTTAGCACAGGGTCTGTTACTGATGCAAACTGAAGAGAGCCCAAAACCCTCTCTTGTTCGCGTCTTGATATCCTCTCGGAACCTAGAAGTCTCCTGACAGACCCTGCTATTTCCTTCCTCTTTGACATCGGGATGGAAAGACGGTGTGACACTAAATCCCAGTGAATTCCCAACCACTGGAACCTCTGAGCTGGAGAAAGACGAGACTTCTTTCTGTTGATCATGAAGCCTAGATATTCCAGGAACTGAATCACTTGTAGGGAAGCTTGCAAGCATTCTGCTCTGGATGCTGCCCACACCAACCAATCGTCCAGGTAGGCTACTACCTGGAACCCTTTTAGGCGTAACTGTTTGAGAGCTGCGCTCGCAAGCTTCGTAAAGATCCTTGGGGCTATGTTTAGTCCGAAGGGCATCGCCCTGAAAGCGTAAAGTTTTTGTTGTAGCTTGAATCCTAGGTAGGGGGAGAGACGACGACTTATTGGAACGTGCCAATATGCGTCTGACAAGTCGATGGAGACGGTATATGCCCTCTTGGGCAGTAAGGCCCTTATGTGTTGTAACGTTAACATCTTGAACTTGTGGTTCACTATGAACTTGTTGAGTGGTGACAAGTCCAGAATGACTCTGAGTTTCCCCGAGTCTTTCTTGGGAACACAAAACAGCCTCCCTTGGAACTTGATGGACTTTACCCTCCTGATCACCTTTTTCTCCAACAGATCTTGGGTGTACTCCTCCAAAACGGGGGTGGAGTGTTGGAAAATTTGAGGGCACTGGGGCGGAGTACTGTACCAACTCCAACCCAGTCCATTTTTGAGAAGGCTGTGGGCCCAGGGATCGAAGGTCCAGCGATCCCGGAAATACTGAAGTCTCCCACCTACCGGCGACACTTCACTTTGACTGTCCTGCAGTCTTGCCTCCCTGGCCGCGACCACCTCTGAATCCTCGTCCCCTAGAGGGGCGTCTTGATGACCCTCTAGCTGCTCCTCTGGGCCTTGCACGAAACGTGGTCGACTGTCCCTCGAACACGGGATTGAATGCAGGGGAAGCTGATGACATGGCTTGGGGAACCCATTGGAAGGTGGTCGGGGTCTGGGCTACCAGTTGTGGAACCGGAGGCAAAGCTGGCTGTTGCTGCTGTGGTCTTTGCTGTTTGAAGGACTTGGCTGGACGGGAGGAAAACCTTGACTTCTTCGCCTTTCCTTTCGGCTGAGGGCCCTCATCCGGAGAAGACTTCCTCTTAAGGGACAGGCCCCACTTCAGGAGAAGATTGCGGTTCTCAGTGGCTGCCTTGTCCACGATCTCTTTGACCACGTCCTTGGGAAAGAGATCTTTACCCCAGATGTTGGATGAAATTAGCCTCTTGGGTTCGTGCCTCACTGTGGCCGAGGCGAACACAAACTCCCTACAGGCTCTCCTTGCTTTAACAAAGCAATAGAGGTCCTTGGTTACTGTGGCCAGATGGATTTTGGCCATAACCATGAACATCTCTGGCATCTTGGGGTCGCTAGCCATCGTCTCCATGTTGGTCTGGAGAGACATCGAGGCTGCCAGGCGCTCCTTTGTGTCCAATTCCCTCCGTAGAAGGAATTCCGACAACTTGGGAAGGTTTTCGCCGAACTGCTGTCCTGCAATGTCGGCGTCCAACTTCCCAACCGAGAAAGTAAGGTGCACCTCCTTCCAGTCCTTATTATCCATTGGCAATGCCAGCGATAGAGGTTTACATTCCTCCAAAGACGGGCACGGCTTGCCAGCTTCAACCGCCTTGATGACGGCCGCAAACCCCTTTTGCATAAAGGGGAAGGCCCTAGCCGGGGAGGATACAAAGGAGGGGTGCTTCTTACTCAAGGCGGCAACCTTTGAGTTTGAGAACCCCCTCTCCTTTAAAGCAGCTGTCAAAGTGGCTTGAGCCTTGGAGTGATCCAGGATAATCACCTCCTTTGGTTCCGTCTCCTCCTTCGAAGCCGGCTCCTTCTTCAAACGGACATAGCAGTCCGGGTAGGCCCCTCTACTGGGCCAGAATTCCACCTCCTCAAGGGGAACTGAACCCAGTTTCTCCGACATGACGATCTTCCCAATCGTCATCGGCATGTGCTCGGCATATCTCCACGGGTTGGCATCCGAGCACAGAGGAAGGTCCTTAACGTTGAGCTTCTTTGGAGGTCCACGTGATGCTGTGATCTTCTGCATCTGGAGCTCCAAAGTAGCGGCCTTCTGATTATTCTCCCTCTGCATCTGTTGGATCATACCAACGATGGAAGAGAGAGCCTGTCCAAGCTCTGCTGGAAGAGCGGACGAGGTAGAGGGGATAGGTTCAGGGACCTGAACCGGCACGTCTGATGATACGGGAACCTCTTCCTCCACGGCAATAGGATCTCGATCCTGCTCCTCGCCCTCTGCGAGGAGATCCTGCTCCGCACGATCGGACAAGTCGGACATCTTGTCGTCCAACTGGATGTCCTGCAAGGCGTCAGCGACATCCTCCTCCACTGGAATCTGGATCAGAGGGATCTCCGGCCGAGGCTGGGGAACAACAGCATCAGGGGAAGCCTTGGGAAAAAGGTATGCCCTCATCTTCTCGTTAGGAAGATAAGGTCCAGTGGTGTTTTTCTGAAAACCCCTTACCCATACGCGAAGCCTCTCCCTCGCTGCATCTCTTGACTCCGCCGACCTAGGGGATTCAAAAGCCTCTGATAGCAGGTTAGTACATACAGCACATACCTGCGGATCCCAGTAACGATGGTCATCATTGGAGGCTGCACAAGCCGCGTGCCTCCTACACGAGGCATGTCCGCAAAAGTTCTTACTGCGGACATTGCAGAAGACACTATCACACTTCGGATGCTCCTCCTGTAAAAGAAGAAAAATTTCCATGAATATCAAGTGAATTTTAATTCACATGTAACAAATGAGTATTCAACAAGAATAAGGGAAAGACACCTACTTGTGAAACCCACACAAACACCTGTGGAAGCCCACCAGCCAAGTCACATAGTTAGTCTTTACTAGAATAACCAGAGAACGTATTTCCAAAGGCAATTAGGTGTAGCTCACACCTAAGGTAAAATATTACCATTCTGGCCAGGAATAAAAGAATTATCTTTTATCCTTGTAAGGCGACACCAGGTGATTATACCAGTAACACAAGTAAGATAGAAAAGACAGTGTTGTAACCTACTACATCATGAACTCCCTTGGTTGAATATACCACCAAGAGAGGACTGATACAGTACCTGAGGGTGGTGTGCCAGCCGGCTATTGCCGCTCAGCACCCCCCCCCCTTGTTTTCGAAAGGTAGATCTCAAGTACACAACATCAGATCACCTTTATTGGGGAGAACTCCAGATCCCATGCCTGAACCGGCCGGCAGTGGTTGCCGGACCGTAGCCACCCGGTTTGCACTGAGTTGCCGGCCATCATTCTTAGTGGCCGGCTGACTGGGCAGTGTCGCGGGCCGGCCGGCAGCAGTAAACAAACCCTGCCGGCTGGCCCCCACACTAGGCAGCGCTCGGCTGCCGGCCCCACTTGTAGTGGCCGGCAGATGAGCAAGAGACCGGCCGGCAAAGGTATACACCCAACGCCGACCGACAGCAAGAGAACTGGAGAACACCCCTCCCCACCGACGTCCGGCCTGTAGGCCGGCAGACGGCAAGGACAACACATACTAAGACAATAGAATGAGTGCCGGGTTAAGAGACTATAAGTCTCTGGGCCCGGCACCCGAAAGAGTGCCGAAAGGAAGGGGGAGACACTAAGTCAAGCTTCCTAACCGCTGCCTACTGAATTTTCAGACGGCAGCGATAGAGGGACCAAGAAAGGACCGGGCAGCACTCAAAGTAATGGTCTCTGCCGGTCGGCACACTTTGCCGGCCGACAGGAGACCACGTCAGTTCCTCATCCCAACCTAGGCTAGGCAAGGATGCAGACGACTGACACAAGGAACGGAAAAAGAGAAGGGAAGGACAGAGGGTCCTATCCAACCTTACCTTGGTTAAGGGTCATTCCCAACTAAGACAGTTCATCTCAGTTAGAGAAAGACCCGAGAGGGAGGCCGGCACTACTGGCTGCCTCCCACGAACCACGGCAAGGAAGGAATTGCCTTTCCAGAAAAGGGAACATATCCCGAGACCGGAACGGCAAAGGACAGTCTGATGAGTCACCGAGTAAAGGGATCACTACTGGAACCCAACAAGGTGGACTAAGGGGGTAACCCTTAGTGCCCGAGTCAATCAGCAAGGGAGACTCTGCCCCATGCCAGACAAACCGGGCTCAGACTAAACACTGTTGTACTGTCCCCCTCTGAACCAATACAGTTGGAACGGGAAGGTACAGTACTACTCCAGCATAGATATATTTGAAGATTAATTCAAATAAACCACTAGAGTTAAGCCTAAGGCTTAAACAGAGGGAAAGGGTTTGCCCCTTCCCCGAAGAGAAGGGAGCAAACGGGGAACAGATAATATTATAATGACCTAAGACAACCTAGCCTAGGCACTAAGAGAATCGATTACCTAATTCACCGAAACTCACACCAATACTATCTTGGAAGGTACTCGAAAGGGACTTATATGTATAACGTTGCCTAACGCTCAAAGCAATAAATTCACATTTGGAAGACTAATTATCATGCAGGAAGTACATAGGCCAACAACTAGCCTACGAAGACTAGTGTTGGTAGCCTTGGCAAATTTCGCCAGGCACACTACTATCGCATCATAACAGAATTCCTAAATAAGCTAAGTAGCTAATATTTAAGCGCAAAGGGGGCTGGGAACGTCGCTCTTGCTAACAAATAAATCCTATTCTAGCGAGCGACAGCATCCATGATGCCTCCAGCAGGCAACAGCTCTTGTATCAAAGATAACTCTTTTAATTACTTTAATTTTAACCAAGAGCCTACATTTATACATAAAAGAAATAATACTCAACTTATCCGAGGCAGAAGAAGTTGGAGAAAGCATTATAAAACGAGAAAATTCCAAGATTGGGTAGTAAACAGGGAAAAACACACCGAGTCGTAGAGCTACGCAAAAAGGAATACAGATGGCGCCGTGAGCGGCGCAGGGCACGCTTTCGAAACGGGGAGGAGGGATGCCTTATG
Organism: Palaemon carinicauda; assembly: GCF_036898095.1. Lineage (NCBI taxonomy): Eukaryota > Metazoa > Arthropoda > Malacostraca > Decapoda > Palaemonidae > Palaemon > Palaemon carinicauda. Next base: position 116,543,175 of record NC_090727.1, on the reverse strand, counting down.
AACGGCTCCCCCCTTTCTTATCGTTTTCGTTTTCTTGCCATTTTACCCCTACGAAGTGTTAACTCTATTCGGGGTATAGATTGCTATGAGGCGTGTCAAGAATACGTCCACTGATATTTACGATATCCCTAAGGTCTTTTTTAGGGATACTCGCTCCAGGAGTTAGAATTCTGGGTACCTGAAGGTAAATTCTCTGGGAATATCGCCGTAGTTGTAATATACCCTAGGAAGCTGCCTTTAAGGAACTTCCATCAGGACGACATGGCTTGAGCCCAAAAATGTATGTTAACAATAAATAAGGGTGTAAGTATTAAGTCTTACTGCCTTCCTCCAGAAGGAGGGTTCAAATGGAAGGGGAGAATGTATCATTTAGGCATCCATCCAAACACAAACCGTTGCCGGTCACCGCCGGCAGCTGGTATGTGGATGGCAGTCCAAGAGAGGGCTGAAGAACACTACAGAATAGGGGTCTCCCGCCGGCAGCCAGCCCAGCCGGCACAGCTTTTCCCAGAGCCTTGTGTCCATAAGGGAAGGCTGAGCGACTAAGCAGCTGCTATGTAGGAGCCCCGGCCGGCCCCACAACCTGCCGGCAAGCGGCGAGATTGTAGGACGACGGCCAAAGTTACGATGGCTAGGCCATCACTAAAGGACAGAGGGGGTAGGGAAAAGGGTCCTGTATGAAGTGTGGAAGGAGACGGCAGGGTTGCCGGTCCCACCATACAATGAAGAAACTCTTTTTCAATATCGGCGCCGTCCTAGGCGGCAGAAGAATCTCTTTCTTCAACCTAGGGTCTGCCAATTGGGTTAAGAGGAGCGTGGCAGGTTTGCCGGCCCCTCTTAACCTAGGAGAAACATCGTTTCAGTGGCAGCGCCATCTTAGGCAGCAGAAGAATGTCTATTCTTCAGCCTAGGGTCTGCAAGCACAGGACTAGTCTTCTAGACCGCAGGGGAGAAGGTAGCTGCATCATACAACCACTTCAAGTGCGGCATAGGGAGGTTTAGCCTCCTATGCCGGCAGCAGAGGCTGGCAGGAGAGTGACTACTCACCCTGCCACTGGCCGCCGGCAAAAGACTGAATACTCTGAGGTTCTGACTAAAACTCCAAGTCGGCAATCTGCCGGCCCGGGATATGGACAAAAAACCCTAGCCCAGTCAAGCCGGAGTGTCTACTCAGTGGCGAGACCAAGTTAGGATTGTAGCCTACGGCTACACTCGGAGGGAGAAGAGAATACCCTTAAATCTCCACTGGAGACGAGTATCGATTTATATAATAATTCTGGGAGATATCTATTTCCACCTGAATTGATAAAACGATACACAAGGGTAAACCGGGAACATGTATGAAAGTATACTAAAGCACTTAGGCTAGTAGCCTAGTGCCAGCGAGAATCAGTTACCTTAAGGGGACCGTCCGCCATGGGGTATTGACATAACTTTCAGAAATCGAAAATCGTTTTATTGCTTCTATGTATGCGTAAACATGTCGTACATACTCCCCAGAAGTTTCAGCCAATTATTTTTACAAATAACGAAGATATAGAGGTTTTTAAATGATGACGTCATCCTTACTGTGTCGTCTGCATGACTGAGTTTGACAAAATTGTCTTTGTGTGTTAATTTTGCATATATCTGGCGATTTTTCACTTATATTTCGTGCCATCGTACGTCTGGCAGAAATGGAAGGCATTGGTAGAGTGTAGATGAACGAAATCTACTCCTACAATAACAGAAGCCAAAGTTTTCAAAGATGTATAGAAGTTATAATGTATGCGTTTGTTTACTTGAAGTTCGTATGTACATTGTGTTTCCACAACGTCCTCGGGATCATTATAGCAAGGCCAATGTTACCTAAGGTTATAGAAAGAACAAATAGTCAATCATTTTTCCAAACAATGAAGATATAGCGGTCTTTAAATGATGATGTCATCCTTATGGCATCGTCTGTATGACTGAGTTTGACAGATGCGCAGTTCTCTCTCTCTCTCTCTCTCTCTCAATTTGAACTGCCATCTATATCAGCCAAATGTTTTCATGATCTCTCTCTCTCTCTCTCTCTCTCTCTCTCTCTCTCTCTCTCTCTCTCTCTCTCTCTCTCTCTCTCTCTCTCTCTCTCAATTTGAACTGCCATCTATATCAACCAAATGCTTTCATGATCTCTCTCTCTCTCTCTCTCTCTCTCTCTCTCTCTCTCTCTCTCTCTCTCTCTCTCTCTCTCTCTCATCTCTCTCTCTCTCTCTCAATTTGAACTGCCATCTATATCAGCCAAATGCTTTCATGATCTCTCTCTCTCTCTCTCTCTCTCTCTCTCTCTCTCTCTCTCTCTCTCTCTCTCATGTTTCGAAATCTCGTACTTCTGGCAGAAATGAAAGGCATTGGTAGAGGGTAGGTGAATGAAAACTACCAGCTACGAAAACATCAGCAAAGTTTCCAAAGACATATAGAAATTATAATGCATGTGTTTATTTACTTGAAGTTCGCATGTTGATTGTGCTTTCACAACGTCCTCTGGAATTTTATAACAATGCCAATGTTACATAAGGTGATAGAAAGAACAAAAAGTAAGTGGAGAACAAGAAAAAAGAACCAAGAAAGAGGGAAACATGGATAAGAGTACAAAGCTGAAACCTGCTAACTAAAACACTGGCAACAATTAGAGATCGCTGGCAACTCATAACATAGGAATAGTAAACTGAGGGTTCAAATACCTCGTTTAGGGTGCATTTATTTAGGAATAAACAATAAAAGTTATCATAATAATATTATCTTGATTTCTTTTAGAAAAGAAGCGAAAGTTTGCTGCAAATCTTTGGGAGCTCATAACTCAAAAACATACTTATTACCACTTAGGTACATTTTTCTCACTTATTTGTTGTTCGATATTAGAGAAAAAGATATCGTTGAAAAGAAGAATAAAAATCCCACAATTCTGTCAGACAAAATTTTGATTTTCTTTTTACATTTTTTTTTTCACGATTATTTTCCGTCTAGACGAGGAAAAAAAAATAAAATTTAATTAAAAAAAAACAGAAAGGAAAATCAAAATTCTGTCTGACAGAATTGTTCGGTTGTTAGAGTAGTTTTTGTGGTAAAAGTTTCAATACAATTGGTATTATAGTAGTGGTGAAAAATGTACCTAAATATTTTTTTTAAACCATGATTTTTGCTAATAAATCCAAAAGTTTTTGATCAAATGACTTGAAATTTTTATATGATGAAGCTATTATATATGTCTAAAACATATATAGAAATTGTGTAATTTGGATCATTAGAAAAAAAATGGCGGACATGGCGGACGGTCCCCTTAATCGCCGAAACACTCGTATACGATCGTCGGAAGAGGAAATATATATAAATGCAATCAATATCTTACAAGTATATATTGCCTAAATAGCTTCATATTTAAATGCTATTAAACCTAGAAATGTCGTTAATATCATGCATGAAGGTAAACTAAAGCACGTAGGCTAGGAAGCCTAGCGCGGGCGAGGTTCGGTTACCTAAATCGCCGAAACTCTAAGAATACAATCGACATAATATATAACTTCCTCGAATTATATCACTGAATAGTTCCATAAATATTTATGCTATTGAAACCGGGAAAGTCGTTCAGACTAACTAAATAACACATGCGTTATGAACGACAGCGCCCATGGCGCCTCCGGTGATCGGCTACGCTCCCACTCTTAAAATTAATCTAATTTCACTGTGAGGCAGGAGCTAAAATTTATACACAGTAAAGATTCAATACTCAACTTTCCAGAGGCATAAGAGGCTGGAGATTGCATTATAAATCTGATTATTCAAAGCGTAACGAGAGAGCAACAGGGAAAATCACCGTGCGAGGCCGCTACAACTAAAGGAATAGCATGCTGGGTTGATTACAGCGCCATCTACATACCCTTCAGTAGTACGAGAGGAAAGGGTACCTTGATAACGGCTCCCCTTCTAAATTTGCCACTTTCCCCCTCGAAGCAAAAACGCTATTCGGGGTGAAGAACGCTATGTGTCGTATCAAGCATACGTCCCTTGATTATGCGATATCCTTGAAAGGAATTTAAGGATATTCGCGCCAGTAGTTAGAATTCTGGAGACCTAATGGTTAAATTCTCTGGGAATATCACTGTAGCCAAATATCCCTTAGAAAGCTACCTTAAGGAACCTTCCATCAGGACGACATGGCTTGAGCCCAAAAACTATTATTATACTTACTGTATTTCATTATTACCTTTCAAATACAGTACTATTGTGATCAAATTATAAGCTATCAATCTCTCTTTAGCTTTTACAAATAAATATGTCCTATAATTCTTGAGCAAAAATCAACTATATTACTATGATATTCATTTTATCATTATCAAACATAATTTGTTGGGAAATAACCAAGATTACCCTAATATGAAATAAGAAAACTATATGGATTTCTCAGTAATCTGAGAAGAGTATCTTATACACCCTCCGGGGCCTAATCTGAAAGTTTAATGTACAGTTTACATATAGGTACTGTATATGCTATATAGTCCAGACCAATTCAGTAATTACCTGCAATATTTGCTTCCGTTTCAGTTGGTACACCATCATGATTAAGAACGTGTGTTGGTACTGTAGTTTCTGCAACAATAACAATAATATTAATAGCTATCATGAATTAATAAAGGCTATTTTATTTCACAATAAAAGTAATGATCTTGCAAACTAACATTACTGTAAATGTTTTACTTATGTACTGTAAACCATAACTTGAATAAACTTTATTTTTTTTTAAAAACTGCAAATAAATAACACAATTTTAATAATAAAACTTATTATCTCCATATTGCTTGTACTCTAAGCTGTGTTGATGTCTACCACGAAGTAAAAATTTTCCTTTTTGGGCTCAGGCCATGTCGTGCTGATAGAAGGGTTCCTATAGGTAGCCTTCTGAGGGATATTGGCTACAGTGATACTCCCGTAGAATTAAAACCAAAGGTCTCCAGGATTCCAACTCCTGGCACAAGTATCCAATAAAGGATATCGTATATCAGGAGACGTATTCTAGATACGACATATGCTGCCAGCCCGAGTGACAACGCTATCCTCTGTCATGGCCATTGAGCAGTGTACTCCGGCTGGACTGGGATAGTGTTTTCTGTCAATCTTCTTTGCCGGTGAGTATCCCGGCTTTGAAATACAACAGTAACTCAGGGTATTCTGTCTTTGTTGCCGACAACGCTACTGATAGGGGAATAGTCATTCCCCTGCCGGTTACACCGTTGCCGACATAGGAAGCTCGGCTTCCCTTGTCCAAATTCGTAAGTGGGTAGTATAATTACCGCCACCTTTCTCCCTTGTGGACTAGAAGACATATCTTATATCCGGCAATGTCTCGGGCTAGGGAATCGTTATTCCTCTGCCGCCAAAGACGGCGCCAGTATAGGGAACTATATTTCCTTGATTTACAGTCGAAAGTAGGAGGCATACCTGCTGCCACCTTTCTATGTAAAATATAAGACCCTTCCCCTTCCCCTTCTGTCCTTTAGTCACGATTCCTGTGGCCGGCATTCTACGATCACCCCTGCTTGTCGGGCTGACTGAGTTACCGGCCGGGCTCCTACAAAGGCGGTTAGGTTGCCGCTTCGACCATCTCCCTAACGGAAGCAAAGCTCTGGGAAAGGTTGAGCCAGCCCTGACGGCTGCCGGTGGGAAACCCATTACAACTCTGAGTATTCTTCAGTCCTCCCTTGGCCTGCCTTCCACAAACCTTGTAACCGGCAATACAGCCGGCAACAGAAATTGTGGCTGGATGGAAGCTAGAATCAATACACTCTCTACCCTTCCATTTGAATCCTCATTCTGGAAAGAAGGCAGTAGAGACAGTAGTCCCTACAACCCTAATTATTGTACTAAACTATAATATGGTAATCCTTCTCTCTCTCTCTCTCTCTCTCTCTCTCTCTCTCTCTCTCTCTCTCTCTCTCTCTCTCTCTCTCTCTGCTAGTGTCGCCAGGTACTAGCCTAATCCGATAGAATATCGACAAAACTACAGTATAAGACAATACAGTAGCCAATATTCTTGCAGTATAACAATACAGCAGTTAGAAAACTACAGTATATAATGATACAGTAGCATACTCTGTGTATCCTTTCACAGTCCATTGTTGAGACCGTTCAGAAAATGTTGAGGGAAGTAATCCTTCAACATTCTGATGTATCCTAGATCATCGGAACACCAATGATTATCCGTCAATATTAATATTCTACAAGTGGTGGAGTTAGTGTTAGTATACACTGACTCCGGCTCTACGTACGAGAGTTATTCCACTCTGTATTTTCCCTAATAAGGAAATTGAAAAAACTAATATTGTGGGAGGTCACAGCAATTGCCTAGATGGAAAACACAGATAGGTGTCTTTCCTATTTCCTTTCTAGCTTACTATCCTAAGTTATATTACGAATAGTAATGTGTACTATTTTTAATGCATGTGAAAATTTATCAGGAGATAAATTATCCCATACTCATTTCACTCTTTCTTTCCTTACAGGAGGAGGCTAAGGTGAAGTGTGCAGTCATGTTCTGCAACCACAAAAGTAGGGACTTTTGTGGCCACATGATGTGCAGGTCTCATGCCCCCTGCTCCATCGCAACTGAAACCCTGAGGTATTGGGATCCAAAGGGTTGCACCGTCTGCTCGGCCTTGATGACCGAGGGTTTCGGTGATCCTGAGACAACGGAGTTGAGGGATACTGCGAGGGAAATGCTTTGTAAGTGGGTAAGAGGGTTCCAGAAGAACTCTCCGGGACCTTACCTGCCAAACGAAGCTATGAGAAGCCTTCTGTTCCCTAAGGCCCAATACGATGCGGTTGTGCCTCAGGCATAGATCAAGCCTCCCTTCATCCAGCTGACAATAGAGGCTGACATCAATAAGGCTCTTGAAGGCATGGACATCCATCAAGAACGGATGTCGGAGGAGTCCTCTGACACCGAAAAGGATTTTCCACAAGAAAATCCTGAAGAAGAGGTGGCCCCGCCACACTAGGAGGAAGAAGGATCCGTATCAACAATAACGGAAGACCCTCAGTTTTCTGTGATGGCATATCAAACTATGCCGTCAACCTCTTCGGCCCCAATCCCTCATTCGGACCCGCTGTTAACCAAGGGCAAAGCGCTCATGGCACAGCTGCAACTGATGATGGAAAAGTTACGCAAGGAACAACAAGAGATGAGGAGGGAAGTCAGAGAAGCGCAACGCTTGGGCACTTTCAGAGGCTCTCACAAGCCTATCAAAGTCTCCGACTTACCCCAATGCTCGAAACCAACCCCTGGAGGTACGTGGAGTATATGCCCATGATGAATGGAAAACTATACATCTCTGAGAAGATGGAGGCCAAACCCCTCGAAAATCTCCAATTCTGGTTTAACATTTCGGCTTACCCAGAATGTTTCTTGAGATTGCAGGATGAATCAGCATCTCGAGAGGAGATGGAACCTAAGGAGGTCATGATCTTTGAACATGGCAAGGCGCAGGCTCTCTTGACTAGTACCCTAAAGAAAGCCGGCTATACCAATTCGAAGGTTTCAGCTTTGAGCAAGAGGCACCCTACCTTCCTTGCTCCCTCCTCCAGAGCTTTTCCCTTTTTGGCCAAAGCTCTCAACTGCGTGCTAAAAGCAGTTGACGCGGGCAAACCATGCCCTACGCTAGAGGAATGCAGACCATTGTCTCTAGCCCTGCCTACCTGCGAGAAGGAATGGAACGAGGTCCATCTAACCTTCTCAATCTAGAAACTGGATCCAGAGATAGCAGGACAACAGTTCAGCCAGAACCTTCCAAAGTTGTCGGAACATCTTCTGAGAAGGGAACAGGAGACAAGGGAGAGACTAGCCACCTCTTTGTCTCTCCAGAACTGTATGGAGATGTGTGCAGGCCTCTAGAACACCCCAGATATGTACATGGTCCTAGCCAAGATACACATGGCTACCCTTGTGAAGGACATGTACGCTTTCGTAAAGGCCAGGAGGGCCTGTAGAGAGCATGTGTTTGCCAATGCAATGGTCAAACACGAGCCCAGGAAGTTGATCACCGCATGCATCTGAGGCAAGTACCTCTTCCCAAAAGAAGTAGTCCAGGAGGTGATCGCTAAAGCCGCCACGGAGAATAGGAACCTTCTCCAGAAGTGGGCATGTCCTCCATGAGGAAATCATCCTCTGACGCTGGTCCCCAACCCAAGAACAGGAAGACAAAGAAGCCACGAGTGTCTCACAGACCTCCACAACATCCTACTGTTACCATAACCACAGTGCCCCAAATGGTTGCCCAGCCGCAGACCACCTTCCAAATGGTACCCCAGCAGCTGGTAGCCCAGTCGCCTGTTTTAAATCCAGCCTTTGAGAGGCACACCACTAACTTTCACCCTAAAGGCAGAGGCTCCAGAAGAGGCTCCTCATGAAACCCCTCAAGGGGTAGAGGAGGACGTGGTCAGGGGAACAAACCCTCAGGATCATCTCAACAATGAGATCCTCCAGGTAGGAGGAAGACTCTTCCACTTTCGGGATCGTTGGACCTTCGATCCTTGGGTCCACAGCCTAGTCAAGAATGGACTCGTGTGGAAATGAAACAAAATTCCACCTCTTTTTCCTCAATTCTTCCAACATTCCAGCCCCTTATTGGAAGAATATACCTTAGCACTCTTAAACAAAAGGGTAATAAGGAAAACAAAGTCCACCAAATTCCGGGGAAGGCTGTTTTGTGTTCCTAAGAAAGACTCGGACAAACTCAGAGTCATTCTAGACTTGTCTCCACTCAACAAGTTCATTGAGAACAACAAGTTCCGGATGCTAACCCTACAACACATAAGGACCCTGTTACCAAAAGGGACGTACATGGTCTCAATAGACCTGGCAGATGCTTATTGGCACCTACCAGTCAGCCACCCCCCCTCCTCCTACCTAGGATTCAAACTACAGAAGACAAATTATGTCTTCACAGCCATGCCCTATGAACTAAATATAGCCCCAAGGATATTCACAAAACTTGCGGACACAGTCGTCCAACAGCTACGCTTAGAAAGCATTCAGGCAGCAGCATACCTGGATGACTGGCTGGTGTGGGCAGCATCCAAGACAGCTTGTCTGCAGGGTAGCCACGAAGGTGATCCAGTTCCTGGATCATCTGGGCTTCAAGATCAACTACAAGAAGTCTCGCCTCTCTCCAGCTCAAGAGTTCCAATGGTTAGGAATCCATTGGAACTTGCAGTCACACCGCCTCTCCATTCCACTGAAGAAGAGGAGAGAGATTGTGGGTTCTGACAGGAGACTACTGAAATCCAACAAGATTTCAGGACGCCAACAAGAAAGAGTACTGGGCTCTCTCCAGTTCGCAGCAGTGACAGACCCAGTGCTAAAAGCACAACTAAAGGATGCGTCAGGAGTCTGGAGAAGATACGTATCAAACACTCGAAGAGATCAACAGAGATTGACACCGACCTTACTGTGATTGCTTCTGAGGCCGTGGTCAAAGGTCAAGAGCCTGACAAGGACAATTCCCTTACAACCACTTCAACCTACAGTGGTCATCCACACAGATGCCTCACCGGAAGGATGGGGAGGCCATTCCCATCAAAGGAAAGTGCAAGGGAACTGGTCACACCAGTTCAAGACCTTTCACATCAACATTCTGGAAGTCATGGCAGTCTTCCTAACATTGAAGAAACTATCCCCTCACAGATCAGTCTAGATCAGGCTGGTCTTGGACAGCGAAGTATTAGTGAAATGTCTGAACCGACAAGGCTCGAGATCAACTTACATCAGTCAAGTGATGTTAGCCATCTTTCGCTTGGCAAGGAAGAAAAGATGGCACTTATCAGCAGTTCACCTGCAAGGGTTCCGCAATGTGACGGCGGACGCTCTAACCAGGCGAAAACCATTAGAGACAGAATGGTCCCTAGATGCAGACTCATTCTCCTTCATCTTGGAAAAAGTCCCAGAACTGCAGATCGACCTCTTCGCAACGAGCGACAAGAAACTACCTCGATATGTGGCCCAATACGAGGACCCTCGGGCAGAAGCGACGGACGCTATGTCCCTCGATTGGAACAAATGGAATCATATCTATCTGTTCCCACCAACAAATCTCCTGCTGAAGGTCCTCAACAAGCTGAGATCCTTCAGGGGAACAGCAGCAGTAGTGGCCCCCAAATGGCCCAGGAGCAATTGGTTCCCTCTAGTTATAGAACTGAAGCTGAAGCTGTTGCCTCTGCCGAGTCCAGTTCTATCCCAACTGGTTCAGAAGTTGACTGTCTACGCTTCATCATTGAGAACCCAAAACCTACATCTCATGATTTTCTCGCCTTAGCAGCCAAGAAAAGGTTCGGGATCTCAAAAGATAACATCGACTTTATAGAAGAATACAAGTCAAAGTCAACCAAAAGACAATATGAATCGTCTTGGAAGAAGTGGGTTTCCATTGTCAAAGCAAACAAACCAGTAAAAATCTCGATAGACTTTTGCCTTTCCTTCTTCGTCTAACTTTATGAGCAAGGCCTGGCTTCCACCACAATAACTACGTGTAAGTCAGCTTTGACTAGACCTCTTCTTTACGCCTTCCAGGTGGATTTGTCAAACGAAATCTTCAATAAGATTCCGAAAGCATGCGCTAGACTCAAACAAGCAACCCTTCCAAAGCCCATATCATGGTCCTTGGACAAGGTCTCGCACTATGCTTCGAACTTGAACAACGAAGATTGTACCCTAAAGGATCTAACATAGAAAGTGATATTCTTGTTCGCTCAAGCCTCAGGGGCTAGAGTTAGAGAAATAGTAGCCCTATCTAGAAATGAGGGCCATATTCAGTTCACAGAAGAGGGAGAACTGAATCTTTTTCCCGATCCTACCTTTCTCACCAAAAACGAGCTGCCCACCAAAAGGTGGGGTCCTTGGAGAATCTGCCCTCTGAAGGAAGATGTCTTTCTATGTCCAGTAGAGTGTCTCAAGGTCTATCTTCAAAGAACTTCAGACTTCAAGGAGGGACAGCTCTTCCTAGGCGAAACCTCAGGATCAAACTTATCCTTAAAACAACTGAGGGCGAAACTCACCAACTTTATTCCCAGAGCAGATCCTGACAGTATACCCGCAGGTCACGATCCTAGAAAAGTTGCTTCCTCGTTGAACTTCTTTCAACATATGGACTTTGATAGACTTTGCTCATATACGGGGTGGAAATCTTCTACAGTTTTCTATAAACATTACGCGAAGCAAGTGCATGAAATAAAACACCTTGTGGTGGGGGCAGGTAGAGTTATAAAACCTGTCGTCTAGTGCTGCGATGAACAGTGGACTGTTTTGGGACTTAACAGTGGACTGGGTGAACAGGTATTAACATCTTCAAGTGTAATACCCTTTAATGAAAATCACTATGGTGTATTTCGGACTGTTCTATATAAGTGTAGAATCTAACCAATAACACTAGTGCCGTGTGAACATTTGTACTCAGTGTTGAGACATATTGAACATCTAAGTGAAATCAATCAAGTAATTTCACAATTGTGAGTGGCACCTATGGATGATTTATAATATATGTATTTCTTCCATTACAGGTTAAAAACATATATACCCAAAGATGTAAATATGTCAAAAGCATTCTATTTATGATACATTTTGCTTTGCATTTTTATATTTGTCTAGACAAATAAAATACATATAAACGTATCTGCGTCTTATTCACCCTTCATGAATAAGAATAAACAATGCAGGTGTCTTTTATTTTCCTAAAATAACATACTTGAGAGTATAACCTCTGAAAGAACAACCTGGTAATCTTTAAAAAAAGTTCCACTTTGTTACTACGGAATACAAACTTTGACGCCTTATAGTAGATATCGACAATTTCCCTGCAAGGGGCAGGAAGCCCTAAGTTAGTTCCAAACTTAGTGGATATGACAAAACGGATTTTGAGCGAAGCGAAAAATCTATTTTTGGGTGAGATAGCCATGTCGTCCTGATGGAAGGTTCCTATAAGTAGCTTCCTAGGGTATATTTGACTACAGTGATATTCCCAGAGAATTTACCTTTAGGTCTCTAGAATTTTAACTCCTCGCACGAATATCCATAAAATTTCTCTCAAGGATATCGCATAATATCAGGGGACGTATATCTTGATACGACACATAGCAATCTTCACCCCGAATAGCGTTTTCGCTTCGAGGGGGAAAGTGGCAAAAATAGAAGGGGAGCCGTTATCAAGGTACCATTCCTCCGTTACTACCTTGAGTATCTAGATGGCGCCATCGTCTCCGCCATGTTTTATTCCTTATAGCGTTGAGCAAGGTGCTACAGATATAGTAGTTTCGGGAGGGATCCTGCCAAGGCTATTTCTATAAAAAGGAGGGTGGGTCCATCAGGATGTCATGGCTATCTCACCCAAAAATAGATTTTTTGCTTCGCTCAAAATCCGTTTTTTGGGCTCAGGCTATGTCGTCCTGATGGAAGGTTACCTGAGCATTATTTAGAAAGTACTGTGTCTGTGGATTTTCCAAATGTGCCTTAACCTCAGGACAATATTTCCTTGGTCATGCAGACCATAGAGACATATGGCATTACCGTTATACATCATTACTTCTAATCATGAACTAAGTTATTGCTTCCTGCCCCCTGCAGGGAAGAGTCATACTAGACTTAGGAAAGAGTTTCGAGGTTTGCATATACCATATGAACAAACATAGCAAAAAGAGCATACGGGTCTCACTGTATGCGAAGCCAGTCAAAGTTTGTACTCTAATACACACAAAAGTTTATATGAGCCAACATAGCATCCAGAGCATACAGGATTTGCTGTATGCAAAATCAGACAAGTTTGTACCCGTGTAGGAACAAAGTATGCGTAGGCAGAGAGAGGTTGTACTCATGTTAGAACAAAGTTATCTATTTTGTTCACATGTCCATATGCAGATTATTAAGGGTTAAATAATACTCTCGCATATCTCCATATCTTTATCAATTCAAATTTGGGACGAAATAGGATGCAAATATCAATCAAGTATTTATTGGTAATGAATAAAAAGAAATTCAACATACATAACATAGCATTAATATAATGCTAATGAATGCAAAATAAACATATATAATACAGACAAGACCAGAAATGATTATTTCACCTGAAAGGGAACAATAAAACGGATTTTGAAGCGAAGCGAAAAATCTATTTTTGGGTGAGGTAGCCATGTCGTCCTGATGGAAGTTCCTCCATTAGTAGCTTCCTAGGTTATATTTGACAACAGTGATAAATCCCAGAGAATTTACCAAAGGTATCCAGAATTCTAACTCCTGGAGTGAATATCCCTTAAAATTGGATAACGCATAATCAGAGGACGTATTCTTGACACGTCTCATAGCTATCTACACCCCTAATAGCATTTCCGCTTCGAGGGGAAAAAGTGGCAAGAATATAGGAGAGTCGTTAAAGAGGCAACGCTCTCGACACTCCTACTGTACTGTATATAGTGCGCCGAATCGCCACCGCGAGGCGCCACCAAGCCATTCTTTGTAGCTTTGTAGGTGTTACAGATACAGTACCATAGGGAGGGATTCATTATCCTTTTGTCAAAAAGAGGGTGGGTCCATCAGGACGACATAGCTACCTCACCCAAAAATAGATTTTTTTTGGGCTCAGGCCATGTCGTCCTGATGGAAGTTTACCAGAGCATTAATGTATCTGTGGATTTTCAATAGTGCCGTTATCTCGAGATGAATATTTCCTATTTAGTCTTCTAGACCTAGAGACACTGATTATAAACTATGTCAGTTCTTCCTGCCCCCTACAGGGAAGAGTCTGGGTAGACTCTTAGGAAAACCCCGGAGGATTGTGAGTTCAAGGAACAATCTAGCAAACAGTTTGTATACTAGTGTCATCATATACATAAAGTATAGTTTGTACTTAGATGGTATATCTCTGTATAGGTTACTGATACCTCCCAAGTCTGGCTGAAAAGAGACAGTCAGGTTTATATATGCGTAGGAAACCTTAGTTCAGTAAAATAAACAGTTTAGTACAATCAGTTCTTACCTGTTTGCTTGGAACAGTCTTAATATTTTTTAAAATATTAAAAGAATCAAGGATGCTCTGACTTTATTCTTAATCTAGAATGTTTGAGGAAAAAGAGACGCAAAGATTCCTTCTATTGTTTATTACAAATATAGAAATCATGGTTGTATTCAATTACATCTTATGCAGAACAATTCTGCATAAAAGCATAAATAGTAATAACAGAATTAAAATAAGTTTCACCTGAAAAGGAAAACAATAGCCACTCTAAGGGAAATACAAAATTTCACTATACATTCTGTTGTTACTAGGAACACTGTGCATATAAGTAGGCCTGGCACTTGTGTCTGTCTATTATGCTTAATGTCACCTGTGTAGAGAGAACAGTCTATAGTGTTATCACTAAACACAATACTCAACATGATATGTCTTACGAGTCTATCATGCACACCCTTCACTGAAAGTCCCAATTAGTGCACTGTTCTTCGCAGTAATCAAGCGGCAGGTTTTATAACACAGCCTGCCGTTACCACATGAAATTTTATTTCCTATAATTGCTTCGCATAGTGTTTGAAGAAAACTCTGGATGACTTCCATCCAGTATAAGCACGAAGGCTTTCAAACGACATCGTCTGAAAGAACTTCAGAGACGAGGCAACTTTTCTCGGATCATGATCTGCGGGTGTACTGTCTGGATCCGCTCTGCATATAAAATAGGTGATTTTTGCCTTTAACTGTTTCAAGGATAATGTTGAACCAGAGGTCTCTCCCCTGAAAAGCTGACCTCCCTTAAAGTCTGAAGTTCTACAAAGAGAGACCTTTAGGCATTCCACTGGGCAGAGGGATGCTTCTTCCTTCAGAGGGCAGATTCTCCAGGGATCCCATCTCTTAGTGGGCAGCTCGTTCTTGGCGAGAAACGTCGGGTCCGGAAAGAGGTTCAGTTCTCCAGAGTCTGTGAACTGAATGTGGCCATCATCCCTCGAGAGGGCCACTATTTTGCTAACTCTGGCTCCTGAGGCAAGTGCAAACAAGAATATCACCTTTGAGTCAAGTCTTTCAGCGAGCAATCCTCATTGTTCAGAGTTGATGCTAAGTGAAGAATCTTATCCAAAGACCATGAAATGGGCTTTGGAGGAGCTGCGGGCCGAAGTTTAGCGCAGGCATTTGGAATCTTGTTGAAAATTTCATTAGAAAAGTCTACCTGGAAGGCATATAGTATTAGTCTGGCTAGGGCAGATTTACATGTAGTAATCGTGTTGGCTGCTAAACCTTGTTCATGAAGATGGATGAAGAAGGACAAGCAGAAATCCGTAGAAATCTCCTTAGGTTTCTTCACCTTGACAAAGGCCACCCATTTCTTCCAGGAAGACTCATATTGTCTTCTTGTTGACTTTGACTTTTATTCTTCTGACAAGTTAATACTGTCCCTAGAAATCCCAAACCGTTTCTTGACCGCTAGGGTGAGAAAATCATGAGATGAAGGTTCTGGGTTTTCTCTGATGAAGCCGAGACAGTCAATTTCTGCACTTGCTGAGTCAAAACTGGGTCCGGCAACGGGATCAGCTTCAGGCTTAGTTCCGTTATCAAAGGGAACCAAACACTGTTGGGCCACTTGTGGGCCACTATTGCTGCTATCCCTCGAAAGGATCTCAGTTTGTCGAGGACTTTCAGCAGAAGGTTGGTAGGAGACAACAGGTAGATCTTGGACCATCTGTTCCAATCTATGGACATTGCGTCTGTCGCCTCCGCTAAAGGATCCTCGTACGGGGCTACATACCGGGGTAGCTTCTTGTTGTCGCTCGTTGCGAAGAGATCTATCTGCAGTCCTGGGACTTTACGTAATATGAAGGAGAATGATTTTGCGTCTAGGGACCATTCTGACTCTATCGGGTTGACCCTGGATAGAACGTCCGCTGTCACATTGCGGAACCCTTGAAGGTGGACTGCTGACAAGTGCCATCTCTTCTTCTTCGCTAGACGGAGGATGGCCAGTATCACTTGATTTATGTGAGGCGATCTCGAGCCTTGTCGATTTAGGCATCTCATTATGACTTCGCTGTCTAGAACCAGACGGATGTGGATTGAGCAGCGGAGTTCCAGTTTCTTCAGAGAGAGAAGAACCACCATGGCTTCCAGAAAATTGATGTGGAAGGTCTTGAAGAGGGGAGACCAGGTTCCCTGGACTTTCCGATGATGAGAGTGACCTCCCCAACCCTCTTTTGAGGCGTCCGTGTGAATAGTGACTGCCAGTGGAAGTGGTTTCAGAGGTGCCTTGCTCTTCAGGGTCTTGGCTGCCGACCATGGTTTGAGTAGTGATCGCAGACGATTTAGAATCGGTCTTTGTAGATCTCTTCGAGCGTTTGATGCGTAGTTTCTCCAAACTCCTGATGCATCTTTTAATTGTGCTTTCAATATTGGATCTGTCACTGATGCAAACTGGTGGGACCCCAACACTATCTCCTGTTGCCTTCTTGATATCCTGTTGGATTGAAGAAGTCTCTTGACAGATCCTGCTATCTCTTTCCTCTTCTTTGATGGAATAGAAAGGCAGTGTGACTGTAAATCCCAGTGGACGCCCAGCCACTGGAACTTTTGAGCTGGCGATAGATGAGACTTTTCCAAGTTGATCTTGAATCCTAGGTGTTCCAGGAACTGGATCAATTGCTTGGAGGCTTGCCTGCACTCTTCTTTGGATGCTGCCCACACCAGCCAGTCGTCCAGGTAGGCTACTACCTGGATCCCCTTTAGACGTAGTTGATGAATGACTGCATTCGCAAGCTTGGTGAATACCCTTGGGGCTATGTTTAGACCGAAGGGCATGGCTCTGAAAACATACTTTCTTTTCTGTAGTTTGAACCCTAAGTAGGGGGAAACTTGACGGTTGATTGGAACATGCCAGTACGCATCCGTCATGTCTATGGAGACTGTGTATGCCCATTTGGGCAAAAGGGTCCTTATGTGTTGAAGCGTCAGCATTCTGAATTTGTGGTTCACTATGAACTGTTGAGTGGTGATAAGTCCAGAATGACTCTGAGCTTTTCCGAATCCTTCTTCGGAACACAAAATAGCCTTCCTTGGAATCTGATGGACTTTGCCTTCCGTATAACTCTTTTGTTCAGGACTTCCTGAACATATTCTTCCAGAATGGGGGTTGAGTGCTGGAAGAATTGAGGAAAGTTTGGCGGAGTTGAGCTCCAACTCCACCCTAGTCTGTTCTTGATTAGGCTGTGGGCCCAGGGATCGAAGGTCCAACGATCCCGGAAGAGGAGAAGTCTCCCTCCTACCGGTAGCATCTCACTTGGAGTGCTGGTCGGAGGACTTGCCTCCTTGGCCACGTCCACCTTTGTTACCCCTACCTCTGAAGGGGCGTCTAGAGGATCCTCGAAAGGAACCTCGAGACTTTGGCCTAAAAGTCGTCGATTGGCTTTCAAAGACTGGGGTGAACACCGGCGATTGGGGCACCAGTTGGAAGGTGGTGGTTCGTTGTACCACCGTCTGGGGCACCGTGGCCACAGAAAGCTGTTGCTGTTTTCTAGGCCGAGAGGGCACTCTTGGTCGTTTTGATTTTTTGGGTGAGGTAGCCATGTCGTCCTGATGGAAGTTCCTTCGAAGGTAGCTTCCTAGATATAATTGACTACAGTGATACAGTATATCCCAGAGAATTTACCAAAGGTATCCAGAATTCTAACTCCTGGAGCGAATATCCCTTAAAATTTTACGAAGGGATATCGCGTAATATCAGAGGACGTATTCTTGACACGTCTCATGGCTATCTACGCCCCCAATAGAGCTTTCACTTCGAGGGGAACGAGAGGCAAGAATAAGGAGAGTCGTTACAGAGACATTGCTCTCGACGCTCCCTACTGCTCTGCAAAGAGTGCGCCAATCCGCCACCGCGAGGCGCCACCAAGCCATTCTTTCTATCGTAGCTTCATTTGACCGGTGTTTTCCCCATTTTCTCTTGCTATTTTGGAGTTTTTTGGATGCTATGATGTCTTCCCCAGCCTCATCAGCTTCTGGAAAGTTAAGTAATATCTTTATCTTGTGTAAATGTAAGCTTTTGCCAGTTTTACTTTTCGATTGAGATCGTAATTAACGTAACAAGAGCTGTTGCCAGCCGGATGGCGTCATGGACGCGGTCGTTCTTTTTGTTCATTTAGTTAGCCAGAACGAACCTTTCCCGGCATTTTTACACTTTAATAACTTTAGCTATTTAGAAATTTATCTAGGGATTCTTATATTATGTCATTGTTGTCGTGGATTTGGCTATTCATGATCGAGCCTTACAAGTGCTAGGCTTCCTAGCCTAGGCACCTACACACTTCATGCATGATATAACCTTCCTGGTAAAGTATTATTGAAGCACAAGCAATATTTTACACATTTATGATATTACTTAATTATGCTTTCCTCTTTCAAGATAGTATACAGAGAGTTTTGGTGAACGATTCTCAATGCTCCTAGGCTACTAGCCTAGGGGCTTTAGTATACTTTCATACATGTCTTGCTCTTGTATTGTCTTTTAAGGGGAGACTGACACCTCCTATACCTTTTAGGTCGATACTAATCTCCTAGGAGATTTAAGAGCAATCCCCCTTCCCTCTGATTAGCCTAGGCTATTCTCAGTTTTCTTTGCTGTGAACAGAGTTCTGGCAAAGTTTTACCGAGACGTTCCGTTTTCTTTCTCCTAACCACTGAGTCGGTTTTGAGTTTAGAACGGGACATCAGAGTATCAGTCTGTGTTAGGCATCTTCCTGTCTTGGTGAAATGATTTCCCATGTCAGGTTAAGCTGCTCTTTCAGGAGGCTAGACCTCCCTAGGCCATACTTGGGGGTTTTGTATGACAATTCCCCCTTCCTTGGCCTAGCAGACAGTCCTGTGCTGGTAGACCCAAGACCGAAGAAAGGATTTCTTCACTGCCTAAGGTCTCTGGACACCTTCTCCCTTGACTAACCCAACCTGGGGAAATGATTTCTCCTACCTGAGGTTACTTCATGAGACCAGAATCCTTTAGGTTAAGTAGTGCCTTCAGGCATTACCTTACCTGTAGGACACCTACCCCCTCCCCTCTATCTCTTTCGTGTTGAATGATCCAACACCCTCCTGGCTGTCGTTCTACATTGACCCTAGGGTTCTTGTAGGACTGGCCTGAGGTTCCCCGTCTGCCGGCGGGTACCCTCATATTCTTTTAGAGTGTTCTTCAGTCCTCCCTTGGACTGCCTTCCATAGCCCTTTTGACTGGGATATGGTTGGGTGGAAGCCCGAATTTGATTCCCCCTTCCACTTGAACCCTCATTCTGGATGCAGGCCGGCAAGGCTGAGCCCTTGCCTTCCACCATCCTCTCTTTCTCTCTTACTTTCATACTGGGCCATGTCCATTGTCTGCCGGCCGGCAGTTGCCCTGCCGCCGCTTGTTGGGAACATAGTTGACCAACAACCCAAAGACAATGGACATTCAGGGACCGACTGCCGGCTGCTGAGTTGCCGGCCACCCATACCTGGTCATCTGCCACCGACTGCTGCCGGGTCCCCTTGATGGAAGGATCCTCGGCTGCCGGCCGGCAGCGGCAGAACCACTGACGGCCAGCAGTACCACTGCCGGCCGGCAGCCGGCAGAGCCGTTGCCGGTGGTCTATCACACAATTTTATGAAGACAATAATTGCCTTCAATAGCCCAGAATAGGCCGGCATGTGCCGGCTTGCCCGGCAGACTCCGGCAGGTGCCGGCTGGCCTGACAGGACTAGCAACTTGTTACCAAACAGTCAGTGCTGTAGCCCAAAGTTTTTCAACCTACAAGGTGCTTCATGGGCAGCCTATTGTGAGACCATCACATATAAGAGAGTGATTCTCTCTTCCTTTAATGGTTATGATCCATTATTGTCCTTAATCCCCAATATTGAAACTGGAAGATTGTGTTAAGAGACACTTTATATCATAGGATATCATCTTCCTCTAAAAATTCTCAAGAATTTTACTTTCAATATTGGAGGAGGTCTTAACAATTGGCTGGACAGGAAACACATGTAGGTGTCTTTCCTATTTATAGCTTACCCTATCCAAGCTAATATAAAATATTATATATAAGCTGAAATTTGGGAATTTCACCGAATACTTATATGCTTTTCTTTCTTTACAGGAGGAGCATCCCGAGTGCAGGAATAGTTTTTGCAGGGTCCGCATTTGGAACTTCTGCGGCCACGACATATGCAGGGCCCATGCTCGCTGCGCAGTCACCATTTGTGAAAAACTGTTAAGAGAGGCTTTTGATGATCAAAAGTCCACTGAGTCAAGGGACGCAGCAAGGGAAATGCTGCGTGAATGGGTTAGAGGTTTCCAGAAGAACACTTCTGGCCCATACCTTCCTAACGAAAAGATGAGGGCTTGTCTTTTCCCCTAGGGCATCTTTGGATGCAGTTATTCTCCAGGTTTAGCCTGAGATTTCCCTGGTTCAGATTCCGGTAGAATCTGAAGTTTCGGATGCCTTAGAGAGCATCCAGCTAGAAGACACCATGTCAGTTGTCTCAGAGGAGACTGAGAACAATCTCCTAGTGGAGGAATTGGATCAGGCGGATGACGTTCCACCTGAGACGGAAACCGAGAAAGCCGAAACGATTTCGGTATCATTGGCCACAGTGAATGAGCCGGTGCCTTCGACCTCCTCCACTGCACCCCAACTAGATTTGATCACGAATACGTTGCACTCGTTGCTGTCTATGGTGCAGGACATCCAAAAGAAATCGTCCGAGAAGGAGACCTCTCTTCGGACTGAGATGCATCAGCTAGTTGCAACACGTTTGGCCCCGAAGAAGCTAAACGTTGAAGATCTCCCCGCCTTCTCTAACATTAACCCCTGGAGGTACGCAGAGCACATGCCCATGTCGGGGGGGAAGATCTTCCTCTCAGAAAAACTGGGCACTGTCCCAGTGGAGGAAATTGAGTTCTGGCCTAGCAAAGGGGCCTACCCGGATTGCTATGTCCGTCTCAGGACGGAACCTGCATCCAAAGAGAAAACAGAGCCGAAGGAAACTATTGTCCTTGAACTCTCTAAGGCTCAGGCCTTATATACCACCACCTTAAAAGAGAGGGCCTTTACTAGCTCTAAGGTGCTGGCTCTCAGCAAGAAGCACCCGTTCTTCATTGCTGATCCTAAACGTGCCTTTCCCTTTATGGACAAAGGGCTCAAGGCAGCCTTAAAGGCAGTTGAGGCAGGGAAACCGAGCCCTACACTGGAGGAGTGTAGACCCTTCTCCCGTGCCTTCCCATGAGACGATGCGGACTGGAAGGATGTACACAACACCTTCACAGTTGGGAAGCTGGAGGCAGATATTGCCGGACGAAAGTTCGGCGAAGACCTCACCAAGCTGTCGGACTTTCTCCTGCGTAGGGAACAGGAGACGAAAGAACGTCTTGCTGCTTCCTTGTCTCTGCAGACTGGCCTGGAGACAACGGCAAGCATCCCAGATACCCCGGACATGTACATGGTCTTCGCCAAAGCCCATCTGGCGACAGTAACAAAAGACCTGTACAACTTTATTAAAGCCCGAAGGGCTTGCAGAGAGTTCGTGTTCGCCTCGGCTGCGGTGAGACACGAACCAAGGAAGCTGATAGCTTCTAACATCTGGGGAAAAGACCTCTTCCCAAGTGAAGTGGTCAAAGAGGTCGTGGACAAAGCCGCCACTGAAAACAGAAACCTTCTTTCTAAATGGGGCTTGTCCTCTAAAAGGAAATCTTCAGCTGACGAGGGTCCCCAGCCGGAGAATAGACCAAAACGACATAAAGTGCCCTCTCGGCCTAAGCAACAGCAACAGCTTCCCGTGGCCACGGTGTTCCAGATGGTGGCACAATCACCCACCACTTTTCAACTGGTGCCCCAAACACTGGCGACTCAGTCACCAGTGTTCACCCCAGTGTTTGAAAGGCAGTCTACGACCTTTCGGCCAAAGTCTCGGGGATCCTTTCGAGGTTCCTCCAGATGCCCCTCCAAAGGTAGGGGCAACAAGGGTGGACTTGGCCAAGGAGGTAAATCCTCCACCCAGCACTCAAAGTGAGATGCTACCGGTAGGAGGGAGACTTTTCTTCTTCCGGGATCGTTGGACCTTCGATCCTTGGGCCCACAGCCTAATCAAGAACAGACTAGGGTGGAGTTGGAGCTCAACTCTACCAACCTTCCCTCAATTCTTCCAACATTCAACCCACATATTGGAAGAATATGTTCAGGAACTCTTGAGCAAAAGAGTTATACGGAAGGCGAAGTCTGTCAGATTTCAAGGAAGGCTATTTTGTGTTCCGAAGAAGGACTCGGAAAAGCTCAGAGTAATTCTGGACTTGTCACCACTCAACAAGTTCATAGTGAACTACAAGTTAAAAATGCTGACGCTTCAACACATCAGGACCCTGTTGCCCAAACGGGCATACACAGTCTCCATAGACATGACGGATGCGTACTGGCACATTCCGATCAGCCGTCAAGTTTCCCCCTACCTGGGATTCAAACTACAAAGAAGACAGTATGTCTTCAGAGCCATGACTTCCAGACTGAACATAACTCCAAGGGTATTCATCAAGCTTGCAAATGCAGTCATTCATCAACTACGCCTAAAGGGAATCCAGGTGGTAGCCTACCTGGACGACTGGCTGGTGTGGGCAGCATCCGAACAAGAGTGCACGCAAGCCTCCAAGGAAGTGATCCAGTTCCTGGAACACTTGGGATTCAAGATCAACTTGGAAAAATCTCGACTGTCTCCAGCTCAGAAGTTTCAGTGGCTGGGCGTCCACTGGAACTTGCAGTCGCACTGCCTTTCCATTCCATCAAAGAAAAGGAAAGATAGCAGGATCTGTCAGAAGCCTTCTTCGGTCCACAAGGATATCAAGAAGGCAACAGGAGAGAGTGTTGGGGTCTCTCCAGTTCGCCTCAGTGACAGATCCAGTATTGAGAGCACAATTAAAAGATGCATCAGGAGTCTGGAGAAAATACGCATCAAACGCTCGAAGAGATCTACAAAGACCGATACCAAATCGTCTGCAATCCCTACTCAAGCCATGGTCGGAGGCCAAAAACCTAAAGAACAAGGTTCCCTTACAATCACCACCACCGTCAGTCACCGTTCACATGGATGCCTCGAAAGAGGGGTGGGGAGGTCACTCTCATCATCGGAAAGTCCAAGGAACCTGGTCTCCCCTCTTCAAAACCTTCCACATCAACTTTCTGGAAGCCATGGCAGTTTTTCTTTCCCTAAAGAAACTGAAACTCCGCTGCTCAATCCACATCCGTCTGGTTCTAGACAGCGAAGTCATAATGAGATGCCTAAACCGACAAGGCTCGAGATCGCCTCACATAAATCAAGTGATACTAACCATCCTCCGCCTAGCGGAGAAGAAGAGATGGCACTTGTCAGCAGTCCACCTTCAAGGGTTCCGCAACGTGACAGCGGACGCTCTATCCAGGATCAAACCGATAGTCAAAATGGTGCCTAGACGCAAGATCGTTCTCCTTCATCTTACGCAAAGTCCAAGGACTGCAGATGGACCTCTTCGCAACGAGCGACAACTAGAAGCTACCCCGGTACGTAGCCCCATACGAGGATCCTTTAGCGGAAGCAATGGATGCAATGTCCATAGATTGGAACAGATGGTCCAAGATCTACCTATTCCCTCCAACCAACCTTCTGCTGAAAGTCCTCGACAAACTGAGATCCTTCCGGGGGACGGCAGCAATAGTGGCCCACAAGTGGCCCAACAGCGTTTGGTTCCCCCTGGTAACGGAACTACGCCTGAAACTGATCCCGTTGCCGAACCCAGTTTTGACTCAGCAAGTGCAGAAATTGACTGTGTCAGCTTCATCAGAGAAAACCCAGAACCTTCATCTCATGATTTTCTCGCCCTAGCGGTCAAGAAACGGTTTGGGATTTCTAGGGACAGTATTAACTTCCTAGAAGAATACAAGTCAAAGTCAACAAGAAGACAATATGAGTCTTCCTGGAAGAAATGGGTGGCCTTTGTCAAGGAGAAGAAACCTAAAGAGATTTCTACGGACTTCTGTTTGTCCTTCTTCATCCATCTTCATGAACAAGGTTTAGCAGCCAATACAATTACTACATGTAAATCCGCCCTGGCCAGACCAATACTTTACGCCTTCCAGGTAGACTTTTCCAACGAAATCTTCAACAAGATCGCTAAAGCCTGTGCAAAACTTCGACCCGCAACTCCTCCTAAGCCCATTTTATGGTCTTTGGACAAAGTTCTTCATTTAGCATCAACTCTCAACAATGAGGATTGCTCGCTGAAAGAATTGACTCAGAAGGTGATATTCTTATTTGCACTAGCCTCGGGAGCCAGAGTTAGCAAAATAGTGGCCCTCTTGAGGGATGATGGCCAGATTCAGTTCACAAACAATGGAGAACTGAACCTCTTTCCGGACCCGACATTTGCCAAGAACGAGCTGCCCACTAAGAGATGGGGTTCCTGGAGAATCTGCCCTCTGAAGGAAGAAGCATCCCTCTGCCCAGTGGAATGCCTAAAGGTCTATCTTCGTAGAACTTCAGACTTTAAGGGAGGTCAGCTTTTCAGGGGAGAGACTTCCGGTTCAACGTTATCCTTGAAACAGATTAGGGCGAAAATCACCTACTTCATTCGCAAAGCAGATCCAGACAGTACACCCTCAGGTTATGATTCGAGGAAAGTTGCCTCGTCTCTGAATTTCTTCCAAACGATGTCGTTTGAAAACCTTCGTGCTTATACTGGATGGAAGTCCTCGGGGGTCTTCTTCAAGCACTACGCGAAGCAATTACAAGAAATTAAATTTCATGTGGTGGCAGCGGGCAGTGTAATAAAACCCGCTGCTTGATTACTGCGAAGAACAGTGCGCTATTCGGGACTTATAGTGAAGGGTGTACATGATAGACTCGTAAGGCATATCATGTTGAGTTTTGAGTTTAAGAGATAACACTATAGACTGTTCTCCCTACACAGGTGACATTAAGCATAGGCTGACACAAGTGCCAAGCATGCTTATATGCACAGTGTTCCTAGTAACAACAGAATGTATAGTGAAATTTTATATTTCCCTTAGAGTGGCTAATGTTTTCCTTTTCAGGTAAACCCTATTTATTCCTGTTATTACTGTTTATGCTTTTATGCAGAATTATTAAGTATACATTGTAATTGATTACAACCATGATTTCTATTTTTGTAATAAACAATAGAACGAATATTTGCGTCCCTTTCGCCCCAAATATTTCAGTGTATGTATAAGTCAGAGCATCCTTGACTCTTTTGATATTCAAGTAAATACCGGAACTAAGATTCATATTGTTCCAGGCAAACAGGTAAGATCTTATTGTACTAACCTGTTCATTTTACTGTTTATGGGGACCGTCCGCCATGGGGTATTGACATAACACCTTTCAGAAATCAAAAATCGTTTTATTGCTTCTATGTATGCGTAAACATGTCGTACATGCTCCCCAGAAGTTTCAGCCAATTATTTTTACAAATAACGAAGATATAGCGGTTTTTAAATGATGACGTCATCCTTACTGCGTCGTCTGCATGACTGAGTTTGACAAAATCGTCTTAGTGGGTAGCTCGTTCTTAGCGAGAAAGGTTGGATCAGGAAAGATGTTCAGTTCTCCCGCTTCAGTGAACTGAATGTGGCCCTCGTCTCTAGATAGGGCCACTATTTTACTAACTCTAGCCCCTGAGGCTATAGTGAACAGAAAAATAACTTTTTGAGTTAGATCCTTAAGGGAACAATCTTCATTGCTCATAGATGAGGCATAATGTAGGACCTTATCCAAAGACCATGAAATGGGCTTTGGTGGTGGTGCAGGCCTAAGCCTTGCACATGCCTTTGGAATCTTATTAAAGATTTCATTCGATAGATCTACTTGAAAGGCATATAGAAGAGGTCTAGTCAAGGCTGATTTGCACTTAGTTATCGCGTTGGCCGCCAGGCCTTTATTATGAAGGTGGACAAAGGACAGACAGAAGTTCATCGAAATTTCTTTCGGTCCTTTTGCTTTAACAAAAGCAACCTACTTTTTCAAAGAAGAGTCATATTGTCTTCTCGTTAACTTAGTTTTATATTCTTCTAAGAATTCTATATTGCCTTCTGAGATCCCAAATCTTTTCCTAACCGATAGGGCAAGGAAATCATGAAATGAAGGGTTCGGGTTCTCCGTCATAAATCGAAGGCAATCAGCTTCTGAACCCTCTGATATAGTTCTGGGTTCAGAACTAGGGCCATCCTCAGCTTCAGTTCCTTCACTAAAGAGGACAGATTGCTCTTGGGATACTTGGGAGCCAATAGAGCTACTCCCCCTTGGAAGGATCTCAGCATGTTGAGGACCTTCAGCAGGTGATTGGATGGTATGAATCAGGATATCTGAGTCCATCCCTTCTATACCAGAGATATGATGTCTGTTAATTCCACTAGAGGGTCCTCGTATGGGGCTACATCTCGAGGTAGTTTCTTGAAGACGCTCATGATGAAGAGGTCGAATTGCAGTTCTGGGACTTGATCCCGTCTGGGAGGGAATAGGTCTGCGTCCGTGGACCATTCCAACTCTGTCGGCTTGAGCCGAAATAGAGCATCCACTGTCACATTGTGGATCGGTTGTATATGAACTGCTGACAGGTGCCATCCCTTTAGGTAAGGGATGGTTAACGTCACCTATACCGTATGAGACATTTTCTAGCATTGTCAATTGCGACGTCTCATTATCGCTTCAGTATCCCAGATCAGTCGAAGGAAGTCTGATCTGCGTGAAGAGAGCTTCCCCACTCATGAAAGGACCAACATGGTCTTGGGACTTTCGGACTTTAACCTTTGTTAGAGAAGCGATTAAAGAAGGACCTATATTGGTCTTTTAAGATCTCTTCAAGCGTTTGATGCGTATCTTCTCCAGACTTGACGCATCTTTCAGCTGTGCTCTTAGCACTGGGTCTGTCACTATTGCGAACTGGAGAGAGCTCAGGACTCCTCCTTGTTAACGTCTTGGGAATCTGACTGATTACCAGAGTCTCTTGACCGACCTTACAATCTCCTTTTATATTCCTATGGAAAAGGAGAGTTAGTGTGACTACAGACCTCAATGATTTTACAGCCATTGAAACCTATGAGCTCGAGGGAATTGAGACTTCTTGAGGCTTGTCTTGCATCCGTGATGTTCCGGGAACCGGTTCATCTCCTTGGATGTTCATAGACCAGCAACTTCGGGTGCTGCCCACCCCAACTTCTCGTCCAGGTACATTGTTGCCTGAACCATTTCTAGACTTGGTTATTGCATGACTAAGTCTGCCAATCCTATGAAGACATTTAGGACTGTTTTTAGTCCGACACATATCTTTCCTAGGATATACGTTACCTTCTGTAACTTGAATCCTAGATAGGAGGGGATGGGGTGATTGGCTGGAAGTTGCCAAGGGACATTTTTCAGGTCTGACAAGACTACAAATACCCCTCTTTGACAAAGGGTCCAAATGTTCAGAAGGATTAACATTCTGAAATCGCTGTTTTATTTGAACTTGTTAAGTGGGTACAACTCCAGAATGACTGAGATTTCTCGAGTCCTTCTCGTGAACACCAAACAGCCTTCCTGGAATACGATGGACTATTGTTTCCTTACCACCTATATGCTTTAGAGCTCTTAGGTATACTCCTCCAGGAGGGTTTTGGATTGTAGGAGGAGTTAAGGAAATGATGGCGGAGACATTTCTACTTCTCATCGTAGTCCCATCTTGATTAGGCCTTGGACCCAAGGATCGAAGGTCCAACGATCCTGAAGGAACCTCCCTCCCACCAGAAGCATCTCTATGCTTTGAATGATCAGTAGGATTAAATTTTTTACCACCTGCCTGTGGCATCGTGGTCGTTACAGCCATGGGATGTTGTTGAACAGCCCAAAGTATATTTCCGGACTTTCCTGTCTTCCTTTTAGGTTGGGGAGCCACAACCATGGAAGACTTTCTCTTTGAAAGGATGCCCCACTTTTGAAGAAGACCTACATTCTCCGTGGTGGCAATCTTAATTACTTCCCTAACTACCTCATCTGGGAAGAGGTCTTTACCCCAGATGTTGGAAGATATCAGCTTCCTTGTCTCATGTTTCAGTGTTGCGGCCGCGAACACAAACTCCCTACATGCTCTCCTAGCCTTCATAAAGGCGTAAAGGTCTTTCACTAAGGTAGCCATATGCATTTTGGCTAAGACCACGAGCATGTCTGGGGTACTTTGATGGGATGAACAAAACTCTAAGTAGTTTTGTAGAAATAGGGAGGCTGCAAGTCTCTCCTTTGTATCTTGTTCATTATACAAGAGAAACTCTGATAGTTTAGGGAGAACTTCTTTAAACTGTCTACTGGCGACATCCACATCTAATCTTCCTACTGAAAAAGTTAAATGGACTTACTTCCAGTTCTTCTCCTGTCTGGGAAAGGCTGGTGACAGAGGCTTGCACTCCTCGAGTGCAAGGCATGGCCTACCTACCTCCACTGCCTTGGCAACCGATTTAAATGCTTTCTCCATAGAGGGGAATGAAATTGAAGCAGGAGCAAGGAAGGGTGCCTGTTATCCAGTGTAGATACCCACCTTTTCCAGGCTACTTGACAGGATAGCCTGTGCCTTATCATGCTCGAGAATCATGACTTCCTTCGATTTTGTTCCTTTCCTTGACTTTGATTCATCCTTCAACTGAACAAAACAATTAGGAAAAGCGTCAAAGCTTGGCCAAAATTGGATTTTGTCCAAAGGAACCACACCAATCTTCTCCTTGATGTAGAGTTTGCCATTTAAAATCGGCATCAGCTCCGCAAACCTCCAGGGATTGGTTTTGAAGCATGTCGGGAGGTCTTGATCCATGGGTCGTATGTATGACCCTTGGGAAGCAACAAGTGGAGCTTTACTAGGCTCTATCTTACATTTTACTTCCTGCTTTTCGTGTTGTTTGCGAAAGCTCTTTAATGATTAATCACTTGGGACCATAATTGGTCCGTTCCCTCTAATAGAGGGGTAGAAGATAAGGATGTCGACGTCAATGGCTCTAGAGCCGGCATAGGGGGAAACAAATCCGACACGACATTTTTCCCTTCTTCCCCTGGGCACTTTCTGCCCTCCTTCCCAAAGGCTATCTGGCCCTCGGGAGATGTAATTGGTGCCTGGGGCACCACTACTTCCTTACTTGCCTTCGGAAATAGAAGATTACGCATCCTATCATTAGGTAGGTAAGGTCCCGGAGAGATTTTCTGGAAACCTCTCACTCAGTTGCGTAATTTGTCCTGAGCTGTATCCCTAGTCTCTGTAGACTTGGGATTCTCGAAACCTTCAGACATTAAGGTCCGACTTACATTACAAACCTGCGGGTTCCAATAATGTAGTGATTCGGAAATAATATTGCAGAGGGCATGAAACCTGCAAGTATTATGACCGTAAAAACCCTTACAGAGGACTGCAGCACAAGTCATCTGGTGTTCCTCCTGTAAAGATAGGAGAACAAAATGAATATATAATTGATTATGTCACTGATAATCAATATGTAAAAGTCATTTTTTAACAAAGTAGCTTAGGACAGTAAGCTATAAAGGGATAGTAAGAGACATAATTGTGTATCCCAAGTAAGCAACTGCTGTTCCCTCCCCTCAGTGTTAGCTGTAGAGAGATTCCTCTACGAGGTAACTCCAACTAAAAGGGTTCTAACGCCAGGGTTTGAAAAGTGTATAAGTCACTGTCCCTTTTAATTTCTAACACTGTTGGGTAAAGATGACTGATTCCTCAATCAGAATATTGAAGAAATACTATTCTTTCAATATAGGAGCGGTACCAGCAGAAGCTCGCCAAGGGTACCCCAGATATGTTAGAAATAACTACTGTATAATCATACTATAGTTTTCTATTTGCAGCATATGCTATGTTACAAATTACTGGCTACTGTATAACTATATATAAGTAGTTCAGCCATCGTGCTGCCTTTGTGGCAAGCAAGTGATGGCACAGTCCAGCTGGCATGACGCCAACTGGACTAAGAAAAATAAAAAACATATATTTGTGTATCCCACCCAACCTATTTGCTGTGACTTCCATTACAAAATTAAATCATAGAGTTTCCTGATCAGCGAGACTCAAGAAAAGGGTTCTACCCTTTAAGGGTTAGGAGTGTAATACATAAAACTGATTTCTAATCACAATATTGAAGAAGTTATATTCTTTTAATATAGGATTGGACTCAGCAAATACCTGGGTAGGGATACCCAAGATATATTGGAAATAACTACTAGTATAATATATACAGTAGTTTTCTATCTGCAGTATATCCTATACTGCAAATATACTGACTACCTGTATAAAACAGATTTTAAGCGAAGCGAAAAATCTATTTTTGGGTGAGATGGCCATGACGTCCTGATGGAAGGTTCCTTTAGTAGCTTTCCAGAGGTATATATGACTACAGTGATATTCCCAGAAAATCAAACCAAAGGTTTCACAGAATTCTAACTTCTGGCCCGAGTACCCTTAAGATTACTCTCAAGGGTATCGTATATAATCAGGGGACGTATTCTTGACACGCCACATGGCAATCTGCACCCCGAATAGCCTTTACGCTTCGAGGGGGATACGTGGCAGAATTAGAAGGGTAGCCGCAATAGAGGTTACCCTGGTTCCCCCACTACTATCGTATCACAACCGCGCCAACTCCCTCTGGCGGTCATTCCTTGTAACGTTGAGTATGGTGCTACAGATACAGTAGTTCAGGAAGGGAAACCGTGAAGATCTTTTCATAGAAAAGAAGGGTGGGTCCATCAGGACGTCATGGCCATCTCACCCAAAAATAGATTTTTCGCTTCGCTCAAAATCCGTTTTTTGGGCTCAAGCCATGACGTCCTGATGGAAGCATACCAGAGAATTAATGTATCTGTGGATTTTCATCAGTGCCTTAAACTTGGGACAATATTTCTACGGCCAAAAGGGCCAATTGAGACAAATGACGTCACCGCCATCCGTCACTACCACCAAGCATAACAATGTTAATGCTTCCTGCCCCCTGCAGGGAAGAGTCATTTTTAGACATTAGAAAAGGGGCCTCAAGGTAGCATATATTGTATGAACAAACATAAGTATACACTGATAATACACAGGATGCCTGAAAACTTTAAATCAATCAATCAATCAATCACTGATAATACAAACGGTCTCAAGGCTTGTATATATTGCGGAACCAATATCAGTGTCCTCACCCTTTGTTTGTAAGCATACAATGATATGAGAAATACTTACATGAATAAGTCAAGGAACTCTGGCATCTTAAACATGCAATTGTTGGGCGAATTAGGACGCAACTGCATTTTAATAGACATTTATTCCTAATAAATGACTACATGCTAAATGAATGTGGCATGATAAGGAAATTATACAAGAGACATGCACAGAAATTAATGTTCCCTTTTTTGAAAGGGGAAAATTGATGAGTGCCACTCTCAGACTGAAGAAAAGCTCTTTTAACAAGACTTTTCTTTATAATTTCTGTACATGAAATAGTCGGACAACACTGTGTACTAAGTACATACGGCACTAGTGGTATCCGTATAATTTCACACCTGAGATTCCGAACAGATTTGGTGTTACCATGGCAACACTTATTCAAAGGGAGGTCAAACGAAAAATGCTGACCCCTTCTCCTTTTAATTGATAGTCCCAATCAATTGACTGTTCATCGCAGAGCTAGACGAGAGGGTCCAAAATAGCACCTGCCGCCACCACATAATGCTTCAATTCATAGACTTGCTTAGCATAGTGTCTGTAAGACACACTGGACAACCTTCGATCAGTAAATGAGCGAAGAGGCTCAAGTCCACACACTGAAAGGTTCAGTGATGAAGCAACTTTTCTCGGATCTTTATCTGCAGGAGTACTGTCAGGATCCGCTCCGCGAATAAGGTAGGTGAGCTTCGCCCTCAGTTATAGGGATAGTTTGATCCAAAATTTACTCCTGTAAACAGCTGTTTCTCCTGAAGTCTGAAGTTCTAAAAAGATAGACCTTAGACACTCTAGCACACCTAGAGAGACATCTTCCTTCAGAGGGCAGATTCTCCAGGAACCCCACCTCTAGTGGGTAGGTCGTCCTTAGTGAAAGGTTGGATCAGGAAAGAGATGAAGTTCTCCCACTTAATGTGGCCCTCATCCCCAGATAGGGCCCCTATTTCACTAACTCTAGCCCCAGAGGCTATAGCGAACCGAAAAATAACCTTTTAGGTTAGATCCTTGAGGGAACAATCCTCATTGTTCACAGGTGAGGCATAATGTACTGTAGGACCTTGTCCAAAGACCATGAGATGGGCTTTAGTGGCGCTGCAGGCCTAAGCCTGCACATGTTTTCGGATTCTTATTAAAGATTTCATTCGTCAGATCCATTTAAAGGGCATATAGAAGAGGTCTAGTCGGGGCTGACTTGCACATAGATATTGGTCCATGGATCCAAAGATCCAATCAAGCAACCTCTCTCGCAAAGTCGGCCCTACCCTTGGTGCTTACTCAAGGGTTTATATGGGGACAAGGCCAAAGAACTAGACTTCTCATAGTATTCAAGGATACACTGCCTCCTTTCTCAAAGGCCATCGTGCTGTTGGCCGCCAGACCTTGAATATAGGGGTAGACAGAGAAGGACAGGCAGAAGATCATGAGATTGCTTTTGGTCCCTATTGCTTTACAAAGCAACTTACTTTTCCCAAGAAGACTCGTATTGTCTTCTAGTTGACTAGACTTGTATTCTTCAAGGAATTCTATTTTGCCTTTTGAGATCCCAGTCTTTTTCCTAACTGTTAAGGGCAAGGAATTCATAAGATGAAGGGATCAGGTGTACTGTGATAAACCGAAGGCAGAAAACTTCTGAACCTCCTGGATAATCCTAGGTGCATAACTAGGACCAGCCTCAGCCTCAGTTCCTTCATTACAGGGAATGGGGTGTTCTTGGGCTACCTGGGAGCCAACAGAGCCCCTCTTCCCTGGAAGGGTCTCAGCATGTAGAGGGCCTTCCGGAGGAAATTTGATGGGCTGAACAGGAATTTCAAAGTCCACATGATGTCTGTTACCTCCACTAGAGGATCCTCGTATGGGGCTATATATCGAGATAGTATTCTGATGACGCTCGTGATGAAGAGAACGATCTGCAGCTCGGGGACTTGTTCCCATCTGGGAGGGAATGGGTCTGCGTCCGTGTACCATTCCAACTCTATTGGGTTGAACCCGAGAAGAGCATCCGCTGTAACCTTGCGGATCATTTATAAACGAGCTGCTGATAGCCGCCATTCCCTTAAGGAAGGCATGGCTAACATTCCCTAATGAAATGAGATGTCCCTTATCCTTGACAGTTTCGACGCCTCATTATCGCTTCGATGCCCCAGATCAGCCTGAGGAGGTCTGATCTATGTGGAGAGAGTTTCTCCAACCATTACAGTGCTAAAATGGCCTATGGGCCCGTGGCCTTTGGTCATTGTAGGGTAAGCGAAAAGGGAATGACCATCATTGGTCCTATTAGATCTCTTCGAGCGTTTGATGCGTATCTTCTCCAGCCTCTTAACGCATCTTACAGCTGTGCAGATAGCACTGGGTCTGTCATTAACGTGAACTGGAGAGAGTTCAAAAGTCCTCCCTGTTAGCGTCATGGAATCCTGACTGAATACAATAGTCTCTTGACAGACCTTGCGATCTCCTTTTACATCCCCAAGGGAAAGGAGTGTTAGGGTGACCACAGGTTTCAATGATTTTTTAAAAACATTGAAGCCCCTGAGCTGGAGAGAATCGAGACTTCTTGAAGTTATTTTGCATCCCCGATGTTCCGGGGCCGGATCATCTCTATGGATGCTCATAGACAGTCGTTTCGGGTGCTTCCCACCCCAGCCTGTCGTCCAGGACCATTGTTGCCTGAACTCTTTCTAGGCTTGGTTTCGCTTGACTGTGTCAGCTAATTCCGTGAAGATCCTAGGACTGAATCTAGTCCGACGAGAATCTTGTCTAGGATATATGTTATCTTCTGTAACTTGGATCCTAGGTAGGAGGGGAGGGGGTGACTGACTGGAAGTTGCTGATAGACATCTTTCAGGTCTGGCCAGACTGTCAACACCCCTTACTGAATAAGGTCCTTATGTTCAGAAGGATTAACATTCTGAACTTGCTGTTTTATTGGAACTTGTTGAGTGGCGCCAAGTCCAGAATGACTCAGTTTTTTTGAGTCCTTCACATGAACACCAAACAGCCTTCCTTGGAAATTGATGGACTCTACTTTCCTTACCGCTAGTATGTTCTAGAGCTCTAAGGCACACCCTTCAAGGGGATTTGGAATGTAGGAAGAGTTGAGGAAGGGATGGTGGAAGTATGTCCATTTCCATTCTAGTCTCATCTTGGTTAGGCCTTGGACCCAAGGATCAAAGGTCCAGCGATCCAGGAGGAACTTCCCTCCTACCAGAAGCGTCTGTTTGCTTCGCATGATCAGAAGGTGTACATATCTGACCGTCTGTGGAACAACGGTCATTGTAACTGTGGGATGCTATTTAACATCCCAAGGAGAACTAAGAAACCTTCCTGTCCTCCTTTTAGGTCATACCTGACCGTTTGTCTATATCAGCTTCTCAGTGTTTCACTGTAATAGAAGATTCCTTTCTATTGTATAAAGCTTAGGATAAGTACACTGGAAAAGAATAGGAGAGACACATATGTGTGAATCCTTCCAGCCAACTGCTGCGGCCCTCCTAATTATTGATTCTAGGGCATCCCCTTTTAAGAAGGGCCCAATGGAAGATTCTGGCCCATAAGGATAGAGTAGTGTAAGCAGCGCCTACAGCCAGGGAATTAATAATGAGAATCAAAGAGGCTGACGAAGAGTCAGCGTAAGGAAAAAATGGGGTGGGAGTGTATCCCCCAAATCAGGTAGGTCTCAGCAAGAGATTGTGCTCAGAAGCACAGCGTACTGGAAAACCATTCTATTGTATGGTTATGCACCAAAGATTTCTGTCTGTGATATGGTCCTATACTACAGATGTACAGGGTATTGTATACACCTATACAACTGGCATATTACCGTCAAGGCTAGTACTTGGGGGTAAGTTAAATGGCACAGTACTTCAGTATCGATATGGCTAGCAGTTCTCCGGCATGTAAGTGACTTGTCGGCTGTCAGCGGGTCGCTGACAGAAGTCACACCATCCTAGCCAGTATTCGATGTGACTGGGTAGTGGTGATAACTATATGCATAGTCAGCAGCCCTCTGAACCATTGGCGACCCCTCGGGCTGTCGGCAGTCCGCTGGTTATCGGCGGGCTGCCGATTGAAGGCATACCAACTCAGCCATTGACTGGGTGGTGACCAAGGGCACACACTGCCGGCTCTCGGCGGCGGAGTCAGATGTGACAGTGAATCAATGACTGCCGTCGTTGTTATTACTACAAGGTGTGTCCTGATTGTAATGTCTCTGCCTGGCGTTTGCCAGTCGGGGCTTCGAGTTTTGCTCAGATTCATTAGTGCCGTTAGTATCTGCAACCTTACCATCCTTGTGAGGTAAGGTTGGGGGGTTTGGGGGGGCTTGAAGACCTTAAAACCTTTAAAAGGAACATTAAATAGCCAGTTATCGCAATGAATAAGTGAAATCTTCGGTCCAATTCCCGTAGAGTTTCCGAATTTTTGCGAGTTCGCAACTGAACCGCATTTTTGTGATAACTTCTGAAACCAAACCAACCGTAGTTCGACAGCTTGAGACTGCCATCGTG
Source organism: Palaemon carinicauda (assembly GCF_036898095.1). Classification (NCBI taxonomy): domain Eukaryota; kingdom Metazoa; phylum Arthropoda; class Malacostraca; order Decapoda; family Palaemonidae; genus Palaemon; species Palaemon carinicauda. Next base: position 116,507,419 of record NC_090727.1, on the reverse strand, counting down.
TATGCACTGGCAGCGAGAGGGGGGGGGGTTACCCCCATCCTCATCTCCTCTCCTCGAACTGGAGTGGAGAAAGGAGGGATAGGGGACAGGATGTCCTTTAGGAAGCTGTAAAATAGGTAGGTATGGTTTCGGAGAGATTTTAGAAATCTCACACCCAAATGTGTAAATGTTAAGAGCTGTACACCCGATTCTATTAACTTGGGTTTTTCGAGACCTTCGACAGTAAGGTCTGGCCTACTTACAGGTCAGAGGGTCTCAGACGGGGTTGGGGATTTGGAAATAATATTGCTGGGGGCATGAACCTGCAAGTATTATGTCCGTAAAAATACTCACTCTTATAACTGCAAAAAACTGCGATGCATCATCTGGTGTCCCTCTTGTAAGGAAAGGAGAAGAGAAATGAGTATTAAATTGATTATCACAGTGATAAACAATTTGCAAAAATCATCTTTTGACAAAAATACCTTAGGACAGAAAGCTATAAAGAGACAGCAGGAGACACATACCCGTGTATCCCCGGTGAGCCAATGCTGTTACCTCCCCTCAGTACTAGGATAAGGAAATTCCTCCAACTGGGGAATTCCCAGTAAAAAGGGGGTCAAACACCTAGGTGTAAGGAAGTGTACAAAGCATTGTCCCCCCTTATACTTAACACTGTGAGGTAAGGAGGACTGATTTCACAATCAGAGTATCGAAGGAATGCCATTCTTTCGATATAGGAGCGGTACCAGCAGACGCTCGCACAAGGGTACCCAAGATATGTTGATTAGAAAAGATAAAAGACATATATTTGTGTATCCCAACCAATCTATTTGCTGCGACCTCCCTTACAATATTAAAACATGGAGTTTCCTGATCAGGGAAACTCAAGGATAAGGGCTCTCCCCTTTAAGGGTTAGAGGTGTCACACCACCAGCCCTTTACGAAATTTAATATTGTAGAGTAAATGGAAACTGATTTCAAATCAGAATATTGACAAAATATTATTCTATTAATATAGGATTGGGTTCAGCAAATACCTGGGCAGGGATACCCAAGATATATTGGAAATAACTACTAGTATAATATATATGTTAGTTTTCCATCTGCCGTATATACTATACTGCAAATATACTGACTACCTGTATAGACATATACTGTAGTTCAGCCGGCATGTTGCCGGATTAGCTAGCTCTTGCCGGAGCATCTAGCATGCTAGTTAAGAGAGAGAGAGAGAAAGCATGGAGTGAAGGCTATCTATTACTGTGTATGTATATGGTAATAAAGGATGTAAAAGTCTAATTTTCGGGCTCAAGCAATGACGTCTTGATGGAAGGTTCCTTCAGTAGCTTCCTAAGGGTATATTTGACTACAGTAGATATTCCCAGAGAATTAAACTAAACGTTTCACAGAATTCTAACTTCTGGCGCGAGTACCCATAAAGTTTCCCTTTAGGATATCGTATACTAACAGGGGACATATGCTTGACACGCCACATAGCTACCTGCACCCCACATAGCGTTTACGCTTCGAGGGGGTAGAGTGGCAATTATGGGAAGAGCCGTTCCAAAAACTCTCCTCCTACGCTACTGTTATGGTACCTAGCGATGTAAACAAACAGCCGCCATATTGGCCAACGTCACATCCGTCCGCGCCAAATCCATTCCACTTTCTGTAGCGCATCCTAGGAGTTGTGTTTTCCCAGCTTTCGCTTATTTTCTGCATCATGTCGCAATCTTCGGCCTCGCCTTCTTCTGGAAAGTTGAATACCATATTCTTGTATTGTTTAAATAAGCTCCAGCCGTAATGTAACGATTACTTTTCCTTAAATCTTGTGTTTTGTGGCGGAGCTGTGCCTTCACCGGAGGCGTCATGTTGAGACACTGTTGCTCGCTTCGCATGATTTATTTAGTTAGCCAGAGCAATGTTCCCAGTCCCTTAACTAATGATTATATTAGTTAGTCATCATTGCTAGGAATTAGTTATATTACCGTATATACTCGTGTAATGTTCGATTTCGTGTAATGTTCGACCCTCCTATTTTGCCTTCAAAATCATGAATTCATCATATACCTCATGTAATGTTCGAGTCTTGATTTTGGCAGTAGGCTAGAGGTCTTTTATCTCCAGCATACCATAATTACCAACAAAGTAAGGGTTATGCCTAAGTGCGATAAACAAATGTATAAAACAAATCGGAACAACACCTAAATACTAACATCTGTTTACAATAACAATAGAGTATTCAGCGTACATTTTCTAGCGAACACTTTAGTTGCAAACAGACGATTATCATCACCGCCTAATAGCTTTCAACAACAAGCAAACACTACAAGTAGCAAACAAAATTAGTTCATCGTTTTGAGTAACAAATTACCATTACCGGTAATTGCAGGTAATTACGGTGATTATAATTACCCGTTATGCTAATCATTTTTTTTCCTCACAATATATATGAATAAGAATTTACTCATAACCCATCAAGATGTCTACCAGGAAATATAAAAATTTTACAGCAAAATTCAAGCTTCAAGTTATTGCAGCCGCTGTCCGCTGAAACAAATAACGTTCAAGCCGTAAAAATGTTTGGAGTTACCGAAACTAGCGTTCGAACTTGGAGAAAAAAAAATGTGGATTTAATTAAGAAAAATTTTTGCTGTTTATTATTAATGTCAATTAATATACCATACCAAGTAAAATAAAATGAGCATAATTTTTTCATTAACCATATCCCGTTATAACATACGCAACCCGACTGTTTGCTAGCTTCATACCTGCTGCGTTATGGTAAAGTCATTACTCATAGCGGAAAAAAACTATTTATGATGGTTTAGGAAATAAAATCCATGCTAATAATATGCCTGGTGTTAAATGAACATGGTTAGTACTGTATATATAGGCCTAGCCTATGTTTACCTACCGGTAGGTAACCTTATATACGTGTAAGTATAGCCTACGATTACCTACCGGTAGGTAGTATAGCCTAGGGTAATGTTCGCGTAGGCCTAGCTTACATTTACCTACCGGTAGGCCAGAAATTGTTACTTTTTCAAATATATATCTCGTGTAATGTTCGACCCTTACTTTTTTACCTGAAAAATAGGCTTTCAAAAATCGAACATTACACGAGTATATACGTTATGCTGTTAGCAGAACCCTAAGCTAGCCTGCTGGCCTAGCCCCTAGGCAAGATGCCTAAGTGTTCATGTTTACTTTTTGCCTGATATGATAGTGTTCCTAGTGTTATGAGTAAAATGAAGATTCAGGCATTATACATACAAGATTCAGTGATTGCATACATGATTTTTGGGCTCAAGCCATGGCGTCCTGATGGAAGGTTCCTTTTTGGTAGCTTCCTTGGGTATATAACTACTAAATATTCCCAGAGAATTTAACCACAGGTTATCACAGAATTCTAACTTCTGGAGCGAGTATCCTAAAGGTTTCCCTTTAAGACATCGTATATCAACAGGGGACGCATGTATTAACGCGCCACATAGCTATCTGCACCCCACATAGAGTTAACACTTCGATGTGTAAGGGCGGAGAATTATTGGGGAGCCGTTCCACAGCTAATCTCGTTCGTGGCTACTTTTGGTACTCGAAACGTAAACAAACGGGCGCCATTGCTAAATGACGTCACGTCCGTCCTCATCCTTCGCTTAGTAGCTTGCCTTACTAGACGGATTTTTCCCTGTGCGTATCTTATCGACTTGCATCTTAGCCATGTCTCTACCCTCGGCCTCGCCTTCTTCTGGAAAGTTGAGTACAAGGTTCCAGTATTGTTTAAATAAGCTCTGACCGTAAAGTAACTTTTACTTTTCGAGATACTGTATTTTATGTTTTGTGACAGAGCTGTGCCTCTACCGGACCCGCCATTTTATGGCGTCGCTGTTGTTTTGCATGCCTTATTTAGCTAGCCTCAACAGCGTTTTCCGGCCTCATTAACTAATCGATACTATTAGTTATTTAGTCTTCATAGCTAGGAACTTTATATATCGTGTTTTGACGCTCTTTTATTGGTCATCGACTGACCCCATACCAGTTCGCTAGTCTAGCCCCTAGGCCAGAGTGCCTATCATCAGTGTTCATGCATGATATATTTCAGTGATCCTAGGTTTAGTTATGATGATAGTGGCATTATTTTATGATACTGTTTACTGTGATGCAAGTGTTTTCGCCTTCAGGGACCATATAGGGGATAGGTTTGACAGTGTGCCTCTCTAACCTAACCTAATTGTAGGCCCCCTATATGCTCCCTTCACCCCCTGCCTTAGGGCATTCCCTCTGCGTAGCCTTGCTCCCCCTACCACGTAAGGGGATCAAGCTCATACCAGAGTACTTATCGCTTCTCTGTCCTCCCTAAGGGAATGATCCCCCCTTAGGGATGCGTCCGAGAATGAGGAACGGCCTGCCCTTCCTCTATTGCTGAGGCTAGGCTTCCTGACCTTCCCTGCAATGCGATACGTCTTCCATCCTTCCTAGTTCAGGGTGTAACATCCCTGCTCTAGGTTAGGCTTGGGGGGAGTTAGTTCTGTGCCTTGTGTAAAACGGTACCCATGCACCATTCTCAGACAGGCTGCCTAACCTTAGGCAAGGGAGCGTCCTCCCTTCCTTGGTGGCCGCTTTGGTACAGAGCCTCTCCTATAGAAGACCCTTCTTCTTCTCCCCTCACCACCTATCTCTTGTATGGCCTAGCCTATACTTAGATTAGTCTATACCCATCTGTCCCCTGTCCTACAACTCCTCCTTAGGGTGGAGTGATAGGGCTACCTTGAGTCCATGTGTGCAGTCCGCTCTGGTACATATACCTTTCATAGTGTCCTATGGGGTTAGCCACTGGATGCGTTTTGTCCGCAGGGGTTCTCCCCCTCTTGGGTGTTCCCTAGCCCTCCCTTGGGCTACCCTGGCTCCCGGCCGCCTGCGGCCCCTGCCTCTGGATGATAGGGCTAGCCTCTATCATGGGTACACCCATTCAGGTGGGATGTCTTGGGGTCCGTGTCCGTACCCCTACATCCCTCCTTCTGTCTCTTTCACTGTCTTGGTGCCGGCCCCTTGCCGCCTCCTCTGTCGGTGATACCCACCTCCCACCCTTGGTGACACATTCCTTGCCCCCTGGGCCGTCAGTCCTCCGTGTGCCGGGGGACTTCCGCCTCCCGTCGGCGTACAGCCGATGGCCTTCCCTCATACCTCATAGCTTCGGTCGTCCGTCCATCGGTTCGGCCCCCGGAGTGCCGGCATCCACTGCCGGCAGTCCGGTTCTGCTATAGCCCTTCCTTGTCCCTGTCACCAAGCCGGCAACCTTCGGCTGCCGGAGCCGCCGCTTCCCGCCGGCGTGCCTCCGTTGTGCTGGCGGCCGCCACCCTGGCATTACTTATGACTTCTATATTTGTCTTCCCTAATGCCAGAAACTCTGCTGGAGCGGCCTCCGGCGTGCCGTCGGTCTGCCAGAGCCTTCCGGAGGCGTCAAAGCGACTTGCACCCCTTCTCCTAGCTATCATCTCATGCTGATAGCCCTACATTGCAACAAGATGGTTTGACTACATAAATAGATAGGTATTGTCTTACCGTTCTATTAATAACCATGCTGTCTTCTTGCATATCACAAATTTCCAGCATGCTGTGTGTATCTTAGCACGGCTGGTTGCCGGAAACCGTTACCCTATGGGATCATCTACATTCCCAATTCTATGGTCTGAGTGACCTCAGTCCCAGTTTTACATCCTTGGCAATTCCTACTAGAATTCCCCCTGCCTCCCTGGCAATCTATGAAGAATTCTGCCCTGTGCCCTTGGTCACAAACAAATTGCCTATGGATAAGGTTACGGTAACCAGCCGGGCGGGTTACACGGAGTATGTGTCTATCTCCTTCATTTCCGCCCACTCTCAAAAACATCACATTGTTTATATCACTTAAAATTAAGTTAAAGATTAATCCTTTAATATTTAACTTTGAATATAAGTCATTCTTATGACTCCCCCATACTCATGTTCTCTTTCTCTTACAGGAGGAGTACGTGAAGTGCGATCACGGCTTCTGTGCAGTGAAGCACCCGCACTTCTACGGGCACACGGCGTGTAGGACCCACGCCCCTTGCGCCAACAAGAAAGGCGATCTGAAGTTTTGGGACCCGCAGAACTGTAAAGTCTGCAAGGACCGCCTGGTCGAGGCGTTCAATAATCCTCCCTCAGCGGAGGTTAGGGACGCTTCTCGAGAGAAGCTACACAAATGGGTGCGTGGCTTCCAGAAGAACGCCACTGGACCATACCTTGCCACTGAAGACTTGAGGGCCTTGCTTTTCCCGAAGGCATCCCCAGACTCTGTGGTCCCCAAGGATCAGATCCCCCCCGTCCAGATAACGGTGGAACCCGATGTGGTCATGGCCCAGTCCATGCACGAGTATCACCTGGATACCGACAACGCGGAACATATAACGGAAAGGTCGGAGACAACGGAGAGGAACCTCATGGCCGAAGAACTGGACTATGAGGAAGACCAGGTGGAATACACCGAGTCGGAGCAGGAGGTCGCTCCGCCTTCCACCCCCGCCCCAACTCCTACACCGACGGATGTCTCTCTCCCGTCTACCTCCGCCACCCCGGACCCCATCCTATCCAGCGCCCAGGAGATGTTCGTATGCTCGAAGCTCTTATGGACAAGAAACTCCGCGAGACACACGAATACATCAGGACCATGGGAAGTTCAAAGGAGCCGAAAAAGATTTCGGTTAAGGACCTCCCGGCATGTTCGGACGCCAACCCCTGGAGGTATGCCGAGCACATGCCTATCACAACGGGCAGGATCTTCGTCAGTGAGAAGGTCGGCTCGGTTGCCCTGGAAGAAGTGGAATTCTTCCCGAGTTTTGAGGCTTATCCGGACTGTTACGTCCGACTTCGATCCGAACCTGCCTCTAAAGAAGAGACCGAACCTAAGGAGGTGATAGTGTTCGATCTCCCGAAGGCCCAGGCTATGCTAGCCAGTGCTGTTAAAAGTAGGGGTTTTACCTGCTCAAAGTTTCCGGCGCTGAGCAAGAAGCACCCTACCTACGTCGCACCAGACGATGCGATCCTCCCCTTCATGGAAAAGGACTTCGCTGCGGTACACAAGGCAGTGGAAGAAGGGAAACCTTGCCCTGCACTGGAGGAGTGCAGACCCTTCTCCCTGATTACTCCCCCCGATGTTTGACACTGGAAAGATGTCCAGCATACCTTCGTAGTGGGGAAACTAGAACCTGACGTTGCTGGACGTCAGTTTAACGAAGACCTCCCGAAACTTAATGACCATCTCCTTCGTCGGGAACATGACACGAAGGAAAGGCTCGACGCATCCATGTCCCTCCAGGTACAGCTCGACGTCATGGCCGGTGACACTAGAGTCCCCGATTACTACATGGTGCTCGCCAAAACGCATTTGGCAACTGTGGTTAAAGACCTGTACAGCTTCATGAAGACTCGTAGAGCCTGTCGTGAATTCGTGTTTTCCAGTGCCACAGTAAGACATGAACCCCGGAGGCTGATTTCCTCCAACATCTGGGGTAAGCACCTCTTTCCCTCTGCCCTTGTGAAAGAGATCATCGACAAGGCCGCCACGGAGAACAGGAACCTTCTCCACAAGTGGGGCATGTCGAAGAAGGGGAAATCCTCTCAGGACGACGGCCCTCAACCTAAGAGGAAATCCTCCAAGCAGAAACCCCAGCAACGTCAACAGAGACGGCAGTTTCCGGGATCCGCTACTCCCCAAGTGGCAGCTCAGCCACAGCAGACCTTTCAGCTGGTCACCCAACCGGTCTTGTCACAGTCGCCGGTTTTCACCCCTGCTTTCGGGCAACAGACGACTACCTTTCGTCCCAAAGGTAGAGGCTCAAACAGAGGTGCAGGCAGAGACGCATCTCGCCGTCCCTCCAGAGGCAGAGGAGGAAGGGGAGCTAGCGGCCGAGGCAGTAAACTCTCGGGACACCAGAAGCAATGAAGTGCTTCCGGTGGGAGGAAGACTCCGCCAATTCCAGGATCGTTGGACCTTCGATCCCTGGGCACACAGCATCGTCAAGAAGGGTCTAGGCTGGAGTTGGACTCAACCACCCCCAACCTTCCAGCAATTCTTCCAACAATCAACCCCCCTTCTGGAAGAATATGTCCTAGATCTCTTGAACAAGAAGGTGATAAGGACGGTAAAGTCAACCAGGTTCCAAGGGAGACTGTCATTCTAGACTTATCCTCCCTCAACAAGTTCATAGCAAACAACAAGTTCAAGATGCTGACTCTTCAACAGATAAGGACCCTTCTGCCTCAAGGTTCCTACACGGTCTCCATAGACCTGGCGGATGCCTACTGGCACGTTCTAATGAACCACCACGCTTCCTCCTACCTAGGATTTCGACTCCAAAGGAAAAGCTACGCCTTCAGGGCCATGCCCTTCGGCCTCAACGTGGCCCCTCGGATCTTCACAAAGCTGGCGGACGCCATCGTTCAACAGCTTCGCCTCCGAGACGTGCAGGTGATGGCCTACCTCGACGACTGGCTAGTCTGGGCTCCATCGCCCGAGGATTGTTTAAGATCCTGCAACAAAGTCACCCAGTTCCTAGAACACCTGGGATTCAAGATAAACGCGAAGAAATCTCGCCTCTCTCCAGCTCAGAAGTTCCAATGGTTAGGAATCCAGTGGAACCTTCAGTCACACCGCCTTTCCATTCCCCAGAAGAAAAGGAAGGAAATAGAAGTGTCTGTCAAGCGACTGCTGAAATCCAAACGGATCTCAAGACGTCAGCAGGAACGAGTTCTAGGCTCTCAACAGTTCGCCTCAGTGACAAACCCAGTGCTACGTGCACAGCTAAAGGATGCCGCGGGAGTCTGGAGACGTTCTGCATCCATCGCTCAGAGACCTCAAGAGACGGCTCCAAAACAGACTTCGGCTGCTCCTAAAGCCGTGGTCGGAAGCAAAGGCCCTGAAAAGGTCCATCCCTCTTCAACCCCCACCTCCATCACTCAACATCCACACGGACGCTTCGCTGGAGGGTTGGGGAGGTCACTCCCACCAAAAACAGGCTCAAGGAACATGGTCTCCTCTATTCAAGACGTTTCACATCAACATCTTGGAGGCCATGGCAGTCCTTCTAACTCTGAAGAAACTCTCCCCGCCTCCCTCGATCCATATTCGTCTAACCCTAGACAACTCGGTGGTAGTTCGATGTCTCAATCGCCAAGGCTCAAGATCGCCCCAGATAAATCAGGTGCTTCTGACAATCTTCCGTCTGGCAGAGAAGAAGAAATGGCACCTGTCTGCAGTTCACCTACAAGGATTCCGCAACGTGACGGCGGACGCTCTATCTCGGACAAGCCCGATAGAGTCGGAATGGTCTCTAGACGCAAGATCATTCTCCTTCATCTCTCACCAAGTCCCAGAACTTCAGATCGATCTCTTCGCAACGAGTGACAACAATCAACTTCCTCGATATGTGGCCCCGTACGAGGACCCCAAGGCAGAAGCAGTGGACGCCATGTCACTGGATTGGAACAGATGGTCCAAGATCTACCTGTTCCCTCCCACCAACCTTCTGCTGAAAGTCCTCTCCAAACTGAGAACCTTCAAAGGAACAGCAGCCCTAGTGGCTCCCAAGTGGCCTCGGAGCAACTGGTACCCCCTAGTCCTGGAGCTACAACCTACGCTGATCCCTCTCCCGGGCCCAGTTCTCTCCCAGCAAGTACAGAAGTCGACTGTCTTCGCTTCATCATTGAAAGTCAGGGATCTTCATCTCATGATTTTCTCTCCCTAGCCGTGAAGAAAAGGTTCGGGATATCGAAGAAGAGTCTTGACTTCCTCGAGGAATACAAGACCGAATCCACACGACGGCAATACGAATCATCCTGGAGAAAATGGGTCTCATTCGTCAAGGCAAAAAATCCTACGGAAATCACCATCGATTTTTGCATGTCCTTCTTCATTCACCTTCATGGACAAGGCTTGGCAGCCAACACGATTTCTACTTGCAAATCGGCCTTGACTAGACCACTAATGTACGCCTTCCAGATTGATTTGTCCAGCGACATCTTCAATAAACTGCCGAAGGCATGCGCTCGTCTACGCCCAGCACCCCCACCAAAACCGATCTCCTGGTCCCTGGACAAGGTGCTCCATTTTGCCTCCAACTTGGACAATGATTCGTGCCCTCTCAAGGATCTGACTCAAAAAGTTATTTTTCTTTTTGCTCTTGCCTCAGGAGCCCGAGTCAGTGAAATAGTGGCATTATCAAGGGACGAGGGTCACATTCTGTTTACAGATTCAGGAGACCTTACCCTCTTCCCGGATCCGACGTTTCTCGCCAAAAATGAACTACCCACCAAAAGATGGGGCCCTTGGAGAATCTGCCCCCTGAAAGAAGATGCCTCTCTATGTCCAGTAGAGAGCCTCAAGGTCTATCTTCGTAGAACTTCTGACTTTGGTGGAGGCCAACTCTTCAAAGGAGAAACATCGGGCAGCGACCTGTCACTGAAACAACTACGAGCGAAAATCACCTACTTCATTCGCAGAGCGGATCCTGACAGTACACCCGCAGGTCACGATCCTAGAAAAGTTGCATCGTCTCTGAATTTCTTTCAGAGTATGGATTTTGAAAGCCTTAAGAGTTTCACAGGCTGGAAATCCTCACGTGTTTTCTTCAAACATTATGCGAAACAAGTGCATGAAGTCAAACATTTTGTGGTAGCCGCAGGTAGTGTTATGAAACCTGCACCTAACTCTGCATAAAACAGTGAGTTACATGGGATTCTAACTCCTCGGGTGCCTATGTTGACCCTCGTGTGATACGTAGTGATTTCAAAGACACTTAGTGCTTTTTCATATACTGTTCTTCTCCCAGGTGAAATGTCATAGTCGTCACATGAGTGCCGCATGCCTAGAGCGTGATGTGTTTTCTTTTAAAGACTGACGTTCCTCTGGAACGAGTGCCTACTAATAATTTGAAATTCCCTTTCAGATTCAAGAGCAAGTCTTTCATTACTATGTACATTATTATTTGTTGTAAATTACTTTTACATACTTATTGCATTTAATTACCATTTTCTGCAATTGTGAAATAAAATTTCTATTTTATTACTTGTGCGTCTCAATCCGCTCCTACTTATACTATGAAATACATGACTGTCATAGTTTTATTATCCCCTTCCTCTTATATACGATGAAGATTACTAAGGATTCAATCCTTATTATATACTCACCTCTGCAATGTAATATTCCTACACGAATACTTACTTACATCATGCCTTCGAGACCAGATGATTCTCTCTCTTCACATAGTGCCTAACCACCACTTGTCTGCTTTTGAGAATGTTCCTATATGAATACCAACCACTCAGTCTTGTCTCCGAGTTCTTCATGTTCTCCCAGCAAGGTGGGTAGCCCTTCGATGACCACTTTGATCTTCAGCATGGTCCGTTGGGACTTCACTGCCAGGGGGGCAGGAAGTTTTCTTCCCTACGGTTCCTCTATTGAGATTACTATGCTAACATGTTCAAAGCCCTCGGCACTTACTCTACAAGGGGAAAATCTACCACGATACATTGATTCTCTGGTATTCTTCCATCAGGACGCCATGGCTTGAGCCCAAAAAATGGATTTTGAGCGAAGCGAAAAATCTATTTTTGGGTGAGATAGCCATGGCGTCCTGATGGACCCTCCCTGCTACTTCGTCCAGTTTTTTCAGGTCCCACCCTGTCCTGCTGTATCATGGTGATCGGCAAGCAACTGGCTTCAGGATGAGGACGGACGTGATGTCATTTAGCAATGGCGCCCGTTTGTTTACGTCTCGAGTACCAAAAGTAGCCACGAACGAGATTAGCTGTGGAACGGCTCTCCAGCAATTCTCCGCCCCTACACATCGAAGTGTTAACTCTATGTGGGGTGCAGATAGCTATGTGGCGCGTTAATACATGCGTCCCCTGTTGATATACAATGTCTTAAAGGGAAACCTTTAGGATACTCGCTCCAGAAGTTAGAATTCTGTGATAACCTGTGGTTAAATTCTCTGGGAATATTTAGTAGTTATATACCCAAGGAAGCTACCAAAAAGGAACCTTCCATCAGGACGCCATGGCTATCTCACCCAAAAATAGATTCTGTTTTTTCGCCTTCGGGGAAGTATATAGGGGTTTCAATATTGGTAGTCGTCTCCCTGGCACCTAACCTATGCCAGGGCTCTTATATGCTTCCTCATTCCCCCCCAGGTTACCTATCTAGGTAATCTCCTCCCTCTGAGGTAGCCTAGGCTACACCCTAGCCTCCCTATCCTCGATACTGTCGTATAGGTTAGGCTAGGACCCTTCTGCCCCTTCTCCTAGCCATAGATGTGCGCTTTGAGTTTGGGACAGACCCTCAGAGTATCAGTCGTTCGCCTCCATCCCTCCTTTAGAGGAATGTACTCTCCTTCTGGTCCTTTGGAGAACGAAGGGGGAGGGCTTAGCCCTGCCCCATGTTCACACTTGGTTGGGTTACGACCCCTCCTCCCTGCGGCCTAGCGACTTGTCCTTCCCCTGCCTTTCCTGGCCTGGGAGACAGGTTCTCCTAGCCTAGGTTAGGCAGCCAATGGGGATTCTGCTTCATCATAATTCAAGACAGGACACCAGTGCTGTACCTACTCTGGGCTATCCTACCCTAGGCTGGAGAAACGGATCTTGAGCGAAGCGAAAAATCTATTTTTGGGTGAGGTAGCCATGTCATCCTGATGGAAGATCCTTCGAAGGTAGTTTCCTAGGTTTTATTTGACTACAGTGATATATCCCAGAGAATTTTACTAAAGGTATCCAGAATTCTAACTCCTGGAGCGAGTATCCCTTATATTTCTAAAAGGGATATCGCATAATATCAGAGGACGTATTCTTGACACGTCACATAGCTATCTACACCCCTAATAGTGTTTACACTTCGAGAGGGTAAAGTGGCAAGAATTATAGGAGAGCCGTTATTAAGGCAACACTCCTACTGTACTGTACTGGGCGCCAGCCCGTCTCTGCGTGGCGCCATCTAGTCATTCTTTGTAGCATTATATAGGTGCTACAGATACAGTATATTAGGGAGGGATTCATTATCCTTTGTCAAAAGAGAGGGTGGGTCCATCAGGACGACATGGCTACCTCACCCAAAAATAGATTTTTCGCTTCGCTCAAAATCCGTTTTTTGGGCTCAGGCCATGTCGTCCTGATGGAAGTTTACCAGAGCATTAATGTATCTGTGGATTTTCAATAGTGCCAGTCATCTCAAGATAAATTTTCCTTGGTCGTCTGGACCTAGAGACACTTGATGTTACCGTTATACATCATTCAGCTGATCATGGACTATGTCAGTGCTTCCTGCCCCCTACAGGGAAGAGTCTGGGAAGACTCTAGGAGAAAACCCGAGGATTGTGAGTTCAAGGAACAATCTAGCAAACAAGTTTGTATATTAGTGTCCTCATATACATAATGCATAGTTTGTACTCTGAATGGAATTGATCTGTGTAGGTTACTGATACCTCCCGAATCTGTTTGTTCATGGAGACAGATAGACAGGTTTACATTCGTGTAGGAAACCTTAATTCAGTAAGGTAAACAGGTTAGTACAATCAGCCATACCAGTGACTGAACTTAAAAGCATAACAAATTATCTGAAGAATGTTTGCTTGGAACAGAATAACCTTAGTTCCGAATATTTTTCCAAAATTAAGAGGATAAAAAGACGCTCTGACACCCTTTATTGAATGGTTTAAGATATTTGGGGTGAAATGAGACGCAGATTCATACTATCGTTTATTACAATAGAATATAGAAATCATGGTTGTAACATTTACAATCAATCATATTTTTCGCTGAAAATATCTGTGTGAAAGCATAATTGGTAATAACAGAAAAATTTTATAAGTTTCATTTGAAAAGGAAACACAAGCCACTCTATGGGAAATATGGAATATTTCACTTTGGGTTCTGTTGTTACAAGGAACACTTGCATACGAATATGCATGGCACATGTGTCAGTCTATTATGCTTAATGTCACCCGTGTAATTAGAACAGTCTATAGTGTCATGCACTAGACACATCACTCAACATGATACACCATAAAAGTTTATCATGTACACCCTTCACTAAAAGTCCCAAATAGTGCACTGTTCTTCGCAGAGATCAAGCAGCAGGTTTTAGTACACTACCTGCTGCCACCACGAAGTGTTTGATCTCCTGTAGTTGTTTCGCAGAGTGCTTGAAGAACCCCCTCGATGACTTCTATCCAGTGTAAGCGCGAAGACTTTCAAACAACATAGTTTGAAAGAAATTTAGAGACGAAGCAACTTTTCTCGGATCACGACCTGCGGGTGTACTGTCTGGATCCGCTCTGCGAATAAAATAGGTGATCTTCGCCCTTAGTTGTTTCAAGGTTAATGTCGAACCTGATGTTTCTCCCCTGAAAAGCTGACCTCCCTTAAAGTCTGAAGTTCTACATAGATAGACCTTTAGGCATTCCACTGGGCATAGGGATGCTTCTTCCTTCAGAGGGCAGATTTTCCAGGGACCCCACCTCTTAGTGGGCAGCTCGGTCTTGGCGAGAAACGTTGGGTCCAGAAAAAGGTTCAGTTCTCCGCAGTCTGTGAACTGAATGTGGCCATCATCCCTTGAGAGGGCCACTATTTTGCTAACTCTGCCTCCTGAGGCTAGTGCAAATAAGAATATCACCTTTCGAGTCAAGTCTTTTAGAGAGAAATCTTCGTTGTTCAAGGTTAATGCTAAGTGAAGAACCTTATCCAAGGATCATGAAATGGGCTTTGTAAGGGCTGCGTTCCGAAGTTTAGCGCAGGCTTTTGGAATTTTGTTGAAGATTTCATTGGAGAAGTCCACCTGGAAGGCGTACAGCACGGGTCTGGTTAGGGCAGGCAGATTTGCACGTAGCAATCTTATTGGCTGCTAACCCTTGTTCATGGAGATGGATGAAGAAGGATAAACAGAAATCCATAGAAATCTCCTTTGGTTTCTTTGCCTTCCAGGAAGACTCGTATTGTCTTCTCGTTGACTTTGACTTGAATTCTTCTAAGAAGTTAATACTGTCCTTTAAAATCCTGAACCGTTTCTTGACTGCTAAGGTGAGAAAATCATGAGATGAAGGTTCCGGGATTTCTATGATGAAGCTGAGACAGTCGATTTCTGCACTAGTTGAGTCAGAACTGGATCCGGCAACGGGATCAGCTTCAGGCGTAGTTCCGTTATCAGGGGGAACCAGATGCTGTTGGGCCACTTGTGGGCCACTAATGCTGCCGTTCCGTGAAAGGATCTCAGTTTGTTGAGGACTTTCAGCAGAAGGTTGGTTGGAGGGAACAGGTAGATCTTGGACCATCTGTTCCAATCTAGGGACATTGCATCCGTTGCTTCCGCTAGAGGATCCTCGTACGGGGCTATATATCGGGGTAGCTTCTTGTTGTCGCTCGTTGCAAAGAGGTCTACTTGCAGTCCTGGGACTTTGCGTAAGATGAAGGAGAATGATCTTGCGTCTAGGGACCATTCTAACTCTATCGGGTTGAACCTGGATAGAGCGTCCGCCGTCACATTGAGGAACCCTTGAAGATGAACTGCTGACAAGTGCCATCTCTTCTTCTCTGCTAGCCATAGGATGGCCAATATCACTTGATTGACTTGAGGCGATCTCGAGCCCTGTCGATTTAGGCATCTCATTACAACCTCGCTGTCTAATACCAGTCGGATGTGGATTGAGCAGCGAAGTTTCAGTTTCTTCAGTGAAAAAAAAAACTGCTATGGCTTCCAGAAAGTTTATATGGAAGGTTTTGAAGAGGGAAGACCAGGTTCCTTGGACTTTCCGATGGTGAGAGTGGCCTCCCCACCCTTCCTTCGAGGCATCCGTGTGAACGGTGACTGACGGTGGAGGCAGTTGTAGGAGTACCTTCTTCTTTAGATACTTGGCCTCCGACCATGGCTTGAGGAGACGATTTGGTATTGGTCTTTTTAGATCTCTTCGAGCATTTGATGCGTATTTACTCCAAACTCCTGATGCATCTTTTAATTGAGCTCTCAATACTGGGTCTGTCACTGAGGCGAACTGGAGACACCCCAACACTCTCTCCTGTTGCCTTCTTGATATCTTGGCGGATTGAAGGAGTCTTCTTTGATGGAATGGAAAGGCAGTGTGACTGTAAGTTCCAGTGGACACCTAGCCACTGGAACTTCTGAGCTGGAGATAGTCGAGACTTTTCCAACTTGATCTTTAATCCTAGGTGTTCCAGGAACTGGACCACTTCCTTGGAGGCTTGCGTGCACTCTTCTTTGGATGCTGCCCACACCAGCCAGTCGTCCAGGAAGGCTACTACCTGAATTCCCTTTAGGCGTAGTTGATGAATGACCGCATTCGCAAGCTTGATGAATACCCTTGGGGCCATGTTCAGACCGAAGGGCATGGCTCTGAAGACGTACTGTCTTTTCTGTAGCTTGAATCCTTGGTAGGGGGAAACTTGACGGTTGATTGGAACGTGCCAGTACGCATCTGTCATGTCTATGGAGACTGTGTATGCCTGTTTGGGCAAAAGGGTCCTTATGTGTTGGAGCGTCAGCATTCTGAACTTGTAGTTCACTATGAACTTTTTGAGTGGTGATAGGTCCAGAATGACTCTGAGCTTTTCCGAGTCTTTCTTCGGAACACAGAACAGCCTTCCTTGGAATTTGATGGACTTTGCCCTCCTTACAACTCTCTTGTCTAAGAGTTCCTGAACGTATTCTTCCAATATGGGGGTTGAGTGTTGGAAGAATTGAGGGAAGTTCAGTGGAGTTGTATTCCAACTCCACCCCGTCCGTTCTTGATTAGGCTATGGGCCCAGGGATCGAAGGTCCAGCGATCCCGGAAGAGAAGTCTCCCTCCTACCGGCAGCATCTCACTTGGAGTGCTGGTTGGAGGGTTTGCCTCCTTGGCCACGTCCACCTCTGTTGCCCCTACCTCTGAAGGGGCGTCTAGAGGCTCCACGAACGGAACCTCGAGACTTCGGCCTAAAGGTCGTCGATTGCCTTTCAAAGACTGGGGTGAAGACGGGCGACTGAGTCGCCACTAGTTGGGGCACCAGCTGGAAAGTGGTGGGTGGTTGTGCCACCGTCTGGGGCACCATGGCCACGGGGAGCTGTTGTTAATGTCGAGGACGAGAGGGCACTCTTGGTCGTTTTGTCTTCCTTTTCGGCTGAGGACCCTCCTCAGCGGAAGACTTTCTTTTGGAAGACAAGCCCCACTTGGAGAGGAGATTCCTGTTCTCCGTTGCGGTTTTGTCCACGACCTCTTTGACCACTTCACTTGGGAAGAGGTCTTTTCCCCAGATGTTGGAGGCTATCAGCTTCCTTGGTTCATGCCTCACCGCAGCCGAGGCGAACACGAACTCTCTACAAGCCCGGCGGGCTTTAATGAAATTATATAGGTCTTTGGTGACCGTTGCCAAATGAGCTTTGGCAAAGACCATGAACATATCTGGGGTCTCGGGAACACTTGCCATCGTCTCTAACCCTGTTTGTAGAGACATGGAGGCGGCAAGTCGTTCTTTGGTCTCCTGTTCCCTGCGCAGGTAAAAGTCCGACAACTTTGGTAGGTCTTCACCGAACTGACGTCCGGCAATGTCAGCCTCCAGCTTCCCGACTGAGAAGGTGTTATAGACATCCTTCCAGTCCGCATCGTCAGATGGTAGGGCAAGGGAAAAGGGTCTACACTCCTCAATTGTAGGACAAGGTTTTCCTGCCTCGACTGCCTTCAAGGCTGCCTTAAACCCTTTCTCCATAAAGGGGAAGGCACAGGAAGAATCAGCACTGAAGGAAGGGTGCTTCTTGCTGAGAGCCGGCACCTTGGAATTAGTGAAGGCCCTCTTCTTCAAGGTTTTGGTAAACAAGGCCTGGGCCTTGGGGAGGTCCAGAATGATGACCTCTTTCGGCTCAGTTTCCTCTTTGGAAGGGGGTTCCGTCCTCAGGCGGACGTAACAATCCGGATAGGCCCCTTTGCTGGGCCAGAACTCCACATCATCTACTGGGACAGTGCCCAGTTTCTCGGAGAGGAAAATCTTTCCCCCTGACATCGGCATGTGCTCAGGATACCTCCAAGGGTTGATGTCAGAAAAGGCGGGAAGATCTTTGATGTTTAGCTTCTTGGGAGCTAAACGCGTAGACACGAGCTGGTGCATTTCAGTCCGTAGAGAAGCCTCCTTCTCGGACGACTGCTTTTGCATGTCCTGGAACATAGACAAAAGCAAGTGCAGCGTATTGGTGATTGAGTCTAGCTGGGGGACAGAAGAAGAAGTCGACGGGACAGGCCCAGCCACCGTAGCCGATGAAACCGAAATCGTTTCGTTTTCTCCGCGTCGTCTTCAGGATGAAAGACAGTTTTTTGTTCCAGTTCTTCCACTAGGAGATCACGTTCCGTCTCCTCGGAGACAACTGACATGTTGTCTTCTAATTGGATGTCCTTCAAGGCATCGGATACCTCAGATTCTATCGGAATCTGGACGAGGGGAATCTCAGGTTGAGCCTGGGGAATAATTGCATCCGAAGATGCCCTAGGGAACAGACAAGCCCTCATCTTCTCATTAGGAAGATATGGGCCAGAGGTGTTCTTCTGAAAACCTCTGACCCATTTTCGCAGCGTATCTCTTGCTGCATCCCTTGACTCTGTGGACTTCTGACCATCAAAAGCCTCTTTTACCAGTTTGTCACAAACGGTACATACCTGTGGGTCCCAATACTTTAGAGATTCTTTCGTAATTGCGCAGTGCGCGTGGGTCCTGCACATATCATGGCCGCAGAAGCTCTTACTGCGGACCTTGCAGAAATGGTTCCCACACTCAGGATGCTCCTCCTGTAAAGAAAGAAAAGCATATAAGTATTCGGTGAAAATCTCAGATTTCATCATACAGATTCATAAAATTTTATTTAGCTTAGGATAGTGTAAGCTAGAAAAAGGGAAAGACACCCACATGTGCCTCCTGTCCACCCATTGCTATGACCTCCTCCAATATTGAACAGAACATTTTTTTTTTTATAAGTTACAGTACAGACCATTGCCGTCAGTACTGTGTGCCTGCTGGCGTATGCCGGCATTGCCCTGGGCTATTGAAGGTATGTACTGCCTTCAAGATAAGGGGCGGCAGGTCGCCGGCAGTTGCTCCTCTATCAAGGAGGACCCGCCGGCAGCCGGCGGAAAAAGTCTGTAGACTTTGGATGACCGGCCGCCGGCTGTCAACATGGTTGACGGCGGCCGGCCAGTGTGTGTGCCGGTTGCCGTTGGGTCGCCGATCAACGGTATCCCATGGCAAGTGGCGGCAGAGCAAACTGAAGGCGGATAGTCGTCCGAGATGGCCAGCGGCAGTCGGCCCAGGGTTAATGAAAGAAAAAGAAAAAGCGTGGATGGGGGGAAAGCAAAGGCTCAGCCTTGCAGACCTTCATCCGGAATGAGGAAGGGGGAATATATTCGGTCTTCCATCCAACCATAGCCAATCCATATGGTAGTAGGGTCATGGAAGGCAGTCCAAGGGAGGACTGAAGAACACTCTAAAGAAGGAGGAGGATCCCTGCCGGCAGCCGGCTCAGCCGGCGGCAGGCAGGGAACCTCAAGCAAATTCCACCAACTACCCATAGGGTCAATTGTAGAATGATGGCCAGGATGTGTGAAGGCTAGGCCAACACCAAAGGACAGCAGGGGAGGGGCAAGGGTCCTGTAGGTTAGGTAAAACCTAGAAGGCACTACCTAACCTAAGAGATTCTGATCCTTAGTGAAGACAACCTTAATGGCCGGGGAATTGAAGGCCGGGGAATTCAATTCCCCAGGTTGGGCTAGTCTTAAGGGGGGAACAGAACCTAGTGTCGGAGGCCCTAGGCAAGGGAAGAATTCAATTCTTCTGCCTAGGACCTGCCCGTACAGGAGTGTCTGCTAGGCCATGGAAAGGAGGAATTATCATATAATGCCTCCAGGGTATGGCCTAGGAAGGTCTAGCCTCCTGCATAGGCAACCTAACCTGACTTGGGAAATCATTTCACCAAGACGGACAGTTGTCAATGACAGAAATTCTACTCTTATGTCCCGTCCTAGGCTCAAAACCGACTCAGTGGTTGAGAGAAAGAAACGGGAACACCCCGGTAAAGATTTGCCAGAACACAGTTCAAGGCAAAGCCCACCGGAGGTAGCCTAGGCTAGTCAGAGGGAAGAGGAATTGCTCTTAAATCTCGCAAGGAGATTGGTATAGACTTGAAAGGTAAAGGAGGTGTCAGTCTCCACTTAAAAGACGATACAAGAGCAATTGGGGACATGTATGAAAGTATACTAAAGCCCCTAGGCTGGTAGCCTAGGTGCAGTGAGAATTGGTCACCGAAACTCTCTTGTATACTATCTTGGAAGAGGAAAATATTTATGCAGTAATATCTTAATTGTATAAAATATTGCCTTAGCTTCAATAAAACTTTACCAAGAAGGTTATATCATGCATGAAGTGTGCAGGTGCCTGGGCTAGGAAGCCTAGCACTCGTGGGGCTCGGTCATAATTCAGCCAAATCCACGACAACGGCATAATATAAAAATCCCAAGCTAATTTGCTAAATAGCTATAAGTTATCAAAGCGATAAATGCCGGGAAAGTCGTTCTAGCTAACTAAATGTAAATGCAAAGAACGACCGCGTCCATGACGCCATCCGGCTGGCAACAGCTCTTGTTACGTTAATTACGATCTTAAATCGAGGAAAAAACTGGCAAGAGCTTACATTTATACAATTCAAAGATAATACTTAACTTTCCAGAGGCAGATGAGGATGGGGAAGACATCATTGCAGCAAAACAAACCAAAATAGCAAGAGATAAAACGGGATAAACACCGGTCTAAGGCGCTACAATAGAAAGAATGACTAGATGGCGCCACGCAGAGACGGGCTGGCGCCCAATTACAGTACAGTAGGAGTGTTGCCTTAATAACGGCTCTCCTATAATTCTTGCCACTTTCCCCTCTCGAAGCGTAAACGCTATTAGGGGTGTAGATAGCTATGTGACGTGTCAGGAATACGTCCTTTGATATTATGCGATATCCCTTTTAGAAATATAAGGGATACTCGCTCCAGGAGTTAGAATTCTGGATACCTTTAGTAAAATTCTCTGGGATATATCACTGTAGTCAAATATAACCTAGGAAGCTACTAAGAAGGAACTTCCATCAGGACGACATAGCCTGAGCCCAAAAATGTACTATTCCGGCCTAGACAGGCTAGCCCTGATCAGAATCCCCTTCCATGGGGTATGCAATAGGGGACTTCGGCCCCTCCTGCACCCCCTTCCTCTAGGGACCCTCTCCCCCTCCCCACTCTATCCCTTTGTGTCCACCGGCCTACATTCCCGCCGTGTGCCGGCGACCTGTAGGCCCGGCCCGGTGCCCTCGTCAGCTAGTCCGTTCTGCTACGCTTCCCACTTATAGTCGATCTATGGGGTTGCTATTGCTGGTCGGTCTGCCGGCAGAGGACCTCCCCCTCTCGAGTGTTCCTCGGCCCTCCCTTGGGCCGCCACCGGCAACTTTCTCGGTTGGGAAGCTGGAACCTGACGTCGCCGGACGTCAGTTCAACGAGAATCTTCCCAAGCTCACGGATTACCTCCTCCGTCAGGAATTGGACACAAAAGAGAAGCTTGCTGCTTCTGTCTCTTCAAGTGGTCCTTGAGGCAATGTCCTCCGATACTCGGGTCCCCACCGTCTACATGGTCCTCGCGAAGACCCACCTCGCCACCTTGTTGAAGGACCTATATAGCTTCATCAAGGCTCGGAGGACATGTAGAGAGTTCATGTTTGCGGATGCAACCGTTAAGACACGAACCCCGGAAACTGATCTCCTCGAACATCTGGGGCAAATATCTCTTTCCCGTGGATCTGGTGAAAGAGATTGTAGACAGAGCCTCCACTGAGACTAAGAACCTTCTCAATAAGTGGGGCTTGTCGTGCAAAAGGAAGTCTTCTCAAGATGAGGGCCCCCATCCTAAAAAGAAACCTAACAAGTCACGCCCCCAACAGCGCCAGGCTAAATGCCAGTTTCTGGCTCCCGCTACTCCTCAATTAGTGGCTCAGCCACAACAGACCTTTCAATTGGTCCCTCAGCCGGTGGTGTCCCAATCACCAGTTTTCACCACAGCCTATGAAAGCCAGACCACTACCTTTCGCCCCAAAGGTAGAGGCTCCGGCAGAGACTCCTCTCGACGTCCTTCCAGAGGGAGAGGAGGAAGAGGAGCAGGCGGCCGAGGTGGTAAGCCCCCGGGAAACCAGAAGCAATGAAGTGCTTCCGGTGGGAGGAAGACTCTGCCACTTTCAGGATCACTGGACCTTCGATCCTTGGGCCCACAGCATCGTCAAGAAAGGACTGGGCTGGAGCTGGATATCACCTCCACCAGTCTCTCATCATTTCTTCCAACAATCAACCCCCATTCTGGAAGAATATGTTCGAGAACTCTTGAACAAGAAGGTGATCAAGAGAGAAAAGTCCATCAGGTTCCAGGGAAGGCTATTCTGCGTTCCCAAGAAGGACTCAGACAAACTCAGAGTCATTCTGGACTTATCCCCTCTCAACAAGTTCATTGTGAACAACAAGTTCAAGATGCTGAACCTTCAACATATAAGGGCCCTACTGCCTCACAAGGCTTACACGGTCTACAAAGACCTGGCGGATGCCTACTGGCACGTTCCAATGAATCATCAAGCTCCCTCCTACCTAGGATTCATGCTTCAAAGAAGACAATACGCCTTCAGGGCCATGCCCTTCGGCCTCACCGTGGCCCCAAGAATCTTCACGAAGCTCGCAGACACGATCGTCCAACAGCTACGTCTTCAAGACATCCAGGTGATGGCCTACCTGGATGATTGGCTGATCTGGGCGACATCGCCAGAAGAATGCTTGCGTGCCTGCAAAAAGGTGACCCAGTTCCTGTAACATCTGGGTTTCAAAATCAACACCAAAAAGTCTCGACTGTCCCCAGCTCAGAAGTTTCAGTGGTTGGGAATCCACTGGGATCTTCAGTCATACCGTCTTTCCCTCCCTCTGAAGAAAAGGAAGGAAATAGCGGGATCTGTCAAGAGACTTCTAAAATCGAAATGGATCTCAAGACGACAACAGGAACGAGTACTCGGCTCCCTACAGTTCGCCTCAGTGACAGACCCAGTGCTAAAAGCACAGCTAAAGGATGCATAGGGAGTCTGGAGACGAAACGCATCCATCACTCGAAGAGATCTTAAGAGACCCCTACCAACCAGGCTTCGTTCACTACTAAAACCCTGGTCGGAGACAAATAACCTAAGAAGATCCGTTCCTCTCCAACCACCATCTCTGTTGATCACCATGCACACGGATGCCTCACTGGAAGGGTGGGGGGGTCACTCCCACCAACGTCAGGTTCAAGGAACATGTTTTCCCCTATTCAAGAAGTTGTACATCAACATCTTAGAGGTCATGGCGGTTCTTCTCACCTTGAAGAAACTGTCCCCTCGTCTCTCGATCCACATACGCCTCACCCTGGGCAGCACTGTGGTGGTCAGATGTCTCAACTGCCAAGGCTCACGATCGCCCCATGTCAACCGGGTGATATTACCCATCTTCCACCTTGTGGACAGGAAGAGATGGCACCTCTCGGCAGTTCACTTACAAGGATTTCGCAACGTGACGGCGGACGCTCTATCACGGACAAGCCCGATAGAGTCGGAATGGTCCCTAGACACAAGATCATTCTCCTTAATCTCCCATCAGGTCCCGGAACTGCAAATTGACCTCTTCGCGACGAGCGACAACAACCAACTTCCTCTTTATGTGGCCCCATACGAGGACCCCAAGGCGGAAGCGGTGGACGCCATGTCCCTGGACTGGAACAGATGGACCAAGATTTACCTGTTCCCTCCACCCAACCTTCTGCTGAAAGTCCTCACCAAGCTGAGAACCTTCAAGGGAACGGCACCCCTAGTGGCTCCCAAATGGCCGAGGAGCAATTGGTTCCCTCTCATCCTGGAACTGAAGCCCAAGCTAATCCCCCTGCCGGACCCAGTTCTCTACCAGCAGGTCCAGAAGTCAACTGTCTTCGCTTCATTAAGGAAAACCCGAAACCTTCATCTCATGATTTTATCTCACTAGCTGTGAAGAAAAGATTTGGAATATCGAAGAAGTGCTTAGACTTCCTAGAGGAGTACAAAACAAAGTCTACCAGAAGGCAATACGAGTCTTCCTGGATGATGTGGGTGTCCTTTGTCAAGGCGAAGAATCCTTCGGAAATCTCTATGGATTTTTGTATGTCCTTCTTCATTCACCTTCATGGACAAGGCCCAGCAGCCAACACGATTTCCACTTGTAAATCGGCCTTGACAAGACCATTACTCTATGCCTTCCAGGTTGATCTGTCCATCGAAATCTTTAACAAAATTCCGAAAGCATGTGCTAGACTCTGTCCCGCACCCCCACCGAGACCTATCTCCTGGTCTCTTGACAAGGTGCTTCAATTTGCCTCTGGCCTGGACAATGAATCTTGCCCTCTGAAAGACCTGACCCAAAAAGTGATTTTCCTTTTCGCTCTCGCTTCGGGAGCGCGGGTCAGTGAAATAGTGGCCTTATCTAGAGAGGAGGGCCAGATACAGTTTGCCGAGACAGGGGAACTTACCCTTTTCCCTAACCCAACGTTTCCGGCAAAGAATGAGCTCCCAATGAAGAGGTGGGGCCCTTGGAGAATATGCCCTCTGAAGGAAGATTTCTCTCTATGCCCAGTAGAGAGTCTTAAGGTCTATCTTCGTAGAACTTCAGACTTTGGCGGAGGACAACTCTTTAAAGGCAAAATGTCGGGAAGTGATTTGTCACTCAAACAATTACGGGCGAAGATCACCTATATTATTCGCAGAGCGGATCCTGACAGTACACCCGCTAGTCATGATCCTAGAAAAGTCGCCTCTTCCCTTAATTTTTTCCAGAACATGGATTTTGAGAGCCTCCGATCCTTCACGGGCTGGAAATCCTTGAAAGTGTTCTTCAAACACTATGCGAAGCAGGTGCAAGAACTCAAACGGTTCGTAGTAGCCGCAGGTAGTGTACTAAAACTTGCTGCTTAACACTGCAAAGGACAGTGAGTTATTCGGGACACTAACTCAACGGGTGCCTGTGTTGACCCTTGTGCGATACATAGTGTTTTAAGTGCCACTCAGTGTCACTGGAGACTGTTCCTCCTTATGGTGAAGTGACATAGACTTGTACACGTGTGCCACATGTTTATTGGACATGAAGTGTATTTCAGATGTCAAAGACTTTCTAGTTCCACCGGAACTTACGTGTGTTGTGGCAAGATCTTCTTTTCAGATTTCACACCGTCTTTGACAATCTCCAGCCTATGTCTGTATCCAAATATTCTTATGTTAACCCTTTCACCCCCAAATGACGTACCGGTACGTTCTTGCAAAACACTGTTAATTACATATTTTTGATAATTTTATGAGAAACTTCAGGCATTTTCCAAAAGAATGAGACCAACCTGACCTCTCTAGGACAAAAATTAAGCTTTTTAGAGCAATTTAAAAAAATCATATAGCAAAATGTGCTCGAAATTTAACCTTATGGTGGGGGTAAAAGGGTTAAATAAGTTGTCATCTTATTTCATTTTTATTGCGAAATTCTCCCAAATATATTGAAATTTAGCTATTAAATGCGTCTTATTTCGCCCTACTATATCCAAATATACTACTGTTTTAGTGTTTTAATTATTCTAATTTTATCAGCATTATAATTCATCTCATTATACTGCTCCTGGTAGAGATACTCACCTAAGAAATGTGATATTTTTGTTCCCACAAAAAGTACTTATCTCTTAGGACATGTCTATGAGACCGACAAGTCCCTCGTCAAAGGCTGTGTCCTCTCCCACAGATGACTTCAAGATCTTCCTATGTCCAATTAGGACTTCCCTGCCAGGGGGGCAGGAAGCCATGTCTTAGCTTGCTTATGCCATTGGGAGTGACATGTAACGGAGATGTCACGGTCTCTATGGACTAGTAACGGCTAATATAATTCCAGGAGATATCAATCTCCAATGAATGATAACCGAAACACAAGGGTAACCGGGGAAATGTCGAAAGTATATGTTGTCTAGGTTGGGTTACCTAGACAAGGCGAGACTCGGTTACCTAAAATCACCAAAACTCTGACATATACGATCGACACAGAAAAAGGAAAAATTATGCATATAAATATCTTTACAATATAAAATGCCTAAATAGCTTTCATAATAACAATTAATGCTATTTAAACTGGGAATGTCGTTCTGCTAACTAAATAACACATACCCAATGAACGACGGTGCCTATGGCGACACCAGTGACCGGCGTAGATCCAAACACAATAATTACACTAATTTCATTGTGAGGCTGGAACTAAAATACATATTGTAAAGAATAAATACTCATCTTTCTGGATGGAGAAAGAAGCCGTAGAAAGCATAAAGATTCCTAGAAATCAATCGAAAATGTCAGATCAAAAGGGAACACCACCACAGCGAGTCGCTACAAATAAAGGAATGACCGCCAGAGGGAGTTGGCACGGTTGTGATACGATAGTAGTAGGGGAACCAGGGTAACCTCTATTGCGGCTACCCTTCTAATTCTGCCACGTATCCCCCTCGAAGCGTAAAGGCTATTCAGGGTGCAGATTGCCATGTGGCGTGTCAAGAATACGTCCCCTGATTATATACGATACCCTTGAGAGTAATCTTAAGGGTACTCGCGCCAGAAGTTAGAATTCTGTGAAACCTTTGGTTTGATTCTCTGGGAATATCACTGTAGTCATATATACCCTTGGGAAGCTACTAAAGGAACCTTCCATCAAGATGTCATGGCTTGACCCCAAAAACATATACTGTAGATCAGCCGGCATGTCGCCGGCATAGCTAGTTCTTGCCGGCACATCCAGCATGATAGCTAAAAGAGAGAGAGATAGCATGGAGTGAAGGCTACCTATTACTGTGTATGTATACAGTAATTAAGGCTGTAAAGTCAAATTTTACTGCCTCTCTCCAGAAATAAGGTTCAAATGGAAGGGGAGAATGTAACATTCAGGCTTCCATCCAGCCACAGTACTATTGCCAGCAAGGTCCTGATGACACACTGCCGGCAGGCTAGCCTCCGGCAGTACTAGTACAGTCGGCATGCTGCCGGCTGAGTCAGCACCTATCTGTGCTGGTCTGGCCGGCAGTACTCCGGCAATAGAACTTGTGGCTAGCAGTTCAAGGGAGAACTGAAGAACCTTAGAGACAGAAGGGACTTCCCATTCCCAGCCTTCATGGCTGCTGGCAGCCAGCAGCCGCCGACAGCTGTCATGGCTGCCGGCAATTGGCATGGCTACCAGTAGTATGCATCTCCGCCGGCAACCGTCATAGCCGCCGATAGATGAAAGACACATAGTCACCGGCAACCAACTTGGCTGCCAGCAGTTGTCATGGCTGCATGCAGCTGTTATAGCCGCCGACAGCTGGACAACGGCAGTGGGGAGAAAGAAACTGAGTTCCAGTGCCACGCCATCCTAGGCCTAAGAAGATACTACACTTCAGCCTAGGGTCAGCGAGCATAGGACTAGTCTACAAGGCCAAAGGGAGAAGATGGTGGCATCATACAACCACTTCAGGTGTAGCCTAAGGAGGGCTAGCCTCCTATGCCAGCAGCCTAGCCGGCAAAGGAATGACTATTCACCCTGCCGGCCGACTGCCGACACAAGACCAAATATTCTGGGTTCCTAACCAAATCCCAAAACTAGCCATCTGTAGCTAAGGGAAGAGACAGAAAACCCTAGGTTAGTCAAGCCTGAATTAAAAATACAAGGCCGACCCATTAGGGTTGTAGCCAAAGGCTACACTCAAAGGGAAGAGGGATTACCCCTTAATCTCTTAATAGAGAAGAGTATTGGTTATATAATAATTCCAGGAGATATCTATCTCTCACGAATTGACAACCAATCCACGAGGGTAACCGGGGAATTTCAAAAGTATACGTTGCCTATATTAGGTTACCTAGGCAAGGCGATATCTCGGTTACCTAATCACCGAAACTCTGACATATATGATCGACACAGGAAAAGGAAAATTTTATGCATATAAATATCTTTACAAATATAAAAATGCCTAAATAGCTTCATAATTAAATTATTAATGCTATTTTAAAAACCGGGAATGTCGTTCTACTAACTAAATAACACACCCAACTAACGACAGCGCTCATGGCGCCTCCGGTAACAGGCCTAGCTCCTAATCACAATAAATTACTCTAATTTCACTGTGAGACAGGAATTAAAAACACAAATTGTAAAGATTCAATACTCAACTTCTCAGAGGCGAAAGAAGCTGGGGAATGCATAATAAATATCCTTGAAAATCAATCGAAAATGTCAGATCAACAGGGAACACCACTGATCGAAATTGCTACAAAATAAGGAATGTTGGCCATATTGGATATGGCGCTGTTGTGATACTCAATAGTATGAGAACTAGGGTAACCTTGATACGGCTCCCCTTCTATTCTGCCACATCACCCTCGAAGCGTTAACGCTATTAGGGGTGCAGATTGCTATGTGACGTGTCAAGAATACGTCCTCTGATATTATGCGATATCCTTGAGAGAAATTTAAGGATATCCGCGCCAAGAGTTAGAATTCTGGATACCTAAAGGTAAAATTCTCTGGGAATATCACTGTAGTACATATATCCCTTAGGAAGCTACTTATAGGAACTTCCATCAGGACGACATGGCTTAAGCCCAAAAATTAGTGCCACAAAACTGAAAATTTAATAAATTTTCTAATATGCATTTCTATGATTGACTGTCTCTTCACACTGTGTAAAAACACACGACACAAGTGTTATCTCTATGTTTCTTCACCTTTAATAACAGGAACAGTCCATAGTGCCACCTTGGTGACACTTATCTTTACGTGTTTCACTGTGAAGTGTCAACACCTTCACCCGATTCTCAAGTCCCAATCAATTCACTGTTCCTCGCAGCGCTATGCGACATGTTTAAGCATACTACCTGCCGCCACCACATAACGTTTCAACTCTTGCACTTGCTTCACGTATTGCTTAAGGAATACTCTGGATGACTTCCATCCAGTATACAAGCGAAGACGCTCAAAGTCCATGTATTGGAAAAAGTTCAATGACGAAGCAATTTTTCTGGGATCATGACCTGTGGGTGTACTGTCAGGATCCGCTCTGTGAATGAAATAGCTGATCTTCGCCCTTAGTTGTTTTAGGGATAAGTTTGAACCCGAGGTTTCTCCTCTAAAGAGCTGTCCTCACCTGAAGTCTGAACTTCTATGAAGATAGACCTTTAGACACTCTACTAGACACAGCGAGACATCTTCCTTCAGAGGGCAGATTCTCCAGGGACCCCACCTTTTGGTAGGTAGCTCATTCTTGGCGAGAAACATTGGGTCAGGAAAGAGATTCAGTTCTCCCGCTTCTGTGAACTGATTATGGCCCTCATCTCTAGAAAGGGCCACTATTTCACTAACTCTGGCCTCCGAGGCTAAAGCAAACAAGAATATAACTTTCTGGGTTAAGTCTTTCAGAGAGCAATCGTCATTGTTCACTGTTGAGGCAAAGTGTAGGACCTTATCCAAGGACCATGAAATGGGCTTCGGTGGTGCTGCAGGCCTAAGTCTAGCACAAGCCTTAGGGATCTTGTTGAAGATTTCATTGGATAAGTCTACTTGAAAGGCGTAAAGCAGAGGTCTAGTCAAGGCTGACTTACACGTTGTTATCGTGTTGGTTGCTAAACCTTGTCCATGAAGGTGAATAAAGGATAAACAGAAATCTGTTGAGATTTCTTTTAGTCCTTTTGCATTGATGAAAGCAACCCACTTCTTCCAAGATGACTCATACTGTCTTCTGGTAGACTTAGACTTAAATTCTTCTAAGAAGTCTATACTGTCTCTCGAGATCCCAAACCTTTTCTTAACTGCTAAGGAGAGAAAATCATGAGATGAAGGTTTTGGGTTTTCTGTGATAAAGCGAAGACAGTCGACTTCTGTACTTGTTGAGTCAGTCCTTGGTCCAGCAGAGGGACCAGCCTCAGCTTCAGTTCCAATGCTAGTGGGAACAATTGCTCTTCGGCCACTTGGGAGCCACTAGAGCTGCCGTTCCCTGAAAGGATCTCAGCTTGTTGAAGACCTTCAACAGGAGGTTGGTTGGAGGGAACAGGTAAATGCAGGTCCATCTGTTCCAATCGAGGGACATGGCATCCACCAACTCCGCTAGCGGGTCCTCGTATTCGGCCACATAACGAGGTAGTTTCTTGTTGTTACTCGTCGCGAAGAGGTCGATCTGTAGTCCTGGAACTTGACATAAGATGGAGAATGATCCTGCGTCTAGGGACCATTCTGACTCTATCGGTGTGAGCCTGGATAGAGCGTCCGCTGTCACATTGCGGAACCCTTGAAGGTGAACTGCTGATAAGTGCCATCTCTTCTTTTCCGCCAAGTGGAAGATGGACAACATCACTTGGTTGATTTGAGGTGATCTCGAACCTTAACGATTCAAACATCTCACTATCACCTCGCTGTCCAGAATCAGTCTTATGTGGACTGAATGACGAGGAGACAATTTCTTCAGCATGAAAAAGACTGCCATGGCTTCCAAAACGTTGATGTGGAAGGTCTTGAATAGAGAGGACAAAGTCCCTTGGACTTACCGTTGGTGTGAGTGACCTCCCCATCCTTCCTTTGATCCGTCCGTGTGGATGATAACTGAAGGTAGAGGTGGTTGTAAAGGCACAGACCTCTTCTGGTTCTTGAACTTCGACCATAGCTTGAGAAGTGATCGGAGTCGAGACAGTATCGGTCTTCTTAGATCTCTTCGAGCGTTTGATGCGTATCTTCTCCAGACTCCTGATGCATCTTTTAGTTGTGCTCTTAGCACCGAGTCTGTCACTGATGCAAACTGAAGGGAGCCCAGCACTCTCTCCAGTTGGAGTCTTGATATCATGTTGGATTTCAGTAGTCTCTTGACAGATCCCGCTATCTCTCTCCTCTTCTTTGGTGGAATGGAGAGACAGTGTGACTTCAAGTTCCAATGTATTCCTAGCCATTGAAACTCCTGAGCTGGAGATAATCGAGACTTTTTGACGTTGATCTTGAATCCCAGATGTTCCAGGAACTATATCACTTTTTGGCTGCTTGCATGCATTCCGTCTCGGATGCTGCCCACACCAGCCAATCGTCCAGGTAGGCTACCACCTGGACACCTTCTAGGCGTAGTTGTTGAACGACTGCATCTGCAAGCTTTGTAAAGATCCTTGGAGCTATGTTTAGTCCGAAGGGCATGGCTCTGAAGACGTATTTCTTCTTCTGTAGCCTGAATCCTAGGTAGGAGGAGAGTGGGCGATTGATTGGAATATGCCAATAGGCTTCTGCCATGTCTATCCAGACTGTGTACGCCCGTTTTGGCAGCAGGGTCCTTATGTGTTGAAGGGTTAACATCCTGAACTTGTAGTTTTCTATGAACTTGTTCAGTGGCGACAAGTCCAGAATGACTCTGAGTTTGTCTGAGTCCTTCTTGGGAACACAAAACCGCCTTCCATGGAATTTGATGGACTTTGCCCTCCTTATCACCCGTTTGCTCAAGAGTTCTCGGGTATAGTCTTCCAGGACGGGGGTGGAGTGTTGGAAGAATTGAGGAAATGATGGTGGAGCTGTTCTCCAGCTCCAACCTAGTCTGTTCTTGATTAGGCTGTGGGCCCAGGGATCGAAGGTCCAGCGATCCCGAAATCTTTGGAGTCTTCCTCCTACTGAAAGCATCTCATTGTTTTTGGTTGTCCGGAGGACTTGCCTCTTTGACCGCGTCCTCCCCAACCCCTCTTCATCTTGATGGGCGTCTAGAGGAGCCTCTATTTGACCCTCTACCTTTAGGGCAAAAGGTAGTGGTCTGTCTCTCATAGGCAGGAGTAACGGCTGGTGACTGGGTCACCATCTGCTAGGGTACCATCTAGTAGGTGGGTTAGGGTTGTGCCACCATCTGGGGCACCGTGGTCATTGGAATTGCGGGAAGTTGTTGTTGTTGTTGTTTCCTGACAGGGTGAGAGGGCAACCTTGGTCTCTGTCTTTCTTTTTGGTTGGGGACCCTCATCTGGGGAAGACTTCCTCTTCGCCAACATGCCCCACTTTTGGAGAAGATTCCAGTTCTCCATGGCAGCCTTGTCAACTACTTCCTTGACCACCTCACTCAGGAAGAGGTCTTTTCCCCAGGTTCGTGCTTCACCGCAGCCGATGCAAATACGAACTCCCTACATGGTCGTCTGGCCTTAACAAAGCCATATAGGTCATTGACCAGCGTTGCCAAATGTGATTTGGCCATGACCATGAACATGTCTGGGGATCTTTAATCGCTTGCCATTGCCTCCAAGGTAATTTGGAGGGACAAGGATGCAGCAAGCCTTTCCTTTGTCTCTTGCTCCCTACGCAAGAGAAAGTCAGACAACTTAGGGAGGTTTTCGCTGAACTGGCGTCCAGCAATATCTGCCTTGAACTTCCCAACTGAGAAGGTAAGATGTATTTCCTTCCAGTCTTGGTCATCAGTAGGCAGAGCTAGGGATAAAGGTCTTTACTCCTCGAGTGTAGGGCAAGGTTTCCCAGCTTCTGCTGCCTTCATAACTCCATTAAACCCTTTTCCGCAAAGGGAAAGGCCAGTTTAGCTTGAGCAACATAAGAAGGGTGTTTCTTACTCAGGGCTGGCACTTTAGAATTAGTGAAGCCCCTGTCTCTCAGACTGCTTGCCATCAAAGCTTGAGCTTTCCCATGGTCAAGATCTATGACCTTTTTCGGCTCTGTCTCCTCCTTGGACACAGGTTCCGCCTTCAGACGGACGAAGCAATCTGGGTAAGACTCAAAGCTGGGCCAAAAGTCAACATCCTCAATGAGGACGGCTCCCAGCTTCTCTGAAACAAAGATCTTACCGTTTGTAATTGGCATGTACTCTGCATGCCTCCAAAGGTTTACTTCAGAACAGGAAGGAAGATCCTTCACATTGAGTCTTTTGTGAGACCCACGGGACGATGCGAGATGGTCCATCCTTCTCCTCAATTCAGCGTCCCTTTCTTCGTTTTGCCTACGAAGACTCTCCATCATCATCATGAGACTAGAAAGGGCTTTTCCCATTTCGTCAGATGGAGGAGCAGAAGACGTAGAGGGCACTGGTTCTGGGGCTGGAACCGACGAAACGGACTCCGATTCGACGTCATCCTCTTCAGTCTCAGGAGCCAAGGTAGACACCTCTTCTAGATACTCCGCAAGAAGGTCTTTCTCGGTGTCCTCCAACACCTCTGACATCCTCTCATCTAGGTGGATGTCCTTCGTTGCGTCAGAAACATCCGTATCTACGGAAATCTGGACGCAAGGGATCTCAGGTTGAGGCTGTGGTATAACGGCATCCGCAGTTGCCTTAGGGAACAGATAGGCCCGCATCCGTTCATTCGGAAGGTAAGGCCCCAAGGCATTCTTCTGGAAGCTACGAATCCATCTGCGCAGTTTACTCTGTGCTGCATCCCTTGACTCCGCTGTCGTGGGGTTATCAAAAGCCCCAGTAACCAAGGCTTTGCATACATAGCAATCCTGGGGGTCTCAGTACTTGAGAGTTCCCTTGGTGATGGAACAGAGAGAGTGTGCCCTGCACTCTACACAGCCGCAGAAGTCCTTGCTCCTGACGTTGCAGAAGACTCGCAGGCACTTAGGGTGGTCCTCCTGTAAAGAGAGGAAAACTAAATGAGTATGCGGTAGTTCATTTCACTTGATAAACTATATAAATATCATTATTAATATTTTTGCATATTTATTGCATATAGCTTAGGATAGACAAGCTACAAAAGAATTAGGAAAGACACATACTTGTGTTTCCTGTCCAGCCAATTGCTGTGACCTCCCCCAAAATTAAAGCCTAGGGTTTTCCTATTCAGGAAACCCAATGGAAGAGTTCTAACCTGTAAGGATAGAAAAGTGTAACTTAACCCTGACTTTCTAAAGGTTTTAATAATGAGGGACATTTGTAACTGATCATCTATCACTATATGGAAAGAAATCTTTCTTTCCTTATATAATATGGTCTCAACAATGGACTGTGCATGGATACACGGGGTATGTTGGAAAATTAACTAGTGTATAAATTATACTGTAGTTTTCTGTCTGCAGTATGATCTATACTACAAATAAACTGGCTGCTGGTGCAATAGTCCAGCCTGCACCTTGCCGGCTGGGGTAGTGGCCAGCAACATCAACCCGGCCGGCAGTGTTAGTACCCGGCGGCACTAGCCGATAGAGAGAGAGAAAGCAAGGAGTGAAGGGTACCTTATTGAATGTGTATCAACAGTAAATAAGGATGTAAGTGCTCAGTCTTACTGCCTTCCTCCAGAATGAGGGTTCAAATGGAAAGGTAGAATGTATCATTCAGGCTTCCACCCAAACATAAACCCCTGCCGGTCTTTGCCGGCCACTCGCCTTGCCGGCTGGGGTAGTGGCCAGCAACATCAACCCGGCCGGCACTGCCGGCTAGGTCACTCGCCTTGCCGGCTGGGGTAGTGGCCAGGAACATCAACCCGGCCGGCACTGCCGGCTAGGCCACTCGCCTTGCCGGCTGGGGTAGAGGCCAGCAACATCAACCCGGCCGGCACTGCCGGCTAGGCCACTCGCCTTGCCGGCTGGGGTAGTGGCCAGCAACATCAACCCGGCCGGCACTGCCGGCTAGGTTAGTACCCGGCGGCACTAGCCGATAGAGAGAGAGAGAAAGCAAGGAGTAAAGGATGCCTTATTGAATGTGTATCAACAGTAAATAAGGATGTAAGTGCTCAGTCTTACTGCCTTCCTCCAGAATGAGGGTTCAAATGGAAGGGTAGAATGTATCATTCAGGCTTCCACCCAAACATAAACCACTGCCGGTCTCTGCCAGCCACTGGTATGTGAATGGCAGTCCAAGAGAGGACTGAAGTACACTCTACAGTAAAGGCAAAGTCTTTCCAGGAGCCTTGCGTCCATACGAGAAAGCTGAGCGACTAAGCTACTACAAGCAGAAGCCCCGGCCGGCCCCACAACATACCGGCAAACGGTGCGATTGTAGGACGACGGCCAAAGGGTTGCGATGGCTAGGCCATCACTAAAGGACAGGGGGGGGGGGAAGGGTCCTGTATGAGGTGTGGAAGGGGCAGGCAGACTTGCCGGTCCATCCACACCTTTAAGAAACTCTGTTTCAGTATCAGCGCCATCCTAGGCGGCAGGAAAATATCTATTCTCCAGCCTAGGGTCTGCCAATACAGTTAAGGGGCCGGCAGTAAGCTTGCCACCTCCTCTCAACAAGAGAGAAACAGAGTTCCAGTGCTGGCAAAATCCTAGGCGGCAGAAGAATATCTATTCTTCAGCCTAGGGTCTGCGAGCACAGGACTAGTCTACTAGACCGCAGGGAGAAGGTGGTGGCATCATACAACCACTTCAAGTGCGGCCTAGGGAGGTCTAGCCTCCTATGCCGGGCAGCCTAGTCCGACAGGGGAATGACTATTCACCCCGCCGGCCGGCTGCCGGCACAAGACTATATACTCTGAGGTTTTGACCGAAACCCAAAACCTGCGTCAAAGGGAAGGGACAGAAAACACTAGCCTAGTCATACTTGAATGACAACTCGAGGCATGACCAACTATTGTTGTAGCCTAAGGCTACACTCAGAGGGAAGGAGGGATTACCCTTAAATCTCCACTGGAGACAAGTATCGGTTTATAGAATAATTCTAGGAGATATCTATCTCCACTTGAATTGATAAAACGATACACAAGGGTAACCGGGGAACATGTATGAAAGTATACTAAAGCCACTAGGCTAGTAGCCTAGTGGCGAGTGAGAATCGACTACCTTAATCACCGAAACTCTCTCGTATACAATCTCAGAAGAGGAAAATTTATACGTAATCAATGTATCTTACATGTATAAATTGCCTAAATAAGCTAAATTTAAATGTAATAACACTAGGAACGTCTATTATATCATGCATGGAAGTAAACTAAAACGCCTAGGCTAGGAAGCCTAGCGCAAGCAAGGTTCAGTTACTTAAATCGCCGGAACTATTACGAATACAATCGACATAATATAATTAACTCCTAGCAATGAAGACTGAATAGCTATTACATATTCATGCTATTTATACCGGGAAAGTCGTTCAGGCTAACTAAATAACTCATGCGTTACGAACTTCAGCGCCCATGGCGCCTCTGGTTCAGGCAAAAGCTCCTCACTTAATTCAACCTAATTTCACAGTGAGGCAAGAGCTAAAATTTATACAATGTAAAGATCAAATACTCTGAGATTGCATGATAAATCCAACGAGATGAGCGTAAACACGAGAGCGAAAAGGAAAATCACCGAGCTTATAGCGCTACACTTATAGGAATAAAACATGGCGGCGCCGATGGCGCCATCTAGATACTCAAGGTAGTAACGGAGGAAGGGTACCTTGATAACGGCTCCCCTTCTATTTTTCCCACTTTCCCCCTCGAGGCGAAAACGCTATTCGGGGTGAAGATTGCTATGTGTCGTATCAAGATATACTGTACGTCCCCTGATATTATGCGATATCCTTGAGAGAAATTTTAAGGATATTCGCGCCAGGAGTTAGAATTTTGGAGACCTAAAGGTAAATTCTCTGGGAATATCACTGTAGTCAAATATACCCTAGGAAGCTACTTATAGGAATCTTCCATCAGGATGACATGGCCTGAGCCCAAAAAGGATATTTTTCTGTTTTCATGCGTAAAGTTTATTTCTATATATTCAAAGCTTGTTAGACCAGTTCTTTTTAACATTTTGAGATTTGAGTAATCTTCATGAATAAGGAGTCTGACTCCCACACCAGACCTACCCTCTCTCAGAATCTCTCAGAATGTGAAAGAAAGTATGCGTGTGTGGGGGGGGGAGTCCTTTTCAGTGATCTTAGCCTTGTCAAAGTTATTTAGCCATGTTTCAGATAATGCTAATATGTCCAAGTATCTCTTGTTTATCAATTCTCAAATTTGGATAGTTTTATTACCAACAGATTGTATATTTAAGTAGCCTCAGTTCATAACAACCTTAGTACCCCTGATCAGTATTTTCTGCTAGTATTTGCAATCCCAACTCAAAAGCTTTGAAATCTTTTGAATTTACTGTATGGTCATTTGGTTAGTTTAACTTTGTGCAGTTAATACACTTTGGCATTTGTGAGTTACATTCCTTGGTGGAATGTTTTTCTGAACATTCCAAGCAGACTTTATCATCAGTCCTAAACTTGCAATCTTTTCCAAGATGTCCATATCTCTGACAATGGTAGCAGGTGATCACGTGGTATCTACAGTATTATGTATGACATAAGTACCCATCGCAACATAACTTTGACACCATTATCGTAGCCTTTCGGACTTCAGGATCACATTTCAACACATAGTGGATAGTCCTACCTGCAGCATTTTTGTTCAGTACCACACTTATCTTCTCTTCTATAATTTTGGATTTGGTCTAGGTAATGTTTTCTTTGAATCAAGGCATTTACTACTTCATCTTCATCATTGTATACATTGCATAACATTATTTTTGGTTTGAATTTTCCGATTTTTCTCGTCTCGGTGTCGGCAACCAATGTCTGAATTTTGTCTGCAGCCTTTTCTCTGATCATTTTGTTAGCAAAGTTTACAACAACATTCCCATTTGAAGTTGACCTTGTATTAAGTATTGGAATGTCTTTAAGTGCCTGTTCAACCTCATGTTTTCTTTCAGTAATTTTCGTTGTTGTATTTGTTGATTTAATTACCAACTGATTCTTTTTTTTTTACTTTGTCATCGTATGTCATTTTCTCTGATTTTGGGTACATCAATGTTTGAAGTGTTGCCTTAATTGATTCCATATTTATAGCAAGATTATCAACTTTCTCAGTGAGGTCTGTTGTCTGGGTGGAATTTGCTGTGTATGCGCTAAGATGCGCAAGTTTGTTTTCCACTTCAGTAATTCTCGCATCTTGTTCGCTCAAAGCTTCTTCCCTTATACTCAGTTCTTCCTTCAATTTTGATATATATAACTTGGCTGTTCTGGCTTCACCTACGCAGTGTGGGCATAACCAATTTAGGTTTCTTATTTCATTATTAGTGATGCCTGTCACTATGTACAGTACACACATTTCTTATGATAGAATCTATTGCAATCACATCCTATCCATTTTTTCCAGTCACCCTCCGTGGTTTCACATATGAGGCAGAAAAAGTTAAGGGCAGACATAGTGTACTGTTTCTTCTTCCTTTAGTTTCTCTATAAGATTAACTAATATCTTTTCAATGATATTAGTTTCTCTATAAGATTAACTAATATCTTTTCAATGATATTCTAAGTGAGAAACAAAAGTTAAAAACAAGACTCAGGGAGAGTGTTGAAGAGCTCCGCGCAAAACAGGTCAACACTGACATCAAAAATAAGTATGCAATATTCAGGTACTATACGTACCTATATACACTAAAAAAACTTAACCTTCATTACCAAATTGTCATTATACTCGAGTAAAAAGAAAAAAGCGTAACATTTAAAATATAAAAAATTTTAAGTAATTTTTATTTTTCCTAACATACTTACCGAGAACTACTTTCTTAGGAGTTACCTGTAATCTCTCTACCGACCAGAGTTTTGTGTAGGATACCCTAAAACCCGTTTTCTATGAAGGCCTACCTCGGGCATTAGAGAATGTGCCCCGAGGGTAGGCTTTGCGCTAGGTCGAGGTCCGCTTGGGTCGTCAACGCCAGTAAGTTCTATTGATGCAGCACAATACTCGCAAGGGCAGAGAGGCACTCGGGGAAGGAAGGGAGGGCCATTACCCGAAAGTAGTTCTCGGTAAGTATGTTAGGAAAAATGACAAATTCGAAGATAATTTGTATTTTTCCTAACCATACAAACCTTAGCTATTTACAAAGGGGGTTATTACTTTTAGCGTAGCTGAAATGGCGAGCCATTAGAATTTAACGAGGGTGTATTACCCCCGCGCTAGTTAGCGGGGGGGTAGGGGAGTGGTAGCTAGCTACCCCTCCTCCCCCTCACACACAGGTGAATACTCACTTTCACTTAGAGGTAGGACTTGTCTTGGGGGACAGGGCTGGCGGGCAAATATGTGTAAATAGCTAAGGTTTGTATGGTTAGGAAAAATACAAATTATCTTCGAATTTGTCATTTGTTCCGTAACCGAAATACAAACCACGCTATTTACAAAGGGTGACTTATCCCTTAGGAAGGGTGGAAAGTCCCCAGCCATACTGGCTTTGGCTTTACCCGGGGACTCAGAATCCGAGTGAGTCGCACTCGAGAAAAGGAGTCCCTGC
The DNA here is from genome assembly GCF_036898095.1 of Palaemon carinicauda. Classification (NCBI taxonomy): domain Eukaryota; kingdom Metazoa; phylum Arthropoda; class Malacostraca; order Decapoda; family Palaemonidae; genus Palaemon; species Palaemon carinicauda. The sequence continues at coordinate 116,468,082 of NC_090727.1, read as the reverse complement.
ACCTCACAAGTTCCTTGCACCGCAAGGAACCATGTGGCCTACGTAAGCTTGTGTGTGAAGGAAGAAGTGTGACCCGTCCTAGGCAGTTGACCTGGAGTTCCAGAAGGAACTCTGGGTTAGGACGTTCCCAATACCACCTCGTCAGGGTATGGGGGACGCGACAGTATTGACTCAATACTCGGAACACAAGGAAGCATGGTTTACCTGCAGAGGTTCGAGGTCAGCTATGCAGAGACCAGGATGCTGCTTCCCCGTAGAGGGGATGATGAAGAAAGAAGTAAGGGCCAGACATACTTCTTTCGTTCATGCAGACTAAAACCTGATAACAATGCCCTCAACCTTCTGCTACCTGTCCAAAAAGGAGCCTGAGGTTAGACCAGCTGTTGTGTAGCCACCACAGAGCGATAGAAAACGTATCGAGACTCCTGTGGGTCACGCCCTGCAGGAAGCGGGCTGCGAAGGTCATCAGACGCTTCCAGACTCCAGCTTGTAGCACCTGCGTCACAGAGTAGTATTACTCGAAGGCGAGGGACGTTGCGATGTATCCAACATCGTGCTGTAGGGCGACGTGACGGGGGAGGGTCTGAAGACAGGTCGAGATGAATGTCCTTGAGTCCGGGCTGAAGAGGTATACTGGTGACTCTCCCCCCATGTCCTCCTTGTGTTCCCAAATCGGCTGCAACTGAGGCCAAACTGCAGCTGTTCCCAGCGCTAACCTCTCGATTCCTGTACTGGCAAGAAAGAGAAGGTCTTGGGACATCAGACACAGAATGGAGACTCAAAATCTTGAATGAATCGGACCGAAGGGTCGGGACCCTCAGATTCTGAGTCTAGCCAACAACTCAGGAGCGAGCCTGAATGTTGCCTTCCCCTCTTCCTTAGAAAGGGGGGGGAGTAGTAAGAGACCAAGAAGATTGCTTACACACTGGCCGTGGCCAGAGTGAGCAGAAGACCCAAGGCGGAATACAATCCGAGGCCTGTCATAAAAGGGTCTTGAGAAGATCTCTTAAAGGACTAAAAGTCCGAGCCATGCTCCAAGTTGGAGGTCTTCCTCCGACTAGGGCAGGGACGATCGTAGCTTCGCATGAGCGAGGATAGATCCAGCGGGCAGGAAAAAAATATTCCTTTAAGCCTGAAGGTCAGGGAAAGGCTGAGCGACAGGCTTCATTGCCAAGAGCGGAAAGGAGTTTCCTCCCGCCGAAAGGCAATAAGACCGTTATTGCTGGAGAAGAGGCCTCACGGGAAGAGGTATATCTCCCACGGCACCAACCACCTTAGACTCTTCACTTTGCCTGGGAGACCCCTGTGGATGACTATCGCAGATGACGCGACCTCCGTACCGCGACTGTAGCGGGTTGTCTCTTCTAGAGGAGGAAGCGTAGTGTCTCCAGGCATGAAGCCGAAGCGACGTCCCGGTTCGGGAGAGATGTCGCAGTGTGGTTGCTTGAGTAGTCTGCGCCGTGGGAGAAGCTCTCCCGGGAGTTCCGTCAGGGGAAGCAGAGGGTCCAGAAACCGTTCTGCGCATAGTCCCAGTGGAGCTCTCCCATTGAAAGGTTGACAGACAACCTGGTTTTGTTGAGACCCATTGTCCGCAGACAAAAAGGAGGGAAGACGCAGGCGTCGAAGTTGTCCCACCATCACCGGAATGCATCTTGCCAGAGTCTCGGGGTCTGAGACTGGGGGGAAAACTAGCGGAAGCTTGAGGTTCCAAGCTGTCGCGATCAGGTCCCCCAGACCAGCACTTGCTGGTTACCCAAGGTCAAAGACCCTTAGGTACACTCTCTCTATGAGGCTCTGCTCGGATAGTCTGAGAGAAACATTCCCCTGCCTGGAATGAGAGAGCCGATGGTGGAATTGAGAGAATCTCAATCATCCCGGTATCTCTACTGCAAGATGTGAAGGTGTGAAAATGCGTCCCCTGCTGGTTAGCATGAAGTCGACACGCAACGGGGCGACTTGGCAGGAGCGGTAGGATCTGAAGGGGGGCCAGACTAAGGCCCTTAAGCCTGCCTGAATGATGGAGAGGTATCCTTCAGGTCTTGACCATAGGCCTGGACCGGAACATGCCCCCCCCCCTTTCCTTTGACGAGTCCGAGAACCGCATCAAGAATGTGGGGAAAGGACGAGAATATCCACTACCATCAAGAGGCTCCATAGGTCAACACCCATTGCAGGTTTAATAGTTCCGCTGGTCCCATAGGGCCAGGGAGTCCGGTTAAACATTGCCTGAAGCCACCGGAACTTGGATCGCCCCACATGGAACTTATCCTGAGGCGACCGTTCGGACTATAAACGGGTCAATGAGGAAAGAAGAACTAGGAAACGTTCCAAGGTAGGGCTGAAAACTCTGCTTGACTGAGAACAGGTACTGCGACTCTCCTCAGTCTTGCCACAGTCAACCGAAAGGAAGGCTCGGAGGATGTGGTAACAGAATCTGGCGTCCCCAGGTGGTCACCCATCCAAGTACCGACGTTGCTTAACCTCGCTGGACGGACGAGAAGCGGGGTTTCCAACGTGGTAAGGCGGTTGACTCAATATCATGGCCAGATACTCCAGATGTTGAGGCAGAGGAAGAGAAGGCTCCAAGCAAAATACCATGAGCCCACACTCATGGTCAGCATTCGGAAGCTTTTCCCGGCGCTGAAGAAGGTCGAAACCCGAGCCTACCGGAGTTGACCAGCCCTCCAAACAGCAGAGGAGGCGGAAGTCTGCACCTGAGCGGCCAAGAGGAAGGCAGGGAGAGTTCTCTGGGGAAACAAACCTGCTATGCCACGGCGGGATAGCCACACTGCATCATAAGCAGGAATACTTGCAGTTTAGGCTGAATTCGACGAGCACCCTGGAAGATGGATGGAATGGAAACTGAAAGTACCCGTCCTTCCGATCCAGGGTTAAAGGAGTCCTGTCGCCTCGTTACCAGTCTGATCGATTCTGCTGGTCTACGCTGGCCAAAGTTTGTTCGACAAACTTGATCAGGGCTGAGAGGTCGACTATGGACATCCCCTCTCAGATCCTTCCTTACAAGAAAGGATCGACTGAGGGGGCCGGGGGTGAAGCCGTCGATGATCCTAAGGAAGACCTTCGCCTAAGGTATGGATCATTCTGCCCAACCGGGCAACTCTGCTGATGCTATGGCATAGAGGTTCAGAGACACTGAATTCGCTGACAGAGACGGCAGGCGCGATATCCTTGGCTACTCACAGAGATTGTGCGGGAATGGGCATCGGGAAGCTGTCATTCGGATGAGTAACCTTAAGCATCCTCCCAGCGAAAAAACCTGCAATCCTAGAGTTCGTGAACTCCTTTTAGGACTATGCCCCCCCGGGGGAGTCTCCCGTGCCATCTGTTCCTGACAGGAGGAAACTGCAATTGGACACCTTGTCCCAGTTGTCGTAGCCGATAACTTAGGCCGACGTGGTTGAAAGAAAAGGGAGCTGGAGCCCTGCAGAGTCTGGAAGAAAGCGCCTTGGAGGAGTGAAACCGGAAGTCGATTTACTCCGCACAGCAGATGTTTAAGTCTCTGTCCTTGGGCAAAGACAAAACTCTTCTCAAGGATGGAAGGGTGTCTGAGGTCGTTGACCTCCACAGATGAGACACCCGAAGGAAGCCTTCAGTCAGTGCGTCCAGATGGTACAACATCGAGCTTGTCCGCAAGTAGATACTTAACGACGAAAGGCCAAGGTGCCTGAGCTCGAGAGGAGGAAAGTACCCTTGATCTTCCTGTAGCTTCCTTGAACCAAACCTCGGGCCGTAACCGAGGAGGGAAAGAACCTGGTAAGCTCCCAGAGGAAGAGGTAAGCAGTCACCCCTTGTCCGATGGAGAAATCTTCAACGGAAAGCCCCCCCGCCAAAAATCCTTCCAGGGCGGGAGAAGGAGAGAGTACTCGTGCAGGAGAGGGGACCCTCGAGACCGACCTCTTGGGAACCAACTTCGCCCTGGGGGAAGTCACCACGAAGTCCACTCCTCTCTTTCTCTTCAGCGTAGGAGAGACAGCCGCTGGTTTGTTACCCTGGCCGGTGAGTGCTGGTTTCATAACCCTCATTAACGCCCGTGCCAGCGGATCAAACCATGTCTGCTGCTCCAAGGACACAGAGTCCGAAATCCTCGCTAAGGTGAAAGGGATCGGGCGATCCTTTGGAGAGGACACGACGGTTCCTGCCTGAAAAGAAGGTGGGAAGAATGCTGTACTGACCTGTCTTCGTCCTGCACTACCAACCTGTGCTTGGATGGAGGTGATCCCGAGTGCCGCCTAGGAGCACGCGTCCCTGCTGCTACCACCGGCTGTGGAATTCGCCGCGAACTATGGTCGCGCGAGGGCGAACGGTCGCGCAAAGGCGAATGGTCGCGCGCGGGCGCGCAGGCGAGCGGTCGCGAGGGCGCGCAGGCGAGCGATCGCGCGGGCGCGCAGGCGAGCGATCGCGCGGGCGCGCAGGCGAGCGATCGCGCGGGCGCGCAGGCGAGCGATCGCGTGGGCGCGCAGGCGAATGGGCGTGACGGCGAGGGATCGTGCTGCCGCGTAGGTGAAGAAGATCGCTGGCGGTAAGCGATGGCGAGCAGCATGTGTAGGTGAATGATCGCGTGATAGGGTGCGATGGTGATCAGCATCCGCAAGAGGGCGAGCGTTCAGGGTTGTGCGATGAGGAGCAGCATGCGTAAGCGGGCAATCGTGCAGGGTTGTGCGATGGCGAGCAGCATGCGCAGGTGAATGATCGCGTGAAAGGGTGCGATGGTGATCAGCATCTGCAGGAGGGCGATCGTTCAGGGTTGTGCGATGAGGAGCAGCATGCGTAAGCGGGCAATCGTTCAGGGTTGTGCGATGGCGAGCAGCATGCGCAGGTGAATGATCGCGTGAAAGGGTGCGATGGTGATCAGCATCTGCAGGAGGGCGATCGTTCAGGGTTGTGCGATGGCGAGCAGCATGCGCAGGTGAATGATCGCGTGAAAGGGTGCGCTGGTGATCAGCATCCGCAAGAGGGCGATCGTTCAGGGTTGTGCGATGAGGAGCAGCATCTGAAAAGGAAACTTACTTATTTCTATACTCAAATATATATACAAACATGAAAACATGTTTACATATATATTGAGTAAAAGAAAAGTAAGCGATTAAGTAAAGACAAAACAGACAATGGCTGCCAAGCGAGGACCAAGACAGAGACGTCTGTCACAGTCCGAGCCAAAAGTGAAAGTGAGTATTCACCTGTGTGTGAGGGGGAGGAGGGGTAGCTAGCTACCACTCCCCTACCCCCCCGCTAACTAGCGCGGGGGTAATACACCCTCGTTAAATTCTAATGGCTCGCCATTTCAGCTACGCTAAAAGTAATAACCCCCTTTGTAAATAGCGTGGTTTGTATTTCGGTTACGGAACAAATAAAAATTACTTAAAATTTTTGATTTGTTCCAACACCAATACTTACCTCGAACTACTTTCTTAGGAGACTTACACTTTAGGAGGCGGGAGTGCTTTTCTGACCTACAGACCCAGTAAGCGGAGGCCAAGAGGCCTAGGTATAACGGTACATACTAGGAAAACGGACGATAGGGTAACTACACAAAGAGCTCACGTTAGTGTCTAAGTACTCACCCTTTGAAAAACTTCTTCTGAGGTTGCATCCAGTAACGTAGTTGCGGAGAACGTATTATCCAATGGTCAAGAGGGTTATCTCCGATGAGGATAGGGAAAAAACTGGGAATAGGATGAAAGGAAACGAACCTGTGTCTCCCGGTTTGCTATCCGCGATTGAGCCTGGGGCTTTTACCGTTAAATCACTTGGAGAGCGGAGATGACTGTCCCAATGGAGAACCCGTCAAAGGACTTCCTCGAGTAGTCCTTGAGGTAATGGGCAGTAAAAGTCGACTGGTTAGACCAGGTACCTGTCCGAAGGATCTGACCCACTGCCATGTTTTTCTCAAAGGCTAAGGACGTGCTCAGACCCCTGATGTCATGGGGTTTGGGGACGCCTGGCACGGCCAGATCTTCTTCCTTGTAGGCCCTGGCAATAACTTGTCTCAACCAGAAGGAAATGGTGTTCTTGGATACTTGTTTCTTAGTAACACCCGTGGAGATGAAGAGGCTCTTGATGTCTGGCCGGAGATGAGCCGTTCTTTCAAGGTATTTTCTAATGGCACGGACCGGGCACAATTTTAAATCCTCAGCATTACCCGTCTTAGGGATGGCTGGTATGGAGAAACCTTCGAATTTAGGATCCCAGACAGCTGGGTTCTGGGTCTTCGCCACAAAAGAAGGAATGAACTTGAAAGATATTTCTTTCCACCCCCTCGAATGAGAGACGTCATAAGACAGCCCATGGATCTCTCCTACTCTCTTAGCGGAAGCCAAGGCTAGCAAGAAGACTGTCTTGAGAGTGAGATCCCTGTCTACGATATCTTTCAAAGGTTCGAAGGGGGGGCCACTTAACATCTTCAGGACCCTAGCTAAGTCCCACTGAGGCACCCTAACTGCTTGTGGGGGGCAAGACTGTTCGAAGCTCTTGACATGCATCGAGATATGCCTAGAGGAACCCAGGTCGATGCCCTTCAGGAGGAAGACTTGGCCCAAGGTGGCACATACCCCTTTTATGGCTGGGATTGAAATTCCCATTTTGTCTCTGAGATATACCAGAAAATCCGCTATGTCTGGGACCGAGGCTTTGAGGGGTTTAATGTGCCTCAAAGCGCACCACTTCGTGAAGGAGGCCCACTTTGCTTGGTAGACCGCAGCTGAAGACCTTCTCAGGTATAGCGACATCCTCTTAGCAGTAGCTGATGAATATCCTTCCTTCTTCAGGAGTCGCTCGATAGTCTCCAGGCGTGAAGACGCAGAGATTGTGGGTTGTCGTGAAATCTGAGAAAATGTGGTTGGTGTAGAAGGTCTGACCTGTCGGGGAGTGGCCACGGAGGTTGACTCGCCAGGTCTTTTAGGTCTGCGAACCACTCTCTCTCCGGCCACCAGGGCGCTACCAAAGTCATCCTTAAGTTTCGGGCCGTCCTTACTCTGTTGAGTACTTGCCTTATCAACGTGAAGGGGGGAAAAGCGTACACGTCTAGGTTGTCCCACCTGTGCTGAAAGGCATCCTCCAAGGCTGCCTTCGGGTCTGGTACAGGAGAACAATACACGGGAAGTTGAGCGTTCAGTTTGGTTGCAAAGAGGTCCATCACCGGGGAACCCCAAAGTTGGATGATGAGCTTGGCTACTTCTGGAAGGAGGGACCATTCTGTCCCTACTATTTGGCCCACCCTGCTGAGACCGTCGGCCAGCACGTTCTTTTTCCCGGGGATGAACCTTGCTAATAACACAACCTGGTTCGTTTCTGCCCAATCTAGAATCTTTATGGTGAGATCGCACAATTCCCTTGACTTCAAACCTCCTTGCTTCTTTATGTACGCTACTACTGTGGCGTTGTCGCACATCAACGCCACAGTGTTTCCTCTTAGTAGATCTGCGAAGTGTAGGCAAGCCTTCTGGACTGCCTTCAACTCTAGGACATTGATGTGTAGGTCCCTTTCCCCGTCCACCCAGGTTCCTCTCGCTGTCTCGTCGAGGAGATGGGCTCCCCATCCCTGGTTGGAGGCGTCTGTGAACAGAAGTAACTCGGGGGGGTCGTTCGCGAAGGGCATCCCCTTGAGCGAGTTTGACCGCCAATGCCACCATTCCAAAGGGAGGGCCTCGCGTTTGGTAGAACTGGGATTAGTACTTGTTGCGAGTCCAGTTGGCACCAGAGGTTCTTCAGGTTCCATTGGACGGCTCTGAGTCTGATTCTCCCCTGGGGAACCAGTTTGGGCGTCCCGATAGGAACGGGCGAATGATCTCCATCAGATTGTTTATTCTGTCTTCTGAAGGGAAAGCTTTTCCCAGAAGGGTATCTAGCGTCATCCCCAAGTAGGTCATTCTGGTGGAGGGGGATAGGTTTGATTTTTCCGGGTTGATCACGATACCCAGATCCTTGCAAAACTGGAGAAGTTTCATCCCTTGTTCCTTCAAGAGGTCCTTCGAGGAGGAAAGAAGCAACCAGTCGTCCAGGTATCGGATGAGGCAAATGCCTCGTTCGTGAGCCCACACTGAGACTGTCGTGAAGACTCTCGTGAATACCTGGGGCGCTGTTGACAATCCGAAGCAAAGGGTCTTGAATTGCAGGATCTGGGTACCCCATTTCACCCGGAGAAACTTTCGACTCGAGGGGTGGACCGGAATTTGGAAGTAGGCGTCCTTGAGGTCTATGGTCATCATGTAATCTTTCTCCCTCAAGGACAGTAGGACTGACTTCGGAGTGTCCATTTTGAAGTCTGTCTTCTTTATGAATTTGTTGAGAGCCGACAGATCTATAACCGGCCTCCACCCCCCCGTCGCTTTTTCTACCAGGAACAGACGACTGTAGAAACCCGGGCCTGGGTGTAGAATCTCCTCCATGGCGCCCTTCTCCAACATGGAGGACACTTCCTCTTGAAGGGCGGTCTTCTTCAACGGATCCTTGGGGATCAGCCACTCCGACCGGATGGCCGGAATTAGAGGGGGGGTGGTTCTGCTAAGAACGGTAACCTGTAGCCCTCCTTCAGTACGGACACTGTCCAGGGCTCCGCTCCGTGAGCTTTCCATGCTTGCCAATATAGTCTGAGGCATCCCCCAACCTGAGGCTTGGGCAGGGATAGGGGGCCTCCCACTCTATCTTCTCCTGGAGGAGCTGCCTGAACGGCCTCTCCTGGAGGCAGAATAACCTGTCCTAAAGGAGGCTGAAGCTGCTGGGGCTCCCCTACGGGGGGGCTGAGGAGCTGAGGTCCAGGAGGAAGAAGGGGCTTCTCTCTTCGTCATGCTAGGAGAGGCCTGAGACGTCGCGGCACTGTCTGAGACTGACCTCTTGTAGGGCAGTCTCCTTGTAGGCGTAGGCCTGGGGGTACTTAATTCTTTTCTTTTAGACACCTTTTCCATAATGGTTTCTAAGTCCTTTAAGGGGAACAAGGAGTCACACCACAAGGGAAGGCTCCTCATGGCCCGCGCCTCCCTGTCTGGGACCTTTCGGGACACCTTTGCCAGGATGGTGTCTCTCTTGCGGAGTACCCAATTCGCTGTCAGGGCGAGAGATTGGTACGTCAGGAATTTAAGCGTCTTGCCCCCGGAGGTGATAAGTTCCCTCAGGAGGTTTTGCTGTTCCGGGACTGTAGGATCAAACGTGGCCTGCACCCCTACTAAGGTGGAACCCCACCAGTCTAGCCAAGAGGAGACGTGCACCAGGTCCCTCGACATTTCCTCCATCATCGCAGCCTCCGATGGAGAAAAACAAACTGGGGCTGAAGAGGCTCTGTCCTCCGAGACGCCCTGGCCCAGGATGTCAAGAGAAGGTTCTACTTTGCAGGCTCCCGGCCGTCGTCCTTCTGGTACATAGACCTTGCCCTGCATTTTGAGCCCCTGGAGTAACTTAGAAGAACTCTGAGTCTTGGGGGTTTCGGCATTACTTGCCACCACTCTTTCTACGTGTTCTTGTCCCAGGACGAGATCCCGGGCTAGAGGAAGAGCCAGGGAGGTCTTAGGCTGGGTAGGGGCCTGCATTAACCGGATAAGGCTGGACCTCCAATAGTCCTCGTCAGTAGCTGCCGGTTCTTCTATTTTGTGATGCCTCCTGATAAGGCCAATCACTCTTCTATAGGCCGATTCCTCCGTCGGGGAACCCTCCCTACCGTCGGCCGAAGCCTCAGCTTGAGACCGGGGAGCCGGGTCACCGGGCACTCCCACCGGGAGCCTTGTTCTTGACACACCAGGCACTCCCCTGCCGAGGTACTGGTCCTCCCCGGCGGAGGCTTCCGCACCAGGGGCAGGGGTTAGGACAGGCATCGCCGACCCAGCGAGGACTAGTGTCCGCTCATGTTGCCTGGGGGACGATGACGCGGATCCCGTGGGCTGACCCGACAGCGGGAACCGTTCCTTTCGGTCCGAGGGCCGCACCAGCTGGGCTGGTTCGGCCAGGCTGCCCGTAAGGAAGCGCGGTTCCCCCCGCTGGGCGGGGTGAACCGGAGGCTTCGCGGTCTTATGCCTGCCTGCAGAGGCCTTCTCGCGAATCTCCCTGCGAAGATCATAACCGTGCTTGGAGGACGGTCTCCTTGGCGAGAAATCCTTGGACCGTTGGTCCGGGGAACACTATCTCTGCCTTACGGGGTACGAAAACCCACTCGCCATCGGGTGACCTACTCCTTCTGTGTTTTCTTCGTGGAGACCAGGAGCGCCTCCTGCTGTATCTGGAACGCGATCTTGAGCGGGAACGCCTGCTCCTGGACCGCTCCCTCCGACGTCGATGTTTCCTCCTGGTTTCTTCACCCGACGAGAAAGACTCCTCCTAAGAGCCCGACGTCACTGCACTTACCGTACGGCGGGCGGGAGCGGGGACCGCGGGGGGCTTGGCGACTCGTTGCGTACCCGAGGTAGAGGGTTGCAGGAATTCTTCAGGAACTTCCGTGAGCGGGGTTGGGAACGAGGTTTGGCGCCCAACACTAGGGAACCAGGAATCCAGGCCCTCTTCCATTCGCATAGGGGACCTACCCGGTGTCTTAGGAAGCTTCCACCCGAAGGCATCACTCCCTGCGGAACCTAACTTACCCTGGTTGTCGCCGCCTGCCGAAGAACCTGAAACACAGGCCCACGAAGGGGGCGAAGACACAGAAACAACGTTGCTACCCCACAAGGGGTCATCGGAGGAAACGTGCCCCCCAAGCACAAGGGCCGAGTCTCCAGAGCACCCTGACACAGCACTACCGGGCTCCTCACTAGCCCGAGAAGGTCCCGCAATCCCCACTTCATATTAACCAGATTCCTGGGGAAGAACGCTCGGTTCTTTCCCCACGATGGACTTACCTCGGCCCCTACTCTGGGTAGGGGAAGGCGAGACAGAAGCCCCGTCGGACCGTTCACTGGGCGACGGTAGCGGCGAAGAAACACTAGCCTTCCTGGGCGAACGTTTCGACGATTTTCTCTTCTTCGTGCCGTAACGCACCCACTGAGTATCACTCCAACCAACACACTCGGGGCACGTATCCGAAGACGAACAAACTTTGCCCCTACAGGAAGAGCAAAGGGAGTGAGGGTCCACTTCAGGTTTGGAGAGGAACGCTCCACACGATTTACCGGCTCTAGGCCCAGGACAACGGCGGATTTGCTCCATAACGCACAAACACAAGACACAAGAACGCAGGGAATCAAAGAATACACTGGGGAAGCACAAGGGCGGGAAGTGAACACACAGGAACGCAAGGGATAAGTACAGGTTACCACGCGGTAAACACGTGGGACACACGCGGCGCACACAAAGGGTCGAGAGAGAACGAGAGCGACGTGGTGACACGTCGCGACCAGAGAACTTACTGGCGTTGACGACCCAAGCGGACCTCGACCTAGCGCAAAGCCTACCCTCGGGGCACATTCTCTAATGCCCGAGGTAGGCCTTCATAGAAAACGGGTTTTAGGGTATCCTACACAAAACTCTGGTCGGTAGAGAGGAGATTACAAGTAACTCCTAAGAAAGTAGTTCGAGGTAAGTATTCGTGTTGGAACAATCAAATATTTCACAACTACTGTACTGTACAGTATATCTAATGGCATGAAATACAGCCTTCCAAATACCCAGAATGTATTAAACACTCGAACCAAATCTACTTCTGTACTTGTACAAATTTTGCCTTTATACTTACTGTCTATTGCATGCATAAATTCTTGTTCTATAATCTTTATAAAGGGATTAGCTTGACTGTGGCCTGCAGATGAATTCACTGAAAATTCAAACAAAAAATCAAATAACTTATATGCAATACTGGTAATAATATGGCTTTACTTTTTCCAAATAAAACTAATTGTAGACAATACAAACATATAAAGAGTTAATACTAAGAAAGAAATTCGTAGATAATTTGTATTTTTCCCAACAAAACAAACCTTTAGCTATTTATTAAGGGTATTACTTTCAGCGAAGCTGAAAGAACAAACCATTTAAATTTGGCGAGTTCAGCGAAGAAATAATCTCCCTGCTTGCGCCCAGATCCGGAGATCGTGGGCGCGAGGGCGAACGTTGGCGCGCGAGGGCGAACGTGTGCGCGCATTGCGCACATCAGAAAAGGGCGATCAGATGTGCGCTGGCGACCAGGCGATCGTGGGCATTCAGGAGACTGATGGTGTACAAGGCGCGTAGCTGCACAGGTCCAAGAAGCGTTGGCGAGCAGGAGATCTACGGCGAGACTCAGCTACAGGAGATCGCTCGAGTGTTGATTAAGCAAAAGACTGGTCCACAGCAGGAGAGTATTTGTGAACTACTGCGCGTGAGCGCACAGGAGAACGAGGATGCACAGGTAAAAACCTGGCACTAAAGGGACTTACTCACATTGTGAGACAAGCCCTTTGCCCCGAAGGGACCGGTGCCCGTTGGAAAACGGGGTGGAGTGGCGCCCACTGCGCATCTACATCCAGGAACGGAGATGGAAGTCAAGAAGGTCTGGCAGGTGTCGGAGATCGCGAACGATCTGCCGAAAGGTCTAGCGAAGCAGCTGCAATGGTCTGTTCTCGTCGAGGAGGATCCTCTGCGGCTGAAGATGAAGACGACCACGGACAGGAGCACCATCATCAGTCCTCCGAAGAGGAGTCTCTGTAGTGAACTCCCCCGAGGGGGAGAGACACTCGCAGGAGAGACCGTTGGACTCAGCTGCCCCCTCGAAGGATGTTCGGAGGGGGAAACTGAGCCTTCAGCAACATCAGCAACAACAGCAGGGTAGTCCTCCGAAGAGGAGTCTCTATGAGTGTCCTTCTCGCGAACGAGAGAGGTGAACACTTCGTAGCAGAGACAAGAACAACTGATGAAGGCGCCCTTTAGGGCCGTTGGATCAGCAAGCTGACCATAAAGAGCAACCCTCCAAAGAGGAGCTCCTGCAGCTGCTCAGCCCCTTGAGCGTAGCTGCAAGTGCGACCGCTCAGCACCAAGAGCATAATTGCACGAAATCCAAGGTCCGGCTTTGCAACCGCTCAGCCCCTTGAGCATGGTTACAAAAGCAGTCGCTCAGCACCAAGAGCATAACCGCCCCCGGACCAGGAAAAAACCAACCAGGTAATTATTAAGGTAAGAGAAGTTGCCCCCCCTGAAGGGGAAAAAACTCATACCTGGGAAGGGAACCTCCCTCGGAAGGGAAGTTACCTACCCATGGAGGCGAACCTCCTGAGCGTTCTAAATGAACTAAGGAGCTGACAGTTGTCACGGGAGAACTTCTAGGAGAAGAGAACACGCCCATGACGAAGTCGTAGAGGAGGCGGCAACAGCAGACTCCCCAGGCCCAAACAGGACAGCTCTGCTTCGTTGGCACATAGGGCAAACGAAAAAAACTAGACAGTTATCTGTGAAAATAAAATAATTAGTTAACATTTATTCCCCCGGGGGAACTCCGAAAAGGAACCCCGAGGGAAAAGAACATAAGAATTACGCACCAGGAATGCGCCCTCCTCCCCCACTGACACTCAGGGAAGGGGGGAAGGCGGAGAACTGTAACAAAAACAGAATTATAACAATTACAATTATGTAATTCATCTAAGAATGTTCACTAATAGTAAGAACGAATGAACCCCGAAGGGAAGTGTTCTACACAGAAGCTGAAAAGTTAACAAATACAATTAGATTGATTAAAAATAATTGAGACAAAATAAACGTAGTAGCAACTCAACCCGCAATGGGAAGGAAGCTACCGTAATACGAAGTAGTAATAAAAGGGTGAACGACCTCAAGAGAGAGAGAGAGAGAGACCGTAGTCAAACTAAACTCCCATGTTCCCTACGCTGATAGACTAAGCTCCCCATAGGGAAGGAGGAACAGCAGAGAAACAGATAAATAAATAAAGTCCAGCGATGATGATTCCCCACGGCACCCACCGAAGGGAAGACCGAAGGTCCAAGGAAGAGATCGTGACCCATGAAATGTCACCGTGGGGGCCTGGGACCACACGGAGATGTTGTCGTACAATTGAGTGGACTTCCTACTTACACACACAGCACAAACACTGAAAAGGAAACTTACTGTATTTCTATACTCAAATATATACATAAACATAAGAATGTTTACATATATATTAAGTATAAGAAAAGTAAGTAATTAAGACAAAACATTAATGGCTGCCATGCGAGGACGGGACAGACGTCTGTTCATTGTCCGAGCCAAAAGTGAAGTGGGGCAGTTCACCGGTGTGTGAGGGGGGGAGGGGTAGCTAGCTACCACTCCCCTACCCCCTTGCTAACTAGCGCGGGGGTAATTGACCCTCGTTAAAATTTTAATGTCTCGTCATTTCAGCTACGCCGAAAGTAAACCCTACGTAAATAGCTAAGGTTTGTATTTCGGTTACGGAACAAATATAAATTATCTACGAATTTGTCATTTGTTCCGGAACTGGAATACAAACCTACGCTATTTATTAGGGGTGACTCACCCATTAGGAGGGTGGACATCCCTGCCAAATTGGCTTTTGGCTTTCCCCAGGGGCTCCTTATTTTGAATAGGTTTATACCAAAAATAAGGAGTCCCTGCATCTCACTAAACCTTGCTACACAAGGTCTGCGGCCTACGCAAGCTGTGTGTTGAGATGTTTGGAAGTGTGACTGTCCAGGTAAAAGTTATTCCGAGTCTCTGTAGGAAAACTGTTGTAACCAGGACTTTCCCAAAACCACCTCGAAAGAGTTTGGTATGGTGATGCAACAGTATTAGCTTAATACTAGGAACACAAGGGAACATGGTTTACCTGCAGTGGTTTGAGGTCAGCTTATGCAGAGAACCCAGGATGCTGCTTTTCCCAAGAGAGGGGAAGATGAAGAAAAGAATAAGAGCCAGTCAAACCTTTTCATTCACGCAGACTAAAACCGGGTAACAGTGCTTTCATCGATCTTGGAGCTTGAGGTATTATACCAGCTGTTGTGCAGCCACCACAGGGTCAATAGAGAACGTATCGAGCCTCCTGTGGGTCACGTCTTGCTGGTAGTGGGCTGTGAATGTATTCTAACGTTTCCACACCACAGCCTGTAGAACCTGTGTCACAGAGAAGTTTCCCTTGGATGTCAGAGACGTAGCTACGCCCCTGACATCGTGGGTTCTGGGGCGACATGAAGGAGGAAGGTCCGGATTCAGGGTATGGTCTATGACCTTGCAAATCCAGGCAGAGATGGTGTTCTTAGTGGCCCTCCTCTTGTTCCTCCCTATGCCAACGAAAAGTGCAGACACACGGGGACGGCTGCGACTGTACTCATGAGATACAACCTCAAACTCCTCATTCGGCAGAGTGAGAGATGATCAAAGTCATCAGTTATAGAGCGGAGACTCGAAATCCAGAAGGAATCGAATCAGGGATCCCCTACTACCGCATTCTGAGTCTTGACTAGAAACTCAGGGACGAAGCTGAACGTTACCTCTCCCCATCTCCTCGAATGGGCGATGTCATATGATAAACCATGAAGTTCACTAACTCGCTTGGCCGAAGCCAAAGCTAGTAGGAACACCATCTTCCTAGTCAGGTAGCGATATGTTGCCTGGCGTAATGGTTCATAGGGAGGTCTCTTTAGAGGCCTGAGAACTCAAACCACATTTCATGGGGGAGGTCTCACTCCAGACTGAGGACAGGTAAGTTCGTAACTCTGTATGAGTAAGGAAAGTTCTAGCAATGAGGATATATCCATTCCAATGAGTCTAAGGGCTAGGCTTAAGGGTGAGCAATAGCCTTTAACCACCGAGACTGAAAGGCGTATTTCCTAACGCAAATACATGAAGAACTCCGCTATTGCTTGAATAGCGGCATCGAGAGGAGAGATACCCCTTCCACGACACCAACCACAAAAGACCTTCCACTTTGCCTGGGATACTGCTGCTGATGATTTCCGCAGGTATCCAGACATCCTGCTCGCAACTTTTTGCAAAAATCCTCTCTGAATGAGGAGATGCTGGATAGTCTCCACGCGTGAAGGCGTAGCAAAGCAACGGCTTTGTGAAAGATGTTGGCATGTGGTTGTATGAGTAGATCATGTCGTGGAGTGAGTTCTCTTGGAGACTCCGTCAGGAGTGGCAGAAGGTCTAGAAACCATTGCACATGATGCCATAGCGGAGCTATGAGTCATTGATAGGTTGACCGATATTCTGACCTTGCTGAGTACCCTCCTCATAAGACAGAACGGAGCGACATGTTCTTGCGGTAAGCAAGCGAGGTCGCAATGGCCCTCACTTCGTGAGCTTGCACTTTTAAACGTCCGAAGTGTTCCTCCTCACACAAGAGATGCGCTTCTCTTATCACTTCCCTCAGGAAAAAGGACAAAGCGTTCTTGGAAAGGGGCTTCTGAGGATCTTTCACAGAACACCACAGGGAGCTAGAAGAGCCTCTCACACTTTTCGTGCGAGACAAGTAGGTCTTGAGGGCTCGTACTGGACAGAGCAGCCTCTCTTGCTCTTGACCCACTAGGTTGGTCAAGTTAGGAACCTCAAAGGTCCTCGGCCAGGGCTTAGAAGGGTTCTCGTTCTTAGCGAGAAAGTCTAATCTCAAGGCACAAACTGCCCCATTCAGATTGAAGCCTACCTGTTTTTCAATTGCATGGACTTCACTAACTCTTTTAGCTGTTGCTAAAGCCAAAAGAAAGAGGGTCTTCTTGGTAACCTCCCTAAGGGGAGCCTGTGAGATGGGCTCAAATCTCTTGGTGCACAGAAATTTAAGAACCACATCAAGGTTCCAAGAAGGGGGCTTTAACCGGGTCTGCTTGGTAGTCTCAAAAGACTTCAAGAGGTCATGTAAGTCCTTATCGCGAGACAAGTCCAAGCCTCTATGCCGACAGACGGAAGAGAGCATACTTTTGTACCCCTTGATAGTGGACACAGCTAGCTTAGCGTCCTGCCTGAGGTACAACAAGAAATCCGCAATCTGGCTCACAGAGGTAGTGGATGAGGAAATCTTGTGCTTCCTACACCAAGCTCTAAAAGTCTCCCACTTGGACTGGTAGACCCTCTGCGAAGAGACCCTCCTCGCTCTGGCGATAGCTTTCGCAGCTTGCGCTGAAAAGCCTCTCGATCTGATGAGCTTCTCGATAGTCTGAAGGCAGTCAGATTGAGAGCGAGGGGGTTTTGATGATATCTCTCGAAGTGGGGTTGTCTGAGCAGATTTGGACTTGCAGGGAGGCTTCTTGGAAAGTCCATCAACAAGTCCATCACCTCCGTGAACCATTCCCTCATCGGCCAGAACGGAGCTATCAGGATCATCCGTCCCGAATCGAGGAGGGCGAATTTCCTGACTACCAGATTGATGATCTTGAACGGGGGAAAAGCATAAGTGTCCATCCCCGTCCAATCCATCAAAAAGGCGTCTACTGCTATTGCCTCCTTGTCCGGAACTAGGGAGCAATAGATGGGGATCCTCTTGGATAAGTTGGAGGCGAAAAGATCGATGAGGGGTCTCCCCCCAATGCCTCCAGAGACTCTGACAGACCTGTTGGTTGAGGGTCCATTCTGTGGGAAGGACCTGCTCTTTCCTGCTGAGCATGTCCGCCCTCACATTCTTCTGTCCCTGAACAAACCTCGTCAGCAGGTTTATCCTGTTCTCCTTCGCCCAAAGAAGGAGCTCTCGAACAGAGACAGAGAGTGAGTCCCTCCTTGCTTCCTGATGTAAGCAAGAGCTGTGGTGTTGTCTGAGTTGACCTCCACAATCTTCCCAGACACCAAGTCCTTGAAGGCCTTTAGCCCCAGAAAAATGGCCATCAGCTCCTTGTTGTTGATGTGCCATCCCAGCTGAACTCCTTCCCAATAGCCTGAGACCTCCTTGCTTCCTAGTGTTGCCCCCCAGCCTGACTCTGATGCGTCTGAAAACAACACTAGGTCTGGGTTCTTCTTGTGTAAGGAGATCCCTTCCCCTAACAAGGTTGGGTCCAGCCACCACTTCAGAAGAGTCTTGACTTCTATTGGAATGGGGAAGGAAAAGGAGTCTTCCTGCATCTTTCTGTTCCACGTCTTCGAAAGAAAGTGCTGAAGAGGCCTTAGGTGGAGTCTCCCCAGAGAGACAAACTGTTCAAGGGAGGATAGAGTCCCCAGCAAACTCATCCACTCCTTCGCTGTGCATCTCTTCTTGTCCAGGAAAGTTCTGACTTTTACGAGACACTTGGTCTGTCTTTCCTGAGAGGGAGAAGCCCGAAAAAGAACTGAATTCAGAACTATCCCCAAATAGAGAATAGTCTGATTCGGTCTGATCTGAGACTTCTCCCTGTTGATGACCAGGCCTAGATCTTGAGCCATTCCGTAAATCCTCCAGACATTTCTCCCTTGATCGTGAACGAATCAGCCAATCGTCCAGATAGAAGGATATCCTTATCCCCACCTGATGCAGCCAACCTGACACATTCGCCATTACCCTGGTGAAGACTTGAGGAGCCGTGCTGAGACCGAAGCAAAGAGCTCTGAATTGGAAGCACTTGCCCTGCATTACAAATCTCAGGTACTTCCTCGAAGTCGGATGGATGGGGACATGGAAATATGCGTCCTGCAAGTCGAGGGACACCATCCAGTCCCCTGGACGTACTGACGCCAGCACCGACTGAGTTGTCTCCATGGAGAACTTTGTCTTCTCCACAAATACGTTGAGAGCGCTGACATCCAGGACGGGTCTCCATCCGCCCGAGCTCTTGGGGACCAGAAACAGTCGATTGTAAAAGCCTGGGGAGGATAGATCCCGAACCGGTTCTATCGCCCCCTTGTCTAGCATTTGGTCGACAAGGTCTACTAGGGCCTTCTGTTTCCCCGGATCTGAGTAACGGGCTACTAAGGCCAGCGAAGCATCTGCGAGAGGAGGTTTTTTCAGAAAGGGGATCTTGTATCCTTCCTTGATGACTGAGAGGGACCAGGTGTCTGCCCCTCTCCTCTTCCAAGACTGCCAAAAACCTGACAGTCTTGCGCCTACTGTCTGGAGGAGACGAACTTCATTTTCTGGAGCGAGGTCTGAAAGAACCCCTGGTAGATCTTGGTCCTGATTCTTGCCTTCTCCCTCTAAAATCTGGCCTTGAAGTAGTCCTGCCCCGAAAGGGCTGCTGGAATCTCCTTTCCTCCTGTTTCAAAGAAGGAGGGGCTGCCAAGGGCTTACGAGCAGAACGAGATAAAAGGTCTTGGGTGGCTTTTTGGGCCAGAGAAAGCGTAATGTCATTAACCAGGGACTCGGGAAAAAGATGTTGAGAGAGGGGGGCGTAAAGAAGCTCAGACTTTTGTGCAGTGGTAACAGACCTAGAAGCAAAAGAGCAAAGCAGAGCTCTCTTCTTAAGGACCCCAGCTGAGAACAGAGCCGCCAACTCATTCGCCCCATCTCTGAGGGCCTTATCCATACAGGACATAATACTGGTAAGGTCCCTAGATCCTTCCATCTGGTCAGTTTTCCTTGTGAGAGTCCCAAGCGACCAGTCTAGGAAACTAAAAATCTCAAAGGCTCTAAAAATACCTTTGACGAGATGATCCAGCTCCGACATCGACCACATGACCTTGGCTGAGTTGAGAGCATGCCTTCTAGCAGAGTCCACTAAACCAGAGAAGTCACCCTTGGAGGAGGAAGGCACTCCCAGACCCAAAGGTTCTCCAGTTGCATACCACATACCCGCTCTTGAAGCAAGACGAGCTGGTGGAAACGAGAAGGAAGTCTTAACTGTTTGTCTCCGCTCCTTCATCCAGTCATCAATCTTCGTGAGAGCCTTCTTTGCGGAGATAGACAGCTTCATCTTGATAAAGGCCGACTGTTTCTTGGCCTTCTTTCTGTTAAATTGGGACTGAGGAGATTGAGGGGCAGCAGGTTGGAATTCCTCTCCAAAAAGTTCAAGAAGGGAGCGAGAGAGAACTTTGTAATCTCCCGCAGCGTCGGCAGGATTATCATCGTCATCAGAAACATCCTCGAGGTCCTGATCCACATCTGCAATATCCTTCGAAAGAGAAAAAGGATCCTTAGAACCCGACAAGGGCAAATCAAAGGCATCATCCTGCAAGACGAGTTGTATCCTGGAGTCCCGCGCTAGAAGAATCCTTGGGACGAGAGGCAGTATCGTCCCGAAGAGGCAGTGTGGTATCGCCCTGGGACCGAGAACGAGAGGCAGAGTTGTTCTGATGTCGAGAGCGAGAGACGGTATCGTCGTGGCGGCGAGAACGAGAGGCGGTATCGTCTTGGCGTCGTGAACGAGAGGCAGTATCGTCGTGGCGTCGAGAACTAGGGTCGGTATCGTCGTGGCGAAGCGAACGAGAGGAGGTATCGTCGTGGCGAAGCGAACGAGAGGAGGTATCATCGTGGCGAAGCGAACGAGAGGAGGTATCGTCGTGGCGAAGCGAACGAGAGGAGGTATCGTCGTGGCGAAGCGAACGAGAGGAGGTATCGTGCTGGTATCGTGAACGGGAGGCGGTATCGTCTTGGCATCGAGACCGAGAAGCAGCATCGTTAGATAAGGTATCGTCCCGGTATCGAGAACGAGAAACCGTATCGCCCTGGTATCGCGAAGAAGTATCGCCTGGCGAAAGGACACATTCCTCATCCTGGCGTAGAGAGGGAGAAGTTTTCTTTAAAGAAGAACTCCGTTCTCTCTTAGAAGCAGACTTCTTAATCGGTAACGAGTCATCTTTACGTCTGCCAGACTGGGCGTGAGGGCGGCTAAAGGCTTGCACTAAAGTCAAAAGTTGTTTCTGCATGACAGACATAAAGGATTTAGCAACATCAGCTGGGTCTTGCGGCCCCGAAGGGGGGGGGGGGGGGGCTGACGAATAACACTCGTAGAAGGGGGAGGATCTTCGGCAGTAGGCTTCGCCCTTTTCACAGGCACGGAGTCGAAATCATCCTCCGACGGACAAGGTTCATAACTGCTAGAACCGGGAGAGAAAGAACGAGACCGTTCGTTGCGGTTCCATCTCCTCTTAGTAGGTCTTGAAGCTTCAAACTTCCATTTACGTCTGGACGAATTCGGAGAAGAAAACAACACATCCGACACGTCTTTCCCGTGACGGTCAAGAGCAGCCTGGGAATCGACAACAGGACTGTCTGAGGCGACGGCTGACCGAGGGTACGTACCTCTCACCCCCTTTCGGTCATCGACGTACCTTCTCCCTTGGTCCTGGGAGCTTGGTAGAGGTCTAGGCCTAGGGGTATGACAGATTCGGTCAGTCGCCACCTCCACTGCACTAACACAAGCACTTTCACTTTCCTTACCTTTAAAGGCCTCCAGTTGTTCTTTAATGGCCTTCAACTCGGCCGCCAGGCTAGCGTACTGAGGGTCATCCGTAGATACGGAACCTGTAGGAGGTGCAGGAGTTACTACCTCAAGGGAAGGATCAACTTCCAAAGAGGAATCAATTATAGGTTCAATAGATAAATCTACGCTAAGTTCGTCTTCCTTACCACTAACAGACTTAGACTTAGACCTAGAAGCTCTCCTAACTCTATCGAGCTCTAGCTTACGCACATAGCGCTTCATAATTAATCAATCTTTCTCATCCAAAACCTTACATTCCCCGCACCTATTATCAAGGGCACAAACAAAACCCCTACAATTAGAACAAACGGTGTGAGGGTCTACCGCCATTTCCGGTAGTCTCACCTTACATTCCTCATTCGCACAGATACGGTAATGACTCTTTTCACTCATAATGAAAAAACAGCAAAAAAGCTAAGAGAAAACAAAATACACGATCGCCAAAACCCCAAATCAGAGTACTTCACCAAAAAAGCAGACTGGTACACCGAGCAGGGAAAGCGAACAAAAACTCTTAATGACGGACCAACGTGTTGTCGATCCGGCCGGCAGAGATGAACTGAAGAACAGAAAACGGGAATGATTCCTCCTACCACCCTTTAACGGGTGTTACCACCCAACCACCACAAGGCGGTTGCCTAGTTTAGAAAAATTCTGCTGAAATAGAGATAATTAGCTATGTATATATAACTGCCAGGTAAGTTCTACTGTATTCATAAAAATCTCACTTTGACTTCTTCTTCTCCCATCGCCCAAACCTTCCCCACTGGGAGGCAGACCATTCCCGACACTCGCTACACCTATTATTATCATTATAATTATTACTTACTAAGCTACAACCCTAGTTGGAAAAGCAGGATGATATAAGACCAGGGGCTCCAAAATGGAAAATAGCCCAGTGAGGAAAGGAAAAATAAAATATCTTAAGAGTAACATTGAAATTAAACGGATTTTGAGCGAAGCGAAAAATCTATTTTTGGGTGAGATAGCCATGTCGTCCTGATGGAAGGTTCCTAATGGTAGCTTCCTAAGGAATATGACAAATTCGTAGATAATTTGTATTTTTCCTAACTATACAAACCTTAGCTATTTACATAGGGTAATTACTTCAGCGTAGCTGAATGACGAGCCATAAGAATTTTAACGAGGATTTACTACCCCACTGCTAGTTAGCGCCGGGGGGGGGGGGGGTGTGTGTGCAAGCTACCCCTCCCCCCTCACACACACAGTGAGTGCTTCACTTTGCTTAGAGGTAGGACTTATCCCGGGGGACAGGGCTGGCGGGCAAATATGTGTAAATAGCTAAGGTTTGTATAGTCAGGAAAAATACAAATTATCTACGAATTTGTCATTTGTTCCGTAACTGAAATACAAACCACGCTATTTACACAGGGTGACTTAACCCTTAGGAAGGGTGGTAAGTCCCTGCCATACTGGCTTTGGCTTGCCCGGGGACTCCATATTCGAGTGTCTAGGTACTCAGACAATAGGGAGTCCCTGCTCCTCACTACCAGCTGTGAAACTGCTGCGGCCTACGTAAGGTGTGTGCGAAGGTGTAAAGTGACTTGTCCTAGGAAGTTGACCTGGAGTTCCTCAGATGGAAATCTAGGCTAGGACTCTCCCAATACCACCTCGTCAGGGTATGGGGACATGACAGTATTACACTTAATACTGTACTAGGAACACAAGGAAGCATGGTTTACCTTCAGTGGTTTGAGGTCAGCTGTGCAGAGAACCCAGGATGCTGCTTTCTCCAAGGGAGGAGAGGATGAAGAAAAGAACAAGGGCCAGACAAACCTTTTCATTCATGCAGACTAAAACCGGGTAACAATGCCCTCAACCTTCTGCTACTTGTCCATTAAGGAGCCTGAGGTTTAGACCAGCTGTTGTGCAGCCACCACAGGGCCGATAGAAAACGTATCGAGCCTCCTGTGGGTCACATCTTGCAGGTAGTGGGCTGTGAAGGTGGTCCAACGCTTCCACACCCCCGCTTGCAGGACCTGCGTCACTGAATAATTCTTCTTGAAGGCCAGGGACGTAGCTATGCCCCAGACATCATGCGCTCTAGGGCGACGTGACGGAGAATGGTCAGGATTCAAGGCCAGATGTATTACCTTGCGAATCCAGGCTGAGATGGTATTCCTGGTGACCCTTCTCTTCATTTTCCCAGTGCTCACGAACAAGGCGTGAACCTGGGGACGAACTGCAGCTGTTCTCTTAAGATACAACATCAGACTCCTTGCTGGGCAAAGTAGGAGATGGTCTAGGTCATGTTACAGAACGGAGACTCGAAACCTGGAAAGAGTCGAACCGAGGGTCCGGCACTCCCAGGTTCTGAGTCTTGGCAACAACTCAGGGACGAACCTGAACGTTACCTCCCCCCATCCCCTTGAATGGGCGATGTCGTATGAGAGACCATGTAGTTCGCTGACTCGCTTGGCCGAGGCCAAAACTAGCAGGAACACCGTCTTCCAAGTAAGGTGGCGATCTGAAGCCTGGCGTAGTGGTTCGTAGGGAGGTCTCTTTAGAGACCCGAGAACTCGAACCATGTTCCAAGGAGGGGGTCTCACTTCCGACTGAGGGCAGGTAAGTTCATAGCTTCGTATGAGAAGAGAAAGTTCCAGCAAGGAAGAAATGTCCATTCCTCTGAGCCTGAAGGCAAGACTTAAGGCTGAGCGATAGCCTTCCACTGCCAAGACTGAAAGGCGCATTTCCTCCCGCAAATACACGAGGAACTCAGCTATTGCTGGAATAGTGGCATCGAGTGGAGAGATACCCCTTCCACGACACCAACCACAGAAAACTCGCCACTTCGCCTGGTAGACCCCTGCGGATGACTTGCGCAGGTGTCCAGACATCCTGTTCGCAACTTGTTGCAAAAATCCTCTCTCTTTGAGGAGATGCTGGATAGTCTCCAGGCGTGAAGTCGAAGCGAAGCTACGGCTTTGTGGAAGATGTTGGCAGGTGGTTGTTTGAGTAGCTCGTGACGTGGAGGGAGTTCCCTTGGAGGCTTCGTAAGGAGTTGCAGAAGGTCCGGGAACCATTCTGCGTGATGTCATAGCGGAGCTATGAGGGTCATTGAAAGGTTGACCGATATTCTGGTCTTGTTGAGTACTCTCCTCATCAGACAGAACGGGGGAAAGGCGTACACATCGATGTTGTCCCACCGTTGTTGGAAGGCATCTTGCCAGAGAACCTTGGGATCCGGGACTGGGGAGCAGTACAGCGGGAGCTTGTAGTTCAGCGCTGTAGCGAACAGGTCCACAGTCGGGAACCCCACAAAGTCAGGACTTTGTTGGCTACTTGAGGATCCAAAGACCACTCGGTACTCACTATCTGTGTCGCTCTGCTCAGACTGTCGGCGAGCACATTCCTTTTGCCCGGAATGAAGCGAGCTGCTAGTGTGATCGAGTGGACTTTGGACCATCTCAGTATCTCTACTGCAAGATGGGATAGCTGTTCTGAAAAGGTACCTCCCTGCTTGTTGATATAAGCCACCACTGTGGTGTTGTCGCTCATCACTACCACAGAGTGGCCCACCAGGACTTGGTGGAACTTCTGAAGTGCCAGGAACACGGCCTTCATTTCTAGCAGGTTTATGTGAAGGTACTTTTCTGATTCTGACCACAGGCCTGAGGTCCTGTGGTTCAGAACGTGGGCCCCCCACCCTTTCTTTGATGCGTCCGAAAACAACATCAAGTCCAAGGGAAGTACGAGAAGATCCACTCCCTTTCGTAGGTTCTCGTCTGCCACCCACCACTGGAGATCCATCTGTTCCGGTTGTCCCATAGGGATCACGGTGTCCGGGTAATCGTGTCCTTGACTCCACCGCGACTTGAGTCGCCACTGGAGAGATCTCATTCTGAGGCGACTGTTGGGAACCAGACGGGCCAGGGAGGAAGGATGGCCGAGGAGACGTAACCACGTTTGGGCTGGAAGTTTTTCTCGTGTGAGGAAAGGTCTCGCGACCTTCCTCAGCCTTGCTATCCTGTCATCTGATGGGAAGGCTTTGTGGAGATTGGTGTCTATGACCATGCCTAGGTATACCAGTCTCTGAGAGGGCAGCAGAGAGGACTTCTCGAGGTTTACCATGATCCCTAGATCTTGGCAAAGTTAGAGAAGCTTGTCTCGGTGGCGAAGAAGGGTTGCCTTCGAGTCTGCTAGGATCAGCCAGTCGTCCAGATAACGGAGGAGACGGATGCCGATCCTGTGAGCCCATGATGAAATCAGGGTGAACACCTTGGTGAACACTTGGGGTGCTGTGGAGAGACCGAAGCACAGCACCTTGAACTGGTAGATCTTGTCGTCTAGGCAAAATCTTAAGTACTTCCTTGAAGACGGGTGGACTGGGATCTGGAAGTATGCGTCCTTCAGGTACAGTGTGCACATGAAGTCTTGTGGTCTCACTACAAGCCTGACCATGTCTGCCGTCTCCATACTGAACGGAGTCTGTTTGACAAACCCGTTCAGTGTCGAGAGGTCGATGACTGGTCTCCAGCCTCCAGACACCTTTCTCACAAGAAAGAGTCGACTGTAGAAGCCTGGGGACCCATCCACAACCTCTTGGAGAGCATCCCTTCTTCAACATGTTCTGGACTTCTGCTCGGAGGGCCTGTCCCTTTATCGATCCCATGGTAAGGGAGCTCAATGACACTGGATTGGCTGTCAGGGGAGGTAGACATGAGATGAACGGGACGAGATAACCCTGACCGATTACGGAAATCGTCCAGGTATCTGCCCCGAGTTGCTGCCACCTTGTCGCGCAACTTTGTAGGCATTCCCCCACTGGTGGATATGCAGGGGGACTGCCAATCCTACCGTTTACGGCCTTGGCTGTTCCCTCTAGGATTTTTACCACCTCCCCTGGAGGACTTCTTGCCCCTTCTGCCCTTGGCAGGAAAGGGCTTAGACACCTTCTGCTTCGCTGCCGTTGTCTTCCTAGTGTCCTTAGCTGGACGGGGTTGCTGAGCTGCTGGAGGTTTGTAAGGCCTCGATGTCAGGGCCTTGTGGATGAGGGAATCCTAATTGGACTTCCTCCACCTCTCAGCGGCTACCTCCACGTCCTTTGGCTCAAACAAGCTCTTACCGAGAACGGAAGAGTGTCTGAGCCTGCTAACATCAGAACTGGAGACCTTCTCGTGGAACCTCTCAGCCACTGCGTCCCGACGCTTGAGAATCGTGTTGGCCCACAAGCTCGAGACTTGATGGGCCAAAAACTCAATGGTTCGCGTGCCTGAGAGTAAGAATGTCTCCAGTGCCTTCCTGGTACTTTCTTTGGACAGGTCCTCAGAACGTACCAGGATGCCCAGAGATCCCAGCCAGATGTCCAGCCACAAAGTTGCCTGCATGGCACACTTCACAACTTTCTCCTGGCTTAGGATCTCAGTTGCGGAATAGGACACTTGCCGGTTAGAGTGTCTCTCAAGAGGGACTCCCCCAGCGAGTTCTTCCACCGAATTGTGTACTGGAAGACTCAAACAAGTCTCCTCTAGGATATCAAAGTACCTCCTCTGATGTACTCGAGGAGGAGGGAGGAGCTTGTTACCGGCACTGGATCTATTGGAGGAGGCAAGCTCAGAGAGCTGGCCCTCGACCTTGTTTCTGGCACTCTTCATTCCCTGAGACCAGGGCAAAACTGCACTGGGCCTAGAGGGTTTCTGGGTGCCGTAGATTCGGTCCAGGACTGTATCTTTCCCTTCACGAGGAGGAATCTCTGGGTCTGGAATCCCATTGAGGTTCCTCATGAGGGTCAGGACTTGCCAGAACGCATGTTCTGACTCCTGGTGCTCTCCTCCTGACGGACTGGCAGCGAAGTCTCCCGTCCCCAGAGGCTCTTCCTGGGGAGACTCGCGGTCGTTCTCCAAAGGTCTATCTGGTTCCTGTCGGGTCCTTGCGGAAGACTTGGGAACGGTCTTCGAGTCCTTCGGCTCCCTCCTAGGAGGGATACAGGACTCCAGCAATGAAGGATGTAAGGCCTTCGCCGCCTCTATACGAGGAGACTTCTCTGGAAGCGGTGGAGTTTCCCCCATTGGTGCGATGGGGGAACGGACCGGATCTTCCGGCTCTCCTGAAGATGGGTAATACTCATCCGCAGAGGAGGGAGAGAAAGTCTGAGGTGGGGTAGGAGCCTTACGTAAGGACTTGCGAGGAGACAGGATAGTCCTTGGAGAAGTTACCGTCTGGGACTCCTCTCTTCCTCTTCAGGGGGGAGGAAGTTGCCACTGATTTGTGACCCAAGTCAGAAAGCACAGGCTTCATTGCCTGCATAAGCACTCTGACAATGGTACCAAACCAGGGCTGCTGGCTGACAGTCGCACTGTCAGATACTCCCTCTGGAGGGAAGGGGATCATTCGATCCCTTGGAGGAGTCGACACATGAGGGTTCGCCTGTTGAGAATCTGCAATGAAGGAAGAAGAAGAGTCTTTAGACCTGTCCGGAAACCTCCCCTCCTCTGGCGAGCGTGCTATTCTGCGCTTGCGGGGAGGGGAGCGCGATGATGACCTGTCCGCCTGTACCCCTGATGTAACTCGGGCGTGATCGCGTTGGCAATCGGTGCGCCGATCACGCTGGTGATCGCGTGAAAAGCCCTGTTCTGGATTGCGCATAAATGAATCATGCGCAGCATGATATTCGCGCTCGGGCGTGGGCGTGCGAGGTTGAGGGCGCGCGTAGGAGATGGCGAGGGCGTGTGGCGCACAGGAACTATCTTATGAGGCGGGGTAGAAAGCTGGATGCGAGGGCGCGCAGTGGGCTGATGGGCTACTGATGAGCGCGAGTGCGCAGTAGCATGCTGGCGCGTGTCTGTCACGACCGGGCGTGGGCGTGATTGCGCAGCCTGGTGATAACGCGAGGGCGAGTTCGCGCGTAGTTGCCTTAGGCGATCGTGAGATAGCCGGGCGAGCAGCATGCGCAGGACGGGCGCGCAGAGGTGTGCGCTGAAGCGATAGACGCGCAGCAGGAACTGACCATGTAGGTGTGCGCTGTTGGGTTGGGCGCGCATCGCGCAACTGGAACTGGCCACGCAGCTGGAACCTCGCACGCTACTGGAACATTGTGCGCAGTTTTTATGTTGCGTGCAGTTAGCAGAGAGTCCAGGGGACCTGTGAGCGCCCGTGCGCTATCTTGAGAACCTCCTGGACTGCGCGCTGTGATGTAGAAGCGCGCTGGTGTGTTGGCGAGCACGTTTGCGCTATAACGGGAACAGCGCGAGGTTGGCGCGCATCACTCTTAGTAATATAAGAGTGTTGGGGGTTTAGAGACACCTGTGAGCGCCTGTGCACTAACTTAGGTGCCTCTTGGACAGCGCGTTTATCAGGAACTGCCAGGCGCGTGTGCGCAGGTGGGCGCAGCCCCGCTATTTCAGGAACTGCTGATGGGCGCGGGCGCGCCGAAGGTTGTGGGTGCGCAGGGGAACCCTGGCGTGTAACTGGAACATTTGCGCGCACGCGCGCAAGTGAGCGCAGTGGCGCTAAATCAGGATCAGCAGCAATGGCAGAAGGGCGCGCGGGTATAACCTGGGGCGCAAGGGTTTGATGCAGAGTTTTGCGCTCATTACCCTTTTGCCCCGAAGGGACCGGTGCCTGCGCAATGACAGGTTTAGATGGCACGTAGCGTGCATCATCCTTGAAAGGACATAGCAGGTCAGCATGTCTGGAGGGTGACTGGATACAGTCCCGAAGGACGACCATCCTCCGACGGGGATCGCGAACGATCCCTGGAGAGGTCTAAGGTGGTAGATGGCAGGAACGGTGATCGGCAAGTTGTCTCCTCCGCAGAGGACTGTGGGGATGACGAGCCGAAGAGGCGCCTCCTAACTCCCTTGTGAGGCGAAGGGGAAGACGAGCCTTCCGCCTTATACGCCCATGAGGGGCCGTTGGATCAGAACTCTGACCTTCGTAGGTCCTCCGCAGAGGAGTCTCTGTTAGTGAACTCCCCCGGGGGGGAGAATCACCGGCAGGAGACCGTAGGACTTAGTTCCTCCCTCGAAGGATGTTCGGAGGGGGAACCTAAGCCTTCAGCTACCTCAGCAACAACAGGCACAGGTGTTTGAGCAGAAACACTCGATGCCTCCGTTACAATAGCGTCAATGACCGACAGAGGATCTATCCCTGCTGTCGTCAGCGATTGTTTAACAGCTGCACCCAGTTTGATCATGTCAAACAGGGCTTCCCTGGAGGGCAAACCCTGAAGCCCCAAGGAATCCCAAAGCTGTAATAAATCATTGTTATTAACAGACAAATCAATATTTAAATCCTCCTCCAGGGGAAGAGGGGCAGCTGCTGCCTCGCTATGGGAGGCAACTCCTTCTCCCGCACCCCGGGATCGGTCAACAGCAATACGGTCTACGCTACCACTCGCCGGCCTCTCGGAAGAGACCGCTCGAGTGGGAGCTTCGGAGAAGGAAAGGGCTACGGAAGAAGTCGTCTTGGAACTTTCTCTCTTCAAAGAAGCCTCTGAAGGAGAAATATCCCTTTTAGCCTTCTTCTTGCGGCGCCGGGCAAACATACATACGTTAGTCCTATCACACCGTTGGCCCCTACACTGAGGGCATAAGGAGTGAGGATCGGTGTCCAAGGCCGACATGAAGGTACCACAAGGGCGGCCGGCTTGTCCAGGGCACGTACGCATGATGAAAGAATAGAGGCCAACTTCAAACACACTGAAAGAAAAAGCAAAACAAATTATGGCAGTCATGATGGAGGAGAGCGCAGACAGGTCTGTCGTCTCTCCGAGCCAAAAGCAAAGTGAAACACTCACTGTGTGTGTGTGAGGGGGGAGGGGTAGCAAGCTACCCCTCCCTACCCCCCCCCCCCCTAACTAGCGGTGGGGTAGTAAACCCTCGTTAAAATTCTTATGGCTCATCATTCAGCTACGCCGAAGTAATTACCCTATATAAATGGCGTGGTTTGTATTTCAGTTACGGAACAAAGACCTGTCTAGCGAAATCTTCAACAAGTTGCAGAAGGCATGCGCTAGACTTAGACCTGCAGCCCCTCAAAGACCCATCTCCTGGTCTCTTGACAAGGTGCTATATTTTGTCTCAGGTTTGGACAATGAGACTTGCCCTCTGAAAGATTTGACTCTGAAAGTGATTTTCTTGTTTGCTCTAGCCTCGGGGGCTAGAGTCAGTGAAATT
This sequence comes from Palaemon carinicauda, assembly GCF_036898095.1. Classification (NCBI taxonomy): domain Eukaryota; kingdom Metazoa; phylum Arthropoda; class Malacostraca; order Decapoda; family Palaemonidae; genus Palaemon; species Palaemon carinicauda. The sequence continues at coordinate 116,437,718 of NC_090727.1, read as the reverse complement.
GTGGCATTATCAGGGGAAGCAGGCCAGATCCAGTTCGCAGAAACAGGCGAATTCACCCTCTTTCCTGACCCGTTTCTCGCCAAGAACGAGCTACCCACTAAGAGATGGGGTCCCTGGAGAATCTGCTCTCTGAAGGAAGATATCTCCTTGTGTCCAGTGGAGAGTCTAAAGGTCTATCTTCGAAGAACTTCAGACTTCGGTGGAGGACAGCTCTTTAAAGGAGAAACATCGGGTTCTGACTTGTCACTTAAACAACTAAGGGCGAAGATCACCTACTTCATTCGCAGAGTGGATCCTGACAGTACACCAGAAGGTCACGATCCCAGGAAAGTCGCCTCTTCCTTGAATTTCTTCCAGTCAATGGACTTCGGGAGTCTTCGCTCATTCACGGGATGGAAGTCATTGAGAGTGTTCTTTAAACACTATGCGAAGCAGGTGCAAGAAGTTAAACACTTTGTGGTAGCTGCAGGTAGTGTGCTAAAACCTGCAGCTTAGTGCTGCGAAGAACAGCGAGTTATATGGGACTCTAACTCTAAGGGTGTCTGTGTTGACACTAGTGCGCAACATAGTGAAAATTGTCACCGTGGTGACACTACGGACTGTTCTAAATATACTAAGGTGAAGTCACATAGACTAAACACTTGTGCCACGTGTTTTCAAACATGAAGTGTATCCAAGACATTTTCAGAAAGACATTACAATTCCTACGGAATTGACATGAGTGATGGCAAGTTTTCCTTTTCAGATACCATAATCATTTCTACTAATGTCCCAAGTCTATGTAACTGATTTACATTCTAATTACAAATTTACATTAATTTTTTATGTATGCTAATTCTCATTTATTGCTAATAAATGAATTTACTGTTTCCGTGCATCTTATTTCGCCCTAACATTGTAATAAAAAAACTGTTTGAGAGTTTCACTATCCCTCTATTCTGTATAAGATATTGAACAATAGAATTCTATCGTTCTTCCGCTTAAACAAACTCATCCAGCCCAAGGTAATTTGTTCCAACACGTCATACTTACCTTACCTATTACCTTGCTCTGGGACCGGCAGGTACTTCTTGATACTGGGTGAGTTCCATTTATCATGCAACTTCGAGACTTTCCACAAGTCCAATAGGACTCATCCCTGCTGGGGGCGGGAAGCGGTAACATAGTACATGCTTAACAGAAGTGACATATACCGGTAATGTCACAGGTCTCTTGGGTCATTAGACCATAGGAATATTGTCTAGAAGTCGAAGGCACTACTCAGGGAAAAATCCACGATATATTAATGCTCTGGTACTTCCATCAGGACGACATGGCCTGAGCCCAAGAAACGGATTATGAGCGAAGCGAAAAATCTATTTTTGCGTGAGAGCCATGTCATCCTGATGGACCAGCCCTTTATTCTCTATTAGGCCTTAGCAGGCCCCCTGTATCATGGGGGCTGGTCTTAACACTAAAAGGAATGGAGTTCGTGGGCGATGATGACGTCAGCCAAGATGGCGTCGCTTATGACGTCATCCGAGTACCCATAACAGTAACGGAGGAGGAGAACTTTGTAACGGCTCCTCCTATATCTTGCCTTGCCACCAACTTACCCCTCGAAGCTAAACGCTATGTGGGGTGCAGATAGCTATGTGGCGTGTCAAGAATACATCCCGTTATTATGCAATATCCCAAAGGACAACCTTAAGGGTACTCGTGCCAGAAGTTAGAATTCTGGAAACCTTTAGTTTAATTCTCTGGGAATATCCACTGTAGTCATATATACTCTTAGGAAGCCACTAAAGGAACCTTTCATCAGGACAACATGGCTATCTCACCCAAAAATAGATGTTTCGCTTCGCTCAAAATTCGTTTTTTAATCCTGCATTTCCTAATTAAAATTACATAGGTTAGATTAAAAGTCAAACTTTGATAAGTCATGAAATTAATTTTTTTATCTTTTATTTAGAGGCCAAGTATTAATTTCTATCGATACTAAAATAAAAATATATAATTTAATGAAACCATATCATATTCTAGATTAATTCATTAGGCGATATAAAAAAATATGAACCCAAGATTCTTTACAAAACAGTTCAATATGTTTAACGTTCCAGGTTAGTAAATATTTGGTGGCTTAGCTTCAGTGGTGAGCTTTTAATGATTAGTGTGAAGTAAAGAAAAATATTTATGAAAAAAACAAATAAGGATGTACGGTAGTGTATGGGGTGGTAGTCGCTTCAACAACAACCCCCCTTTCCCCTCGGTAAGTAGGTAAGGGGAAGGCTTGTAGGTTAGGTTAGGGAGGGGAGTTTAGGTTAGTTCGTGTTCATATTCTATGTTCGCGGGCGGAACTGGCTGCTGATATCTAAATTAAAAAAACTCAACATAAAACTGCAATTTTGGATTGCCTACTTATAATCTTATTGTCTTTCCAATTCCACTAGACCTAGATTATTTGTGTCTCTTATAAAAAGGGAACATTCTATAACAATATCCTTTCGGGACCAAGGCTAAGTAAAAGATCTATTGTGGAGGTAAAGTATAATAATTTATATGCCATAATAGAAAATGGCAAAGTTAAACTAATTTAGTTATCAATTGTAATCTAAATGATCTAATCATACAGTCTTATGAACTACACAAAGAGGGTAAGCATGGACGGTACCCTCTGGAAATTTACTGGAATCCTCAGGTAAATACTGGAATCTTCTTCAAAATTACCGAAATCCCTACAAAATCACTGCAAACGCTTGGAAATTGATAAATAATGTTTTTATTAAAATAAGTTATTTTTGTTTTACGCATTTATATTTATTATATTTTTGCCGGTAGAACCTTGACTAGGGGTTGTGACCTGGGGACTACTACGTTAGGTTAAGTGGGTTTGTTAGATTCTGTACCTTTTATGCAATGTGTAAGATTTTGAAAAATGTTTTAAAACACATTTTATGTAATTAATTCACTAAAAAATTATGTAAATTAATAAAAACATTTTTATCGATTTCTAAGTTTGCAGTGATATTGTAGGGGATTTCGGTAATTTTCAAGGGGATTCCACCATTTACCTGGGGATCCCAGTAAATCCGGGGGTTCCCAAGTATGGAGAGATCATTCAACAAATTTTAATCGGCGTGTAATGGGTGAAAACAGAAACTAAACATGATAGACTTGGTCTACAGAGCTCTTGTTCATGATCCCAACTGAGATTTCCCGAGAATCCCGACCACCGGACCAAGTCTCAGTCCTCCGAGTCTCTCTCATTTACGTTTCGCTGTTGCAAAAGGAAGGCGTTTTTAAGTATCATGGCGGACGTTAGGCGAACGGTTCACCCGAAACGCACAGATTTCGTTTGAATTACAGCTTGAATAACACACTGTCACGCAACACTACCAGGCCGTAGTTGATCAGAAATCGTTGTATTTGAGGATTTTCATTCTTAATAAACGAATGATGAGTGTAACCTTACTTTGATATGTGTTGGACGCCATCGTAGATAACCATACGAACGGCCACCGTTGTGTATTATGAGAACGAGCCTCCGTTAGCTCGTCAGACTCAGATGGACCAGTTCATTCGGATAAAGGTTATCTCAATATCTATTAGAACTGCTTTCAGTACTTATTTCTAAAAGGAATCTAATTATTGTATACTTTTAAAATATACTATTTTAAATTTCCTGTATCACAAGATCAAGTTAAGAAATGTAGACATGGCACATGACTATAATAAACAAACTAATTTAGTCACCACTGTTATCAGTAAACCATTGTATAATAGAACCCGTGTCCTAATTATTAGGTGCATGAATTTGTAAATCTGAACATTTCTCCCCAAGAAATATAAAAATTATCCTAGTAATAATAATTAGATGACAACAACGAGGACATTAACAGTAGCGACCATCGTCATGTTCGATGCCTCTCAACAATGAAATAGGGATACCTAAGGTTGAACCTCTTGTCAAAGGCGTTTCCACTACCACAGAGCACCATCTAGCGAAGGTTGTGTTCAGAATGAGTTTCAGATTATGTTTTGAAAAGGCGAAGATAATTAAGACAAGAGAACGATTTGTGTTTTCAAAATCTTGAACGTTTTCTCTCCAACACATCTCACTCTAAATGCAATTGCAGTATCCTGTTAACATTTTCTTGATGTAGCATATTGTTTTGTTGTGAAAATGCTCGCATGTCGCATGCAAAGGTGTTTAAGGTGACAATATTCAAGCCGAAGAGGTATGTTTTATTTTTTTTTAAACAAATCATAACAGTTTTATCGGATCTTGTAATTTAATCTTCACAAGATCTAATTCATTCATTTTTCGTTTCGATTGATTATTTATAAACATTTATAATCACGTGCGACCTCAATTATTATAACCTGTTGCATAATGTGACCAGATTTTTTCTATAAAAGCAGGACATTCCATATATATATATATATATATATATATATATATATATATATATATATATATATATATATATATATATATATATATATATATATATATATATATATATGGTTGTTTTGGGTTTAAATCCAACCCTCCACTGAAGTCGAGTGAACTACTTCTCGGGCGGGTCCATATCAATCATCTAACGAAATATTCTCATTATAACTTATACAATTCTTTGATTGTAGCATCTTCCAAATCATATGATCTTGTGAAAAGTAATGTCTTTACTTTCTTCTTAAATTCAATTGCTCCCTTTAGGTCCTTCATTTCAGTTGGCAGTTTATTTTAATGTCTAGGCGCACAGTAGCTAAAAGACCTTTCACCAAATGTACTATTTGTTCTTGGTTCAGATAGCCTATGTTTGTCACTCATGTGTCTTATGTTAACATTTGTTTCTAGTTCTAGTTTGTTCAGGCATTCTTTTAGATATTTTGGTTCAGTATCTTAAACATTAGTAAGAGTAGCTTGTATTCAATTCTCGCCTTTACCGGTAAGGCAGCCAGTGTAATTTAATTAGTGCAGGGGTAACTCTTTCCCTATTATGTAGTCCTTTTATTATTCTAGCGGCTCTGTTTTGTACTCTCTGAATTTTCTTCAGCTGATAATTTGGCAAGCCATAGAACAGTGAGTTGCAGTAATCAATTCTTGAAAATATGTGGTGATTAATGAGTATGGCCATAGATTTTTCATCTAAGTATTTACTAATAAATGCTATGTTTCTAATATGATAGTTACAATTTCTTACCATATTATTTATATGTTCATTCATTGTCAGTCTATCATCCATGATTACTCCAAGATTTCTGACAGATTTCTTTAGGTCAATGATCGATTGACCTATTTCAATTCTTTGGAAGGATTCGATTCTTTTTATATCTTTTTCATTTCCAAAAATAATACATTCACTTTTATCTTCATTGAGCTTGAGCGTTTTTGTTAACATCCAAGCCTTAATGTCATTCATTATTTCATGTATCTTTCTTTTAGCTTCATCAACTGATTCTATTGGGAAATAGAATTGTGTCTCATCAGCGTATATTTTAAACTTAACTCTGTGAGTTTCAAGTATATTTGCCGGTTCAATCGTGTGAATTTCAAACAGGAGAGGACCTAGTACACTGCCTTGAGGCACCCCTTTGGTTAGTTTTCTTGTCTCAGATTCAACATTTGATATTACTACTTTAACTTTGCGGTTTTCAAGATAACTCACAAACCAGTCATATGCTCGTTCTACGATGCCCACAGCTTTAAGGTCTTCCATCATATATGTATGTTCTACAGTATCAAATGCTGCACTTAGATCAAGCATCACAAGAATGCAACACTTGCCATTTGTTATAATTTCTGTTATGTCATTTTTAATCGCTAACACTGTTGTTTCTGTGGAGTAATTTTCTCTGTATGCAGATTGATCATCAGGTATGGTATTAGATTTTTTTCAGATGTTTCTAGGTTTGTTCATGTACATCAGTTTCAATAATTTTCGAAAAATATGACAGATTTGATATTGGCCTATATGAACTTAAATTGTCTGTATCACCTTTTCCTTTATACACAGGTTTGATACATGTAACTTTTTCACAATCAGAGAAAACTGCCTGTGTTAGACTCATTTACCATGTTTTGGTAGGTCTCTTGTATTCTTGTGAAATTTTCTGCAGCTTTTACATCGTTAATTGGAAATGGGTCATTTCCGCAGTAGGTTTTTTTTACTTACTTTATTATTCTCATATAATCACTCTGACTTAACTCTTTGAATACACTTAGCTTACTTACACCTGTTGCTGATGTATTCCTTCGTTCAGTTGTGCCGATGTTGTGAAAACTGGAGCAGATTTTATTTATTTTTTCTTCAAAATAATCAATAAAATCATTTGCTAGGCATTTAGGATCATTAGTTATGTCAGGCAATACTATTTCTGTCTTTAGACCTAATAGTTTCTTTAGGTTCTTATGTATTTTCCGTAGGTCATTTTCATTGCATACTTTTATAATAGGCCCTTTTTTAACTAAGATAAGGTAATTGTAGCGATTTCTAGCTGCTTTGTAATGTTGCCAGTTTTCATTATTTTTATTTCTTTTCCATTTACCCTCCATTTTTCTTTTTTTTTTCTTCATGTAATTCATTATCAAACCAGTTCGATTTTTCTTTAATTGTAATTATTTTTGTTATTTCCGGGCACCTATTATTATAATTAGTTGCAAGTATAGTTTTACTTCTATCAGTAATGCAGTTTATACAGGATTGTCTCTCTACGAGGGTGTGTTTCTCTTTACAGTTACAGACTGGTGTTATCCCTTTTATATCCTCTAGGCTTTGTTCAATGAACTCTTTTGGATCAAAGTTAGTCTTAATTCTGTATGTGATTTCCTTCTGTATTGCATTATTTTTTCTAACATCTATTTCAGAAGACATTAACTTATGCATTGGGGATATAGAGCAGTCAGGTCCAATCTCCATATTTAGTATGATGTTGTTTTTATTTACTATAACTAGATCTAGTTATAGATCTAGTTATAGACTGAGCTGTTGGTTCAGAAACTATGTTTTCAAGGTCGTGGTTGTCAATCAATTCTCTAAATTCATTGACATATGGGTCTACTCTGTTATCAAGATGTAAGTTGAAATCACCACATATAACTATATTTCGATTGTCGTTCAATGTATCTAGTAAGTTATTAAATTAATCTAGAAACATTCTTTTGCTTTTGCTCGGTGGTCTATAGAGTATAACTATTTGTAGATTTACATTTCGAGATAAAATTTTAATATTCATATATTCAAATGAATTAACTATGAGATGATTTCTTACTGTAACTTTATATGATTTCTTGATTAAGATTCCAATGCCACCACCTCTTTTGTCTTCTCTTGGTTCATGATAAAAGTTATAAGATTTAGGTGTCATTTCATTTATTTTCGATCTGTCACTCACATTCCCACTCAACCAAGTTTCAGTTAATAAGCAAATATCCACATCTTGATCACTTACGACTTCCTTAATGATATGAGTTTTATTGCCAATGGATTGTATATTTATTTTATTAGATTACATGATATTTGCTTAATCGAAGCCATGATCGGTATTGTTTCTGGCTCTTGTTATTTCTTGTTTATAAACTTCGCAGTTTAGTCTATCATAGGATTTATGTTTTGTGTCATCATAGTTCTTTCTCACACAATTTATGCATTTAACTTCAACAACACTGCAATGACCCGCTTTATGATCTCCCGCGCATTGGGGCACGACTGTCTATTCTTGCAATTTGCTGCACTATGCCCAAATTCCTGGCATTTGTAACAATGGTAGGGCATGTAATGGTCGTAAACATTACATATTCTATATGTGGTACTAAGTTTATCTCCATTTTCATAGATTGCTTTACGTATATTAGGTGTACATTTTATAATATAGTGTTTATGTTTATCCATTCTTGAATTCTCTTGCATTATAATAGTCAGATCATCATTTTCTACAATGTGTCTATTTAGCCACTGGTTCTTAAGCTTCAGACTTTGAATAATATCATCATCCTCTTCTGGTACATTAGTAAGTTTTATCTTCGGTTTAAGTTTTCCCTTTTCAGCAACAGTGATCTTGTTTACATTACCTTGTTCCAATTCTGATTTTGCCTGCTCCAGATTCTGTTTATCAGCAAATTTTAAGATCAGGTGGCCATCTTTTGTTTCACCAGTGCTTTCAACTTGGGCTTTTATATTGGTCATAATTGTTTTCTTATTGTTAACTGCTGAAACCTCATCAGTTGATTTTACAATCAATGTTTTCTTTGATTTCAGCTTTTCAGCATATGTACTAGTTATATGCTTCCTATCTATGTCATCTTCATTCCTTTTCTTTTCATTCTTTAATTCTTTCATTTAATTTCATAATTCTTGCATCTCATCTCTTGTTTCTTGCACTTTATTTCTCATTTCCGTCATGCTATCCTTCATTTCTTATATTTTATTCGTCAAGACCTGATCCAAATGATGGGACATTACGACTTCTTCATCCAATAATTTTCTTTGTATGTTTGCTGCATCCTCATCGTTCTTATCAGTGCAATTCCTACACTTGTAATAAATATGTTCATTACACAATAGCCTTCTGTGGGCTTGTGATAAATTTTCTATTAATCCAGAACATGCGTTTTCAAAATGATACCAGTTTTGATATCTATCACAACAAATTGCATCACCGGCAACGACAGTCTTGCAGTGCTCACATAATCAGTGTCATCAGATTCCACGGTGTCCAGCGATCCATATTCGCTGATTCATCATTTCTTCCACAAGCACTTTCCTCCATATTTCTGATGTATTCTTCATTATCTGTAGAAATTAATTTGTTTCTTCTTCAACTGATTTTCCTGTTTCAGTCTTTTCATGAGGTTTCTTTATAATTTTCTTAATGGCTCCTAACATTTTTGTAGTTTACACCATGTCTAAGTCCAAATGAGTCGGGAAAACCATAATTGGTAACTCTTACCTGTGTCCCAGTTGTAATCAACTATTAATTTGTAATTTTGCACTATTTAGTATTCCAATTTATATAACTTAATGATGTTGGAAATTATTAACTTATCGATTTTCACTTTTAACTTGCCACTATTGTTGTTAAATTTCAACAGAGCACTTCTTCAGCACGTCCTCACTCCACCACACACACACACACACACACACACACATACATATATATATATATATATATATATATATATATATATATATATATATATATATATATATATATATATATATACACACACATATATATATATATATATATATATATATATATATATATATATATATATATATATATATATATATATATATATATATATATATATATATATATATATATATATGTGTGTGTGTGTGGAGAATTTTTATCTTAATTAAATGTTTGAGTGGGAACTTAGTCCAGGAAAGTCTCCCTACGGCAATTACCCAAAGCTCAACAGGGGAGGATAATGAGCACTTACTCTCGGGACACAAACGCCCTGCTAATACTTTACTGCCGTAGTTCACTAACCTTCACTCTTAAATACAAAAGGAGGAAATTTTACTGTCCAGAGGCCGGAGAACTCCACACGTAAAATTAGAAATAATTCATGGCCTACTCTAGCTTTGTCAGGTCTCTAGTCATCTCACTCTTAGGCTCTGTTTCGACTCTGTCCCAGTGACCCCAGAGAGATGCTGGACAGGTATCTTACGTTAATGCAATTAGAGACAATAAAAAATGGGAGCAGTGGAGTATAAAAGTATAAAGTAAAGTTAAATTGGGATCTTCACCTTCAAAGCACTAAGTTGAAGAGCGTACACTCGCTGATACCAACTTACCTATGTCTAGAGTAGGTTACTCTCAACACCTTGGGTACTTCTGACCCGTCCCATAGTATAAATTGGTAAAATTCATATAATGGGGTTAAAGATACCAAAATTTGTAATCTATTCCAAATGATTTGTTACAGTAAAGGGAATGGAAATAACTCGATGATTTATACACAACGAAATTAAAATTGGAAAGAATATCAGTAGCTCAATTATAGGTTATTCAAATGGTAAAATGAATAAGTGAAACGAGAATCAATTTACAACACAAAATATTGAAAATGTTAAACGGAATTAACTCGTGGATTAACTCTCAAACAGAATAAATAGAATCAAAATATTCTGATAAACAATTTGTGCGGTAGGCTGCTGTGAGGTCCCAACATGTGGTCAGTAACCTCAAGCAATTATCAAGACCAAAAATTATAAGTAAATTAATTTCCATGCATGCAGCCCAAAAGATGTAATGCCAGAATAATACCTAAACTTAATTTCTGAGACAAATAGAAACTTATCTAAAGGGGGAATGGCCATTAGTTGAACTCACAAGATTTTACATGTTGTGGGCGCCCGTGTCCTGAAAGTAGCAGTCTTCAGTTTGCTCACTGGGCCTACAGCACTTATTTTGCAGAGTCCACGGCCCCCTCCAACTAGCCCCCACGACTGGAACCGACGTGCATTAGAATTAGCAGCTTTGCACTAACACTGGTTATCTGCTTGACCTCCTCTACGTAATCTTGGTTAGTTATTGTGTAAGGGGACAGGCTAGTGATGGAGAGTGGGAGCACGAGGTTGACATTGGAGCCTGACTTGGCAGCTCCGCTTAGTATCGTGGCCTGTAAGTTTGTGAAGTCGAGTTCTGGTCAGCTGCGTCCTCCTTCCTTCCCCAAAAAAAGCGTATCTTGATGCGTAGGCCTATGGTCTTGAGGTGCCAACTCTCATTTAGGACAGGCTTGAAATACTTGTGATGTGAGTTTTAAGCAATACACTTATTTAGAATACAAGGAGAAATCTTGCAACTCCAGGGGACAAAGATAATCCTAACTCTAAACATCTGGCATACAGAATAAAAAATTAAACTAAAATGTAATTTAGCAAGTCGGGCTTACGTGTGTGGACAACCATACCTCCTAGACTAGCAGACTTGAGTTGTAATTAAGAGATTTAAAATACCTAAATACTCAAGGTAGAATAATGAATACAAAAACACAAAAGTATTAATCTTGAGACACTCGCTTAAGAAAGAATCATTACTCACATTTTGCCCTGCCGTGACGTCACAAACAATAATAAAGTCTACGTATAAACTAGGAAGAAGAAGAGTAGTGAAGAAAATTCTTCACAATATATATATATATATATATATATATGTATATATGTATGTATATATATATATATATATATATATATATATATATATATATATATATATATATGATAGTCCCTTGGTCTGGGAACCTACAGTAGATATAATATTATACATATTACGGCTGGCAAGCTATAGCCTACAACCTTTCGAGTTCCAAACACGCCTGTTTGTTTTTACATTAAATCTGTTACACTTGAAAATATTAATATAATTATATATAATATATAAAAACACTGAATGTCCAAAGTTCTCCTAAGTACACTCAAAACAAAACTGGATAATTATTATTACGATCTATTCAAACAACTTCTTACTTCGATTCCTTAACAGGATACAAGCGAGTATGAAATATACACTTTACAAAAATAAATATATTCTATATAAATTACAACACTTTGAAAGAATTTACATAAAAAAATAAATCCCTCGAAATATTAAGTCTAAACAAAACTTAGATAAAGACAAATATGTTACGCTCTAGAAATTATATAATCACTTGACTTGAAATATTAAATCTGAATAAAACCTTAGACTAAGACAAAAGAAATAATTACACTCTAATGCTTAAACTCTTAAAGAACTTGCATAAAGTAACTGATGAACTTACTAACTTCACATATTTACTTGCACAGGGCCAGTTACAAAAATTTACACAATACTAACACTCACCGCACCACAATAAATTTAAAATCCCCTTTTTCGTCTTTCATATCATTTCAACACACGATTTACTTTTAGGCACAAAATCCCAATGGAGAGGACACACTATAGGTACTAGAGAGAGAGGGAATTTTGGCTCTTTCACAGGACGGCTGTTTCTCTTCTGCCCCACACATCCCTGGGGGTGCTTATATATGAATTAGCTACTTTCAGAAGATTCTAGGACCGAGATCTAGAAGCTTGGGGCATAAGGATTACCAGTGATTGCTCTCTTGGACGCGTACCAACGCACAACAAGACGACTCTCTCTCTCAGCTAGCCCCACCCATCTTTGTCTTGGAAAATAATAAAAGGTAAAATCTTATAATATTAATAATTATCATTCAGTAATTAAGATATTAATTGTATTGCATGAGAACGCTACCAACAGTTCCACATCTTGTAGCCACAGCAAAATTTACTGCTAGCCTAGGGGTCGGCAACAAACATGAATGGAAGTCTTTCAAGCAAGGTTCGAGATTTATTCACTTGCTTTTGAGAAGGACAATAAACCTGAAGAGGCTGAGGTGGCCCTACTTTTAAATATTGGAGGTGAAGAACTTCTACAGATTTACAACGCTTTCAAATTTCCAATCCCAGCAACCGGTAACCCTAATCCAGCCAGTGTATTGAGGGATCTTTTGTCGAAATTTGACGTCTATTTTTCACCGCGCAAGAATGAACTTGTAGCCAGGTACAAGTTTCGGATATGTATACAGGAAATAAACGAAACATTGGAAGTCTATGTTACCATATTGAAAATTCTTGTGAAGGACTGCAAAAATAGTAACCAGCGAGATAAGCAGCTGAGGGATCAGGTGGTGTTTGGATGCACTGAGGACAAGCTTCGTCAGAAATTATTTAAAGTTGAAGACCTTACCCTTGAGAAGACATTGAATTTGTGTGTGGCCAAGCAAGCAAAAGGCAGATGGACCATATCGTCTACTCCTCGTCAGACCAATGACAGTGTTGCCAAAGTGAGAAAAATCCTAGAAGGGAGAAGACTATTAATAGCAGATATGACGCAGACTACGATGGTAGGCCTAGGCATGAAAATAATGAAGGTAAGCCTAAGTCCAGTAGACCTGGTATTCCTACAAATAAGTTGCGCCCTTGCAAATTTTGTGGGGAAAAACATGAATGGCGTGAGAAAAATGTCCAGCTCATGGTAAGAAATGTTCAAAGTGTGGTAAATATAATCATTATGCTGCTAAATGCAAAAGTAGAAAAAATAAATTATGTAGCAGGTAATGACAATGACTTTGATGTGAGTAATTCAGATGAATCTGAATGTGAATATTTGCTTAAAGTGTCTAGTAAAAAGGAAAAGTTCATTGAAGCTGATTTTGAAGTTAATGGTAAAGTAATCACATTTCAAGTAGATTGTGGAGCTAGTGTAAATGTAATTCCTCAATATTTAATTCCTATTTATTTCCTTATTTCTTTATTTCCTTATTTCCTTTCCTCACTGGGCTATTTCTTCCTGTTGGAGCCCTTGGGCTTATAGCATCTTGCTTTTCCAACTAGGGTTGTAGCTTGGCTAATAATAATAATAATAATAATAATAATAATAATAATAATAATAATAATAATAATAATAATGTCAATTTAAAGCCTTGTGACACTACCCTAGAAGTGTGGACTTTAGACACAGTTAAGCCTAAGGGAAAGTGCAGGTTAGTGATTAGAAATTGCAAGAATAGGAAGAAATACAACCTAGAATTTTTGGTTGTTGATTGTAAATACACTCCATTATTAAGTAAAAGAGCATCAGAACAAATGAGACTTATCACAGTTAATTATGAAAATATTTCTGGAACTAAAGATGTAGGCATACTTGATAGATATGACAGTATATTTAATACTGTTGTGGGTACATTCCAAAATGTTGTTAGACTAACCGTTGACCCAAATGTGGAGAGTTTTTCTTCACTCTTCTTCTTCCTTTAGTATTTTAAGCTCTCCTAATATTGTAGTTATCCCTTAAACTTTCGCTCCCACACTTACTTTATGTTTTCTTTAAAGAAACATTGGAAAAACTATTTTAAAATAACTAAACATACTGACAATAGCGTACGCCATGTTCGTGACGTCACAATATAGATACGCACAGCAAAAGCCTTACGTATGGTGGTTTTAGAATACCGGGTTAGACCGTCTCTGAGTTGCTGCGCACCTTCGTGACGTCAATGGATAGTGACTGTAGAAGAAAACGAGGAAAACAAGTTTTAGGGTCACTACAGTAGGTGTTTCCCCCATAACACACTTTTCTTTCTTTCGTGACCGAGGAAGATAACTTTTACCTTGATCTTCAGGTACTTTATTATTTGAAGACTAGAATTTCAGTTTTTTCTTTGTTTTTATTTATTTTTTGGTTAAGGAGATAAGAGAATTCTGTTTAAGATTTATACTTTTTTAATGAAAATACAAAAAAAAAATCAAGCTTTTATTTGGAAATTTACTATTTCTCTATTTTTCCATATTTTTGCTTTTGACTTCTCTCGCAGGAGATTTTTCTGTTCAAGATTCTTATCATAAAAAAACATGAGACACTGTACAAATAGGGAAACAACTTTTGGTAGATTTACAAAAGATTTTACATATTGGTCTTCCTTTCTCCTTTGACTTGATCTGCAGCCATACACGGAGCAAGTAGCCATGACTCCTCAGGACCCAGAGGATTAACGAGGATTTATCCAGAGATTAACCAGGTGGATAAAGACCGCTTGGTTAGGAGAGCTTGAGTTCTTGTTGTTCTCCCGAGTAGAGTCAAATACAGACTGATGACATTTCTTAATCTGAACCCTAACCAATGCAGCCGCTCAGCGAGATGCGCGAGATTGTTCTTATTTTGGTCAGAAGTGGGCTAACCCGGTATTCTTTGAACGTTTTTTCTTCAAACTACGTGTGTCGAGATAAATTATTAATTGGTTTTGAATATGATTCTAATACTGCTGACTTAAATACAGCTTTCATTCCTTAGTACCAATTCAAGTCTGTTAATTTTAAGATGTATGCCCATCGCACCAGCCTATTGCTAAATGATCATTAAACTACTAATTTTTAGAAAGCCAAAATAGGTAGGATTATTGTATATGTATATTCCCTTAGAGCAGCAAGATTTTTTCAAGTATTTTGTGCAAAATCCTGCTTCCTACTCACTCCTTACAACTTTACATTGCCCTGCCCTAAAGTCCTGATATGGCACCTCAACGCTCACCTGTTTTGAAAGGTGAAGACAGGTGAACCCACGCGACCCATTGACCCAAGTGTGGCCCCATTTGCACAGGAGATATAGTTGTGACCGGCTGACCGACCTGGTCAGTGAATCTGTGTGCCTCTGGTTCAACCCCCCCCCCCTCCCCCAACTCGACGCACACCAGGACCTGATGGCTGGAGATAGGGTAGGAGATGAGCCTAGGAGACCTTATCTACCACAAGAAAAGGATTCCAAGGTGGGCCAGTCAAGGGGGCAAATTGTGCAAACTATTCGGTCAATGGCAATTCACTCAACAGCCATTTGAGGATAAGGGCTGGCTTCCAAGTGAGGAGTACAGGTGGCCACTTAGTTTTCCCCCATTTTAGATTAGATTAATTTTTATTTGATTTAGGTTTAGCTGGCTGTCACATATTTCGGGCTGAGTGTGTGGGATTGTGTGTACAATTTTTGCATATAATTTTTTGCTTTTGAGACTAGCACAGTCTCTGGGTCACAGGGCCGCGTGTCTGACCCCATTTCAATCATTAGTCATTGCAAAAGACCATGAGTCTAAGTAACCATATATCCTATTATTCTGCATTTCCTTTTATTAAATATTGCTCTTTTTGACCATTTTTTCTTGATGTTAAGATCCGTTTCTTTCATGTAAATTTGTGTAATAAAGCAAAATTAGGTTAATTACCCCTTCGTATCTCTACTCCTTCATTTATTTGATTATGTCTATTATGATTATTTAATATCAGGACAGTATTCCCGATATTTTGAATGGAGTAAGTCTAAATAAGTAACAAGTGTGTTAGCGAGTGACAGTATTTAATCTATGCTTCGAAGGTAAAGATCCATATCTTTAAACTTTAATTTACTTTACTTTACATCAGTGCTCCCATCCACTGCCATTGTCTCAATAATTACTTAACAAGATTCCTGTCCAGTATCTCACTGGGGTCCCTGGGATGGAGCCAAAACAGAGCCTAAGAGTGTAGATGACCTTAGACCTGACAAAGCTAGAGTAAGCCATCAAATTACTGTTATTTCACATGTGGAGGTTTCAGGCCTCTAAACAGAGTACAGTTCTTTTGCATTTGAGTGAAGGTTTGTTAACTACGTCATCAAAGTTATCAACAGGGTGTTTGTGCCTTGAGTGATAGCGCAACTTTTCCTCCCCTGCTGATCATTTAGGAACTGACGTAGGGAGACATTCCCGGAACAACAAGTTCCCACTCAACAATTAAATAAAAAATTCTCCACACGAGTGGTCCTTAGAACCGGATCTTTTACCTATGACCTAGGAGGCATTTATAACGTAAATTAGCTTGATTAAGCATACAGTACCTCACTATATCACTTAAATCTACAAGCACCAGCCAGTTTGTCGAATGTGTAAAGCCCAGACTTTAATTGGGAAGAGAGATTTGTAGTCATTATGTTCCTTTTGTATCGACCACGAGTTTAAGGGAAGAACTTCGAAACCAGGTTAATTTGTTGCTTGAATGTTCTCTACAATTTGTTGTAGGAACTTTGCCTTACCTCAAATCCGTTCACCCACGTGTTGTGGTGGGTTCCATTCATATCCAGAAAGTTCTAAACGCTTGAACTAAGGTTTTAGTGTTGTTCAGACGTCCGTGATTACAGCGAGAGCTTTGGTGAGCTCCGGTGTACTTGTTCTGTCAAATAATTTTGCTATTTTAACATCAAATTTGTAACATTTTGTACCTTGGTCTACCTTCCTTTGTATCGTTTACCTTGCCTAACTTTTCCAACAATCTTTCCCCGTATACCTAGCACGTGTCCTTGTTCTACAAAGCAAATTGGCGCACCATAATTTTAAGTTTTCTTACAAGTAGCGTAGAAACTTAATTTCACCAAGTCCATTTCCTTCCACATGTTTTTTTCCGAGATGGCGGATCTTGTATACAACCCAAACTAAAGGGTTCTTATTTTTGTTAATCATATATAACTTACTGCGTGTTTCATTGATTAACTATGTAGTTTCATTTGTAACTTCATCATTTGACACTTATAAGCGCAACATCGATTTAAGCTTTATCCTCTGCGTGAGGAAAATTGTGCGATCCTTTTTGTAAGGAGATTTGTGTTTAACCTCTGCGTGAGGAGACTTTGTGTTTGCCCTCTGTGCCAGGAAATTTAACTTCGTTCCCTGCTTGGGGAAAATTAGTGTGTCCTTTGCGTAAGGAAACTTTGTCTAGCCTCAACAAGAGGCAACATTTATCCTCCGTGTGAGGAGATTTTTGTGTTACCTCTATGTGAGGGAATATATCTTTGTCCGTTTGTAAGTGTAACTTCATTTGTTCTTTTCATAAGATTTTTTGTTTTGTGTGTCCTTTTAGCAAGGAGATTTTGTTTTACCTCTACGTGAGGGAAATTTTATATTTGTTTAGCCTCGACGAGAGTGCAGTTTAAGGGCCCGGCCAGACCAAGCGCGGCTAGCGGCGAGGTTAGCGACAAGAGGTAATGGCGGCAAATTGAAACCTTAGGTACCTTATGTAGGTGGCCAGATAGGAGGCGCGAGGCTTCCCGCACCTCCTATCTGGCCACCTACATAATATACCTTAGGTTTCAATTTGCCGCCATTACCTCTTGTCGCTAACCTCGCCGCTAGCCGCGCTTGGTCTGGCCGAGCCCTAACAGTTAAGTTGTTGCCTCATGCGCCTATTTACCTTTTGAATAGTTCAGTGGTCGCCTCAGAGCGCCCGCAACTGTGAAACCGTCACAACAACAGTGTCAGCCATGACCTGTAATTTTAACTTTTAACTTAAATTTTGTGTCTCATAAGCCCATGTGCTTTTCAACAATGCTTTATGCTCCTCGTAAGTTGTTTTATCGCCAATTTATCGCCCTATGCGTAAATAATTCATTTTGGTAAAGTTTGTGTCACATTACCGAGCATCGTCTGCTTGCTAAGCCAGGGCAGTTTAAATTTTAAAGTAATTTTGCGATTTACATTGGTTTTTTGTAATTTTGAAAAGTAATTTTGAAAAGTAAATTGTCACGATAGTAAATTTTTAAAGTTTAATGTTCAGGTTCCTTTGAAAATTCAGATTTAGCCTACCTTTTGTTTTGCTTTACCAAATCTATTCATCAAACGTGATCAATCCAAGATGATGGATTTCACATGTAGCATTAGTAACCTCCCACTGACTAAGGCTGAACTGCTCAGCCCAAAGGAGATTAACACTCGGCTTAAAGAACAGGGGTTAACATTCACCTTTGTTTGTGAGGACACAGACTTAGCACTTCATGCTCTCGCTTCAGTAGATTTTTTAACATGGGTCCTGAAGCCGTGGGACACAGAATTTGATCTCCAGAAAGGCCTAGGGGATCTAAAATCTTCTTGTGGATAAACTGTTCACAGAATTTGATCTCAAGAAAGGCCTAGATGGATCTACGGTTTTCCGGTGGTTTGACTGTTCACAGAATTTGATCTTCAAGAAGGCCTAGCAAATCTAAAGTCTTACTGTGGATAGGCTGTTCACAGAATTTGACCTCCAGAAAGGCCTAAGTGGATTTGAAGTTTTCTTGTGGATAAACTGTTCACAGAATTTGATCTCCAAGAAGGCCTAGCAAATCTAAAGTCTTACTGTGGATAGGCTGTTCACAGAATTTGACCTCCAGAAAGGCCTGAGTGGAATTGAAGTTTTCTTGTTGATAAACTGTTCACAGAATTTGATATCCAGAAAGGCGTAGGTGAATCTAAAGTTTTCCTCTGGATAGGCTGTTCACAGAATTTGATATCCAGAAAGATCTAGGTGGATATAAACTTTCCCTGTGGATACACTGTTCACAGAATTTGATATCCAGAAAGTCTTAGTTGGATCTAAAGTTTACCTCTGGATAGACTGGTCACAAAATTTGATATCCAGAAAGATCTAGGTGGATATAAACTTTCCCTGTGGATACACTGTTCACAGAATTTGATATCCAGAAAGGACTAGGTAGATCTAAAGTTTACCTGTGGATAGGCTGTTCACAGAATTTGATCTCCAGAAAGATCTAGGTGGATATAAACTTTCCCTGTGGATACACTGTTCACAGAATTTGATATCCAGAAAGTCTTAGTTGGATCTAAAGTTTACCTCTGGATAGACTGGTCACAAAATTTGATATCCAGAAAGATCTAGGTGGATATAAACTTTCCCTGTGGATACACTGTTCACAGAATTTGATATCCAGAAAGGACTAGGTGGATCTAAAGTTTACCTGTGGATAGACTGTTCACAGAATTTGATCTCCAGAAAGATCTAGGTGGATATAAACTTTCCCTGTGGATACACTGTTCACAGAATTTGATATCCAGAAAGGACTAGGTGGATCTAAAGTTTACCTGTGGATAGGCTGTTCACAGAATTTGATATCCAGAAAGATCTAGGTGGATATGAACTTTCCCTGTGGATACACTGTTCACAGAATTTGATATCCAGAAAGTCTTAGTTGGATCTAAAGTTTACCTCTGGATACCCTGGTCACAAAATTTGATATCCAGAAAGATCTAGGTGGATATAAACTTTCCCTGTGGATACACTGTTACAGAATTTGATATCCAGAAAGGACTAGGTGGATCTAAAGTTTACCTGTGGATAGGCTGTTCACAGAATTTGATCTCCAGAAAGATCTAGGTGGATATAAACTTTCCCTGTGGATACACTGTTCACAGAATTTGATATCCAGAAAGGCGTAGGTGGATCTAAAGTTTACCTGTGGATAGGCTGTTCACAGAATTTGATCTCCAGAAAGATCTAGGTGGATATAAACTTTCCCTGTGGATACACTGTTCACAGAATTTGATATCCAGAAAGAACTAAGTGGATCTAAAGTTTACCTCTGGATAGGCTGTTCACAGAATTTGATCTCCAGAAAGATCTAGGTGGATATAAACTTTCCCTGTGGATACACTGTTCACAAAATTTGATATCCAGAAAGGACTAGGTGGATCTAAAGTTTACCTGTGGATAGGCTGTTCACAGAATTTGATCTCCAGAAAGATCTAGGTGGATATAAACTTTCCCTGTGGATACACTGTTCACAGAATTTGATATCCAGAAAGGCGTAGGTGGATCTAAAGTTTACCTGTGGATAGGCTGTTCACAGAATTTGATCTCCAGAAAGATCTAGGTGGATATAAACTTTCCCTGTGGATACACTGTTCACAGAATTTGATATCCAGAAAGGACTAGGTGGATCTAAAGTTTACCTGTGGATAGGCTGTTCACAGAATTTGATCTCCAGAAAGATCTAGGTGGATATAAACTTTCCCTGTGGATACACTGTTCAGAGAATTTGATATCCAGAAAGGACTAGGTGGATCTAAAGTTTACCTGTGGATAGGCTGTTCACAGAATTTGATCTCCAGAAAGATCTAGGTGGATATAAACTTTCCCTGTGGATACACTGTTCACAGAATTTGATATCCAGAAAGGCGTAGGTGGATCTACAGTTTACCCTGTGGATAGGCTGTTCACAGAATTTGATCTCCAGAAAGATCTAGGTGGATATAAACTTTCCCTGTGGATACACTGTTCACAGAATTTGATATCCAGAAAGGACTAGGTGGATCTAAAGTTTACCTGTGGATAGGCTGTTCACAGAATTTGATCTCCAGAAAGATCTAGGTGGATATAAACTTTCCCTGTGGATACACTGTTCACAGAATTTGATATCCAGAAAGGACTAGGTGGATCTAAAGTTTACCTGTGGATAGGCTGTTCACAGAATTTGATCTCCAGAAAGATCTAGGTGGATATAAACTTTCCCTGTGGATACACTGTTCACAGAATTTGATATCCAGAAAGACTAGGTGGATCTAAAGTTTACCCCTGTGGATAGGCTGTTCACAGAATTTGATCTCCAGAAAGATCTAGGTGGATATAAACTTTCCCTGTGGATACACTGTTCACAAGAATTTGATATCCAGAAAGGACTAGGTGGATCTAAAGTTTACCTGTGGATAGGCTGTTCACAGAATTTGATCTCCAGAAAGATCTAGGTGGATATAAACTTTCCCTGTGGATACACTGTTCACAGAATTTGATATCCAGAAAGGCGTAGGTGGATCTAAAGTTTACCTGTGGATAGGCTGTTCACAGAATTTGATCTCCAGAAAGATCTAGGTGGATATAAACTTTCCCTGTGGATACACTGTTCACAGAATTTGATATCCAGAAAGGACTAGGTGGATCTAAAGTTTACCTGTGGATAGGCTGTTCACAGAATTTGATCTCCAGAAAGATCTAGGTGGATATAAACTTTCCCTGTGGATACACTGTTCAGAGAATTTGATATCCAGAAAGGACTAGGTGGATCTAAAGTTTACCTGTGGATAGGCTGTTCACAGAATTTGATCTCCAGAAAGATCTAGGTGGATATAAACTTTCCCTGTGGATACACTGTTCAGAGAATTTGATATCCAGAAAGGCGTAGGTGGATCTACAGTTTACCTGTGGATAGGCTGTTCACAGAATTTGATCTCCAGAAAGATCTAGGTGGATATAAACTTTCCCTGTGGATACACTGTTCACAGAATTTGATATCCAGAAAGGACTAGGTGGATCTAAAGTTTACCTGTGGATAGGCTGTTCACAGAATTTGATCTCCAGAAAGATCTAGGTGGATATAAACTTTCCCTGTGGATACACTGTTCAGAGAATTTGATATCCAGAAAGGACTAGGTGGATCTAAAGTTTACCTGTGGATAGGCTGTTCACAGAATTTGATCTCCAGAAAGATCTAGGTGGATATAAACTTTCCCTGTGGATACACTGTTCACAGAATTTGATATCCAGAAAGGCGTAGGTGGATCTAAAGTTTACCTGTGGATAGGCTGTTCACAGAATTTGATCTCCAGAAAGATCTAGGTGGATATAAACTTTCCCTGTGGATACACTGTTCACAGAATTTGATATCCAGAAAGGACTAGGTGGATCTAAAGTTTACCTGTGGATAGGCTGTTCACAGAATTTGATCTCCAGAAAGATCTAGGTGGATATAAACTTTCCTGTGGATACATGTTCAGAATTTGATATCCAGAAAGGACTAGGTGGATCTAAAGTTTACCTGTGGATAGGCTGTTCACAGAATTTGATCTCCAGAAAGATCTAGGTGGATATAAACTTTCCTGTGGATACACTGTTCACAGAATTTGATATCCAGAAAGGACTAGGTGGATCTAAAGTTTACCTGTGGATAGGCTGTTCACAGAATTTGATCTCCAGAAAGATCTAGGTGGATATAAACTTTCCCTGTGGATACACTGTTCACAGAATTTGATATCCAGAAAGAACTAAGTGGATCTAAAGTTTACCTCTGGATAGGCTGTTCACAGAATTTGATCTCCAGAAAGATTAGGTGGATATAAACTTTCCCTGTGGATACACTGTTCAGAGAATTTGATATCCAGAAAGGCGTAGGTGGATCTAAAGTTTACCTGTGGATAGGCTGTTCACAGAATTTGATCTCCAGAAAGATCTAGGTGGATATAAACTTTCCCTGTGGATACACTGTTCACAGAATTTGATATCCAGAAAGGACTAGGTGGATCTAACAGTTTACCTGTGGATAGGCTGTTCACAGAATTTGATCTCCAGAAAGATCTAGGTGGATATAAACTTTCCCTGTGGATACACTGTTCAGAGAATTTGATATCCAGAAAGGCTAGGTGGATCTAAAGTTTACCTGTGGATAGGCTGTTCACAGAATTTGATCTCCAGAAAGATTAGGTGGATATAAACTTTCCCTGTGGATACACTGTTCAGAGAATTTGATATCCAGAAAGGCGTAGGTGGATCTAAAGTTTACCTCTGGATAGGCTGTTCACAGAATTTGATCTCCAGAAAGATCTAGGTGGATATAAACTTTCCCTGTGGATACACTGTTCACAGAATTTGATATCCAGAAAGGACTAGGTGGATCTAAAGTTTACCTGTGGATAGGCTGTTCACAGAATTTGATCTCCAGAAAGATCTATTGGATATAAACTTTCCCTGTGGATACACTGTTCACAGAATTTGATATCCAGAAAGACTAGTGGATCTAAAGTTTACCTGTGGATAGGCTGTTCACAGAATTTGATCTCCAGAAAGATCTAGGTGGATATAAACTTTCCCTGTGGATACACTGTTCACAGAATTTGATATCCAGAAAGGCGTAGGTGGATCTAAAGTTTACCTGTGGATAGGCTGTTCACAGAATTTGATCTCCAGAAAGATCTAGGTGGATATAAACTTTCCCTGTGGATACACTGTTCACAGAATTTGATATCCAGAAAGGACTAGGTGGATCTAAAGTTTACCTGTGGATAGGCTGTTCACAGAATTTGATCTCCAGAAAGATCTAGGTGGATATAAACTTTCCTGTGGATACACTGTTCACAGAATTTGATATCCAGAAAGGCGTAGGTGGATCTAAATTTTCCTGTGGATAGCTGTTCACAGAATTTGATCTCCAGAAAGATCTAGGTGGATATAAATTTTCCTGTGGATAACTGTTCACAGAATTTGATCTCCAGAAAGCGTAGGTGGATCTAAAGTTTACCTCTGGATAGCTGTTCACAGAATTTGATCTCCAGAAAGATCTAGGTGGATATAAATTTTCCTGTGGATAACTGTTCACAGAATTTGATATCCAGAAAGACTAGGGATCTAAATTTTCCTGTGGATAGAATGTTCACAGAATTTGATCTCCAGAAAGACTAGGGGATCTAAATTTTCCTGTGGATAGAATGTTCACAGAATTTGATCTCCAGAAAGACTAGGGGATCTAAATTTTCCTGTGGATAGCTGTTCACAGAATTTGATCTCCAGAAAGACTAGGTGGATCTAAATTTTCCTGTGGATAGAATGTTCACAGAATTTGATCTCCAGAAAGACTAGGTGGATCTAAATTTTACCTCTGGATAGAATGTTCACAGAATTTGATCTCCAGAAAGACTAGGGGATCTAAATTTTCCTGTGGATAGAATGTTCACAGAATTTGATCTCCAGAAAGACTAGGGGATCTAAATTTTCCTGTGGATAGCTGTTCACAGAATTTGATCTCCAGAAAGACTAGGGGATCTAAATTTTCCTGTGGATAGAATGTTCACAGAATTTGATCTCCAGAAAGCAGGGGATCTAAATTTTCCTGTGGATAGAACTGTTCACAGAATTTGATCTCCAGAAAGACCTAGGGTATCTAAATTTTCCTGTGGATAGACTGTTCACAGAATTTGATCTCCAGAAAGACCTAGGGTATCTAAATTTTCCTGTGGATAGACTGTTCACAGAATTTGATCTCCAGAAAGACCCAGGGGAATCTAAATTTTCCTGTGGATAGAATGTTCACAGAATTTGATCTCCAGAAAGACCTAGGGTATCTAAATTTTCCTGTGGATAGAACTGTTCACAGAATTTGATCTCCAGAAAGACCTAGGGGAATCTAAATTTTCCTGTGGATAGAATGTTCACAGAATTTGATCTCCAGAAAGACCCAGGGGATCTAAATTTTCCTGTGGATAGAATGTTCACAGAATTTGATCTCCAGAAAGACCCAGGTGAATCTAAATTTTCCTGTGGATAGAATGTTCACAGAATTTGATCTCCAGAAAGATCCAGGTGAATCTAAATTTTCCTGTGGATAGAATGTTCACAGAATTTGATCTCCAGAAAGACCCAGGGGAATCTAAATTTACTTGTGGATAGAATGTTCACAGAATTTGATCTCCAGAAAGACCTAGGGTATCTAAATTTTCCTGTGGATAGACTGTTCACAGAATTTGATCTCCAAAAACACATAGGGGGATCTAAATTTTCCTGTGGATAGAATGTTCACAGAATTTGATCTCCAAAAGACATAGGGAGATCTAAATTTTACTGTGATAGAATGTTCACAGAATTTGATCTCCAAAAGACATAGGGAGATCTAAATTTTCCTGTGGATAGAATGTTCACAGAATTTGATCTCCAAAAAGACCTAGGGGATCTAAATTTTCCTGTGGATAGAATGTTCACAGAATTTGATCTCCAAAAAGACATAGGGGATCTAAATTTTCCTGTGAATAGAATGTTCACAGAATTTGATCTCCAAAAAGACATAGGGAGATCTAAATTTTCCTGTGAATAGAATGTTCACAGAATTTGATCTCCAAAAAGACATAGGGAGATCTAAATTTTCCTGTGAATAGAATGTTCACAGAATTTTATCTCCAAAAAGACATAGGGGATCTAAATTTTCCTGTGAATAGAATGTTCACAGAATTTGATCTCCAGAAAGACCCAGGGGAATCTAAATTTTCCTGTGGATAGAATGTTCACAGAATTTGATCTCCAGAAGACCTAGGGGAATCTAAATTTTCCTGTGGATAGAATGTTCACAGAATTTGATCTCCAGAAAGACCTAGGGGATATAAATTTTCCTGTGGATAGAATGTTCACAGAATTTGATCTCCAAAAGACCGGGGAATCTAAATTTTCCTGTGGATAGAATGTTCACAGAATTTGATCTCCAGAAAGACCTAGGGGATCTAAATTTTCCTGTGGATAGAATGTTCACAGAATTTGATCTCCAGAAAGACTAGGGGATCTAAATTTTCCTGTGATAGAATGTTCACAGAATTTGATCTCCAGAAAGCCTGGATGGATCTAAATTTTCCTGTGGATAGACTGTTCACAGAATTTGATCTCCAGAAAGACTAGGGGATCTAAATTTTCCTGTGGATAGAATGTTCACAGAATTTGATCTCCAAAAGACCAGGGATCTAAATTTTCCTGTGGATAGAATGTTCACAGAATTTGATCTCCAGAAAGACCCAGGGGAATCTAAATTTTCCTGTGGATAGAATGTTCACAGAATTTGATCTCCAAAGACCTAGGGATCTAAATTTTCCTGTGGATAGAATGTTCACAGAATTTGATCTCCAAAAGACATAGGGGATCTAAATTTTCCTGTGGATAGAATGTTCACAGAATTTGATCTCCAAAAGACAGGGAATCTAAATTTTCCTATGGATAGAATGTTCACAGAATTTGATCTCCAGAAAGACCTAGGGGAATCTAAATTTTCCTGTGGATAGAATGTTCACAGAATTTGATCTCCAAAAGACCTAGGGGATCTAAATTTTCCTGTGGATAGAATGTTCACAGAATTTGATCTCCAAAAAGACATAGGGGATCTAAATTTTCCTGTGAATAGAATGTTCACAGAATTTGATCTCCAAAAAGACATAGGGAGATCTAAATTTTCCTGTGAATAGAATGTTCACAGAATTTGATCTCCAAAAGACATAGGGAGATCTAAATTTTCCTGTGAATAGAATGTTCACAGAATTTGATCTCCAAAAAGACATAGGGAGATCTAAATTTTCCTGTGAATAGAATGTTCACAGAATTTGATCTCCAAAAAGACATAGGGGATCTAAAATTTTCCTGTGAATAGAATGTTCACAGAATTTGATCTCCAAAAGACCTAGGGGGATCTAAATTTTCCTGTGGATAGAATGTTCACAGAATTTGATCTCCAAAAGACTAGGGGATCTAAATTTTCCTGTGGATAGAATGTTCACAGAATTTGATCTCCAAAAAGACATAGGGGATCTAAATTTTCCTGTGAATAGAATGTTCACAGAATTTAATCTCCAGAAAGACCTAGGGGGATCTAAAGTCTTCTTGTGGATAGACTGTTCACAGAATTTGATCTCCAAAAGACCTAGGGGGATCTAAATTTTCCTGTGAATAGAATGTTCACAGAATTTGATCTCCATAAAGACCTAGGGGGATCTAAAGTCTTCTTGTGGATAGACTGTTCGCAGAATTTGATCTCCAAAAAGACCTAGGGGGATCTAAATTTTCCTGTGGATAGAATGTTCACAGAATTTGATCTCCAAAAAGACATAGGGGATCTAAATTTTCCTGTGAATAGAATGTTCACAGAATTTGATCTCCAAAAAGACATAGGGAGATCTAAATTTTCCTGTGAATAGAATGTTCACAGAATTTGATCTCCAAAAAGACATAGGGAGATCTAAATTTTCCTGTGGATAGAATGTTCACAGAATTTGATCTCCAAAAAGACATAGGGGATCTAAATTTTCCTGTGAATAGAATGTTCACAGAATTTGATCTCCAAAAAGACTTAGAGGGATCTCAATTTTCCTGTGGATAGAATGTTCACAGAATTTGATCTCCAGAAAGACCTAGGGGGATCTAAATTTTCCTGTGGATAGAATGTTCACAGAATTTGATCTCCAAAAAGACCTAGGGGGATCTAAATTTTCCTGTGGATAGAATGTTCACAGAATTTGATCTCCAAAAAGACATAGGGGATCTAAATTTTCCTGTGGATAGAATGTTCAAAGAATTTGATCTCCAAAAAGACATAGGGGATCTAAATTTTTCTGTGAATAGAATGTTCACAGAATTTGATCTCCAAAAAGACATAGGGGATCTAAATTTTCCTGTGAATAGAATGTTCACAGAATTTGATCTCCATAAAGACATAGGGAGATCTAAATTTTCCTGTGGATAGAATGTTCACAGAATTTGATCTCCAAAAAGACATAGGGGATCTAAAATTTCCTGTGAATAGAATGTTCACAGAATTTGATCTCCAGAAAGACTTAGAGGGATCTCAATTTTCCTGTGGATAGACTGTTTACTGAATTTGATCGCCAGAAATGCTTAGGTGGATATAAAGTCTTCCTGTGGATACACTGTTCAAAGAATTTGATCTCCAAAAAGACATAGGGGATCTAAATTTTCCTGTGATAGAATGTTCACAGAATTTAATCTCCAGAAAGACCTAGGGGGATCTAAAGTCTTCTTGTGGATAGACTGTTCACAGAATTTGATCTCCAAAAGACCTAGGGGGATCTAAATTTTCCTGTGAATAGAATGTTCACAGAATTTGATCTCCATAAAGACCTAGGGGGATCTAAAGTCTTCTTGTGGATAGACTGTTCACAGAATTTGATCTCCAAAAAGACCTAGGGGGATCTAAATTTTCCTGTGGATAGAATGTTCACAGAATTTGATCTCCAAAAAGACATAGGGGATCTAAATTTTCCTGTGAATAGAATGTTCACAGAATTTGATCTCCAAAAGACATAGGGGATCTAAATTTTCCTGTGAATAGAATGTTCACAGAATTTGATCTCCAAAAAGACATAGGGAGATCTAAATTTTCCTGTGGATAGAATGTTCACAGAATTTGATCTCCAAAAAGACATAGGGGATCTAAATTTTCCTGTGGATAGAATGTTCACAGAATTTGATCTCCAAAAAGACTTAGAGGGATCTAAATTTTCCTGTGGATAGAATGTTCACAGAATTTGATCTCCAGAAAGACCTAGGGGATCTAAATTTTCCTGTGGATAGAATGTTCACAGAATTTGATCTCCAAAAAGACCTAGGGGATCTAAATTTTCCTGTGGATAGAATGTTCACAGAATTTGATCTCCAAAAAGACATAGGGGATCTAAATTTTCCTGTGGATAGAATGTTCACAGAATTTGATCTCCAGAAAGACTAGGGGATCTAAATTTTTCTGTGAATAGAATGTTCACAGAATTTGATCTCCAAAAGACTAGGGGATCTAAATTTTCCTGTGATAGAATGTTCACAGAATTTGATCTCCAGAAAGACATAGGGGATCTAAATTTTCCTGTGGATAGAATGTTCACAGAATTTGATCTCCAGAAAGACTAGGGGATCTAAATTTCCTGTGATAGAATGTTCACAGAATTTGATCTCCAGAAAGACTAGGGGATCTAAATTTTCCTGTGGATAGAATGTTCACAGAATTTGATCGCCAGAAATGCTTAGGTGGATCTAAAGTTTTCCTGTGGATAATGTTCACAGAATTTGATCTCCAGAAAGACCTAGGGGATCTAAAGTTTTCCTGGATAGAATGTTCACAGAATTTGATCTCCAGAAAGCCTAGGTGGATCTAAAGTTTCCTGGATAGAATGTTCACAGAATTTGATCTCCAGAAAGCCTAGGGGATCTAAATTTTCCTGTGGATAGAATGTTCACAGAATTTGATCTCCAGAAAGACTAGGGGATCTAAAGTTTTCTGGGATAGAATGTTCACAGAATTTGATCTCCAGAAAGGCCTAGGTGGATCTAAAGTTTTCCTGTGGATAGAATGTTCACAGAATTTGATCTCCAGAAGAGGCCTAGGTGGATCTAAAGTTTTCCTGTGGATAGAATGTTCACAGAATTTGATCTCCAGAAAGGACTAGGTGGATCTAAAGTTTTCCTGTATAGAATGTTCACAGAATTTGATCTCCAGAAAGCCTAGGGATCTAAAGTTTTCTTGTGGATAGAATGTTCACAGAATTTAGATCTCCAGAAAGCCTAGGTGGATCTAAAGTTTTCCTGTGGATAGAATGTTCACAGAATTTGATCTCCAGAAAGGCCTAGGTGGATCTAAAGTTTTCCTGTGGATAGAATGTTCACAGAATTTGATCTCCAGAAAGGCCTAGGTGGATCTAAAGTTTTCCTGTGGATAGAATGTTCACAGAATTTGATCTCCAGAAAATAGGGATCTAAAGTTTTCCTTGGATAGAATGTTCACAGAATTTGATCTCCAGAAACCTAGGGGATCTAAAGTTTTCCTGTGGATAGAATGTTCACAGAATTTGATCTCCAGAAAGGCCTAGGTGGATCTAAAGTTTTCCTGTGATAGAATGTTCACAGAATTTGAACTCCAGAAAGGCCTAGGTGGATCTAAAGTTTTCCTGTGGATAGAATGTTCACAGATATTGATACCCAGAAAGCCTAGGTGGATCTAAAGTTTTCTTGTGGATAGATTGTTCACAGAATTTGATCTCCAGAAAGGCCTAGGTGGATCTAAAGTTTTCCTGTGGATAGAATGTTCACAGAATTTGATACCCAGAAAGGCCTAGGTGGATCTAAAGTTTTCCTGTTGATAGAATGTTCACAGAATTAGATACCCAGAAAGGCCTAGGTGGATCTAAAGTTTTCCTGTGGATAGAATGTTCACAGAATTAGATACCCAGAAAGGCCTAGGTGGATCTAAAGTTTTCTGTTGATAGATGTTCACAGAATTATCCCAGAAAGGCCTAGGTGGATCTAAAGTTTTCCTTGTTGATAGAATGTTCACAGAATTAGATACCCAGAAAGGCCTAGGTGGATCTAAAGTTTTCCTGTGGATAGAATGTTCACAGAATTAGATACCCAGAAAGGCCTAGGTGGATCTAAAGTTTTCCTGTGGATAGATTGTTCACTGAATTAGATACCCAGAAAGGCCTAGGTGGATCTAAAGTTTTCCTGTTGATAGATGTTCACAGAATTAGATACCCAGAAAGGCCTAGGTGGATCTAAAGTTTTCCTGTGGATAGATTTGCACAGAATTTGATACCCAGAAAGGCCTAGGTGGATCTAAAGTTTTCCTGTGATAGAATGTTCACAGAATTTGATCTCCAGAAAGGCCTAGGTGGATCTAAAGTTTTCTTGTGGATAGAATGTTCACAGAATTAGATACCCAGAAAGGCCTAGGTGGATCTAAAGTTTTCCTTGTGGATAGATTGTTCACTGAATTAGATACCCAGAAAGGCCTAGGTGGATCTAAAGTTTTCCTGTGGATAGACTGTTAAAGAATTTGATATCCAGAAATGCCCAGGTGGATCTAAAGTTTTCCTGTGGTTAGAATGTTCACAGAATTTGATACCCAGAAAGGCTTAGGTTGATGTAAAGTTTTCCTCTGGATAGAATGTTCACAGAATTTGATACCCAGAAAGGCCTAGGTGGATCTAAAGTTTTCCTGTTGATAGAATGTTACAGAATTAGTACCCAGAAAGGCCTAGGTGGATCTAAAGTTTTCTTGTGGATAGAATGTTACAGAATTAGATACCCAGAAAGGCCTAGGTGGATCTAAAGTTTTCCTGTGGATAGATTGTTCACTGAATTAGATACCCAGAAAGGCCTAGGTGGATCTAAAGTTTTCCTGTGGATAGATTGTTCACTGAATTAGATACCCAGAAAGGCCTAGGTGGATCTAAAGTTTTCCTGTGGATAGATGTTCAGAATTTGATACCCAGAAAGGCCTAGGTGGATCTAAAGTTTTCCTGTGGATAGAATGTTCACAGAATTTGATACCCAGAAAGGCCTAGGTGGATCTAAAGTTTTCCTGTTGATAGAATGTTCACAGAATTTGATACCCAGAAAGGCCTAGGTGGATCTAAAGTTTTCTTTGGATAGATTGTTCACTGAATTAGATACCCAGAAAGGCCTAGGTGGATCTAAAGTTTTCTTGTTGATAGATTGTTCACTGAATTAGATACCCAGAAAGGCCTAGGTGGATCTAAAGTTTTCTTGTTGATAGATTGTTCACTGAATTAGATACCCAGAAAGGCCTAGGTGGATCTAAAGTTTTCTTGTGGATAGATTGTTCACTGAATTAGATACCCAGAAAGGCCTAGGTGGATCTAAAGTTTTCTTGTTGATAGATTGTTCACTGAATTAGATACCCAGAAAGGCCTAGGTGGATCTAAAGTTTTCCTGTGGATAGATTGTTCACTGAATTAGATACCCAGAAAGGCCTAGGTGGATCTAAAGTTTTCCTGTGGATAGAATGTTCACAGAATTTGATACCCAGAAAGGCCTAGGTGGATCTAAAGTTTTCCTGTGGATAGATGTTCACAGAATTAGATACCCAGAAAGGCCTAGGTGGATCTAAAGTTTTCCTGTGATAGATTGTTCACTGAATTAGATACCCAGAAAGGCCTAGGTGGATCTAAAGTTTTCCTGTGGATAGACTGTTCAGAATTTGATACCCAGAAAGGCCTAGGTGGATCTAAAGTTTTCCTGTGGATAGAATGTTCACAGAATTTGATACCCAGAAAGGCTAGGTGGATCTAAAGTTTTCCTCTGGATAGAATGTTCACAGAATTAGATACCCAGAAAGGCCTAGGTGGATCTAAAGTTTTCCTGTTGATAAATGTTCACAGAATTTGATCTCCAGAAAGGCCTAGGTGGATCTAAAGTTTTCTTGTGGATAGATTGTTCACTGAGTTAGATACCCAGAAAGGCCTAGGTGGATCTAAAGTTTTCTTGTTGATAGATTGTTCACTGAATTAGATACCCAGAAAGGCCTAGGTGGATCTAAAGTTTTCCTGTGGATAGATTGTTCACTGAATTAGATACCCAGAAAGGCCTAGGTGGATCTAAAGTTTTCCTGTGGATAGATTGTTCACTGAATTAGATACCCAGAAAGGCCTAGGTGGATCTAAAGTTTTCCTGTGGATAGATGTTCACAGAATTTGATACCCAGAAAGGCCTAGGTGGATCTAAAGTTTTCCTGTGGATAGAATGTTCACAGAATTGATACCCAGAAAGGCCTAGGTGGATCTAAAGTTTTCTTGGATAGAATGTTCACAGAATTAGATACCCAGAAAGGCCTAGGTGGATCTAAAGTTTTCTTGTTGATAGATTGTTCACTGAATTAGATACCCAGAAAGGCCTAGGTGGATCTAAAGTTTTCTTGTTGATAGATTGTTCACTGAATTAGATACCCAGAAAGGCCTAGGTGGATCTAAAGTTTTCTTGTGGATAGATTGTTCACTGAATTAGATACCCAGAAAGGCCTAGGTGGATCTAAAGTTTTCTTGTGGATAGATTGTTCACTGAATTAGATACCCAGAAAGGCCTAGGTGGATCTAAAGTTTTCCTGTGGATAGATTGTTCAGAATTTGATACCCAGAAAGGCCTAGGTGGATCTAAAGTTTTCCTGTGGATAGATGTTCACAGAATTTGATACCCAGAAAGGCCTAGGTGGATCTAAAGTTTTCCTGTGGATAGATTGTTCACAGAATTTGATACCCAGAAAGGCCTAGGTGGATCTAAAGTTTTCCTTGTGATAGATGTTACAGAATTAGTACCCAGAAAGGCCTAGGTGGATCTAAAGTTTTCCTGTGGATAGATGTTCACTGAATTAGATACCCAGAAAGGCCTAGGTGGATCTAAAGTTTTCCTGTGGATAGATGTTCACAGAATTTGATATCCAGAAATACCCAGGTGGATCTAAAGTTTTCCTGTGGTTAAAATGTTCACAGAATGTGATACCCAAATGGGCCTAGGTGGATCTAAAGTTTTCCTGTTGATAGAATGTTCACAGAATTTGATCTCCAGAAAGGCCTAGGTGGATCTAAAGTTTTCTTGTGGATAGATTGTTCACTGAATTAGATACCCAGAAAGGCCTAGGTGGATCTAAAGTTTTCTTGTTGATAGATTGTTCACTGAATTAGATACCCAGAAAGGCCTAGGTGGATCTAAAGTTTTCTTGTTGATAGATTGTTCACTGAATTAGATACCCAGAAAGGCCTAGGTGGATCTAAAGTTTTCTTGTGGATAGACTGTTAAAAGAATTTGATCTCCAGAAATGCCCAGGTGGATCTAAAGTTTTCCTGTGGTTAGAATGTTCACAGAATTTGATACCCAGAAAGGCTTAGGTTGATGTAAAGTTTTCCTCTGGATAGAATGTTCACAGAATTAGATACCCAGAAAGGCCTAGGTGGATCTAAAGTTTTCTTGTTGATAGAATGTTCACAAAATTAGATACCCAGAAAGGCCTAGGTGGATCTAAAGTTTTCTTGTTGATAGATTGTTCACTGAATTAGATACCCAGAAAGGCCTAGGTGGATCTAAAGTTTTCTTGTGGATAGATTGTTCACTGAATTAGATACCCAGAAAGGCCTAGGTGGATCTAAAGTTTTCTTGTGGATAGATTGTTCACTGAATTAGATACCCAGAAAGGCCTAGGTGGATCTAAAGTTTTCTTGTGGATAGATTGTTCACTGAATTAGATACCCAGAAAGGCCTAGGTGGATCTAAAGTTTTCTTGTGGATAGATTGTTCACTGAATTAGATACCCAGAAAGGCCTAGGTGGATCTAAAGTTTTCTTGTGGATAGATTGTTCACTGAATTAGATACCCAGAAAGGCCTAGGTGGATCTAAAGTTTTCTTGTGGATAGATTGTTCACTGAATTAGATACCCAGAAAGGCCTAGGTGGATCTAAAGTTTTCCTGTGGATAGACTGTTAAAAGAATTTGATCTCCAGAAATGCCCAGGTGGATCTAAAGTTTTCCTGTGGTTAGAATGTTCACAGAATTTGATACCCAGAAAGGCTTAGGTTGATGTAAAGTTTTCCTCTGGATAGAATGTTCACAGAATTTGATCTCCAGAAATGCCCAGGTGGATCTAAAGTTTTCTTGTGGATAGATTGTTCACAGAATTTGATACCCAGAAAGGCTTAGGTTGATGTAAAGTTTTCCTCTGGATAGAATGTTCACAGAATTTGATCTCCAGAAAGGCCTAGGTGGATCTAAAGTTTTCTTGTTGATAGAATGTTTACAGAATTAGGTACCCAGAAAGGCCTAGGTGGATCTAAAGTTTTCTTGTTGGTAGAATGTTTACAGAATTAGATACCCAGAAAGGCCTAGGTGGATCTAAAGTTTTCTTGTGGATAGATTGTTCACTGAATTAGATACCCAGAAAGGCCTAGGTGGATCTAAAGTTTTCTTGTGGATAGATTGTTCACTGAATTAGATACCCAGAAAGGCCTAGGTGGATCTAAAGTTTTCCTGTGGATAGACTGTTAAAAGAATTTGATCTCCAGAAATGCCCAGGTGGATCTAAAGTTTTCCTGTGGTTAGAATGTTCACAGAATTTGATACCCGAAAGGGACTAGGTGGATCTAAAGTTTTCCTGTTGATAGAATGTTCACAGAATTTGATCTCCAGAAAGGCCTAGGTGGATATAAAGTTTTCTTGTGGATAGATTGTTCACTGAATTAGATACCCAGAAAGGCCTAGGTGGATCTAAAGTTTTCTTGTTGATAGATTGTTCACTGAATTAGATACCCAGAAAGGCCTAGGTGGATCTAAAGTTTTCTTGTTGATAGATTGTTCACTGAATTAGATACCCAGAAAGGCCTAGGTGGATCTAAAGTTTTCTTGTTGATAGATTGTTCACTGAATTAGATACCCAGAAATGCCCAGGTGGATATAAAGTTTTCCTGTGGTTAGAATGTTCACAGAATTTGATACCCAGAAAGGCTTAGGTTCATGGAAAGTTTTCCTCTGGATAGAATATTCACAAAATTTGATCTCCAGAAAGGCCTAGGTGGATCTAAAGTTTTCCTGTGGTTAGAATGTTCACAGAATTTGATACCCGAAAGGGCCTAGGTGGATCTAAAGTTTTCCTGTTGATAGAATGTTCACAGAATTTGATCTCCAGAAAGGCCTAGGTGGATATAAAGTTTTCTTGTGGATAGATTGTTCACTGAATTAGATACCCAGAAAGGCCTAGGTGGATCTAAAGTTTTCTTGTTGATAGATTGTTCACTGAATTAGATACCCAGAAAGGCCTAGGTGGATCTAAAGTTTTCTTGTTGATAGATTGTTCACTGAATTAGATACCCAGAAAGGCCTAGGTGGATCTAAAGTTTTCTTGTTGATAGATTGTTCACTGAATTAGATACCCAGAAAGGCCTAGTGGATCTTAAAGTTTTCCTCTGGATAAAATGTTCACAGAATTTAATCTCCTGAAAGGCCTAGGTGGATATAAAGTTTTCCTGTGGGTAGACTGTTCAAAGAATTTGATCTACAGAAAGGCCTAGGTGGATCTAAAGTCCTCCTTCGGATAGACTTTTTACAGAATTTGATTTCAAGAAAGGCCTAGGTTGATCTAAAGTCTTCCAGTGGATAGATTGTTCACAGAATTTGATATCCAGAAATGCCTAAACAGGTTCTAAAGTATTCCTTCGGATAGACTGTTTACAGAATTTGATCTCAAGAAAGGCTTAGGTTGATATAAAGTCTTCCTGTGTGTAGACTGTTCACAGAATTTTATCTCCAAAAAGTCCTAGGTGGGTCTAAAGTTTTCCTTTGAATAGACTGTTCACAGAATTTGATCTCAAGAAAGGCTTACGGAGATCTAAAGTCTTCATTCGGATAGATTGTTCACAGAATATGATCTCCAGAAAAGTCTAGGTGGATGTAAAGGCTTTCTGTGGATAGACTTTTTCCAGAATTTGATCCCTAGAAATGCCTATGTGGAAGTAAAGTCTTCTTTTGGAAAGAAAATTCAGAGAATTTCATCTCCAGAAAGGCGTAAGTGGATCTAAAGTCTTCCTTTGGATAGACTGTTCACAGAATTTCATCTCCAAAAAGTCCTAGGTGGGTCTAAAGTCTTCCTTTGAATAGACTGTTCACAGAATTTCATCTCCAAAAA
The DNA here is from genome assembly GCF_036898095.1 of Palaemon carinicauda. Taxonomy (NCBI): domain Eukaryota; kingdom Metazoa; phylum Arthropoda; class Malacostraca; order Decapoda; family Palaemonidae; genus Palaemon; species Palaemon carinicauda. Next base: position 116,401,413 of record NC_090727.1, on the reverse strand, counting down.
GTCCTAGGTGAGTCTAAAGTCTTCCTTTGAATAGACTGTTCACAGAATTTCATCTCCAAAAAGTCCTAGGTGGGTCTAAAGTCTTCCTTTGAATAGACTGTTCAAAGAATTTTATCTCCAAAAAGTCCTAGGTGGGTCTAAAGTCTTCCTTTGAATAGACTGTTCACAGAATTTCATCTCCAAAAAGTCCTAGGTGGGTCTAAAGTCTTCCTTTGAATGGACTGTTCACAGAATTTCATCTCCAAAAAGTCCTAGGTGGGTCTAAAGTCTTCCTTTGAATAGACTGTTCACAGAATTTCATCTCCAAAAAGTCCTAGGTGGGTCTAAAGTCTTCCTTTGAATAGACTGTTCACAGAATTTCATCTCCAAAAAGTCCTAGGTGGGTCTAAAGTCTTCCTTTGAATAGACTGTTCACAGAATTTCATCTCCAAAAAGTCCTAGGTGGGTCTAAAGTCTTCCTTTGAATAGACTGTTCACAGAATTTCATCTCCAAAAAGTCCTAGGTGGGTCTAAAGTCTTCCTTTGAATAGACTGTTCACAGAATTTCATCTCCAAAAAGTCCTAGGTGGGTCTAAAGTCTTCCTTTGAATAGACTGTTCACAGAATTTCATCTCCAAAAAGTCCTAGGTGGGTCTAAAGTCTTCCTTTGAATAGACTGTTCACAGAATTTCATCTCCAAAAAGTCCTAGGTGGGTCTAAAGTCTTCCTTTGAATAGACTGTTCACAGAATTTCATCTCCAAAAAGTCCTAGGTGGGTCTAAAGTCTTCCTTTGAATAGACTGTTCACAGAATTTCATCTCCAAAAAGTCCTAGGTGGGTCTAAAGTCTTCCTTTGAATAGACTGTTCACAGAATTTCATCTCTAGAAAGGCCTAGGTGGATCTAAAGTTTTCTTTGGATAGACTGTTCACAGAATTTTATCTCCAAAAAGTCCTAGGTGGGTCTAAAGTCTTCCTTTGAATAGACTGTTCACAGAATTTCATCTCCAAAAAGTCCTAGGTAGGTCTAAAGTCTTCCTTTGAATAGACTGTTCACAAATTTTATCTCCAAAAAGTCCTAGGTGGGTCTAAAGTCTTCCTTTGAATAGACTGTTCACAGAATTTCATCTCCAAAAAGTCCTAGGTGGGTCTAAAGTCTTCCTTTGAATAGACTGTTCACAGAATTTCATCTCCAAAAAGTCCTAGGTGGGTCTAAAGTCTTCCTTTGAATAGACTGTTCACAGAATTTCATCTCTAGAAAGGCCTAGGTGGATCTTAAGTTTTCTTTTGGATAGACAAGTCCTAGGTGGGTCTAAAGTCTTCCTTTGAATAGACTGTTCACAGAATTTAACTCCAAAAAGTCCTAGGTGGGTCTAAAGTCTTCCTTTGAATAGACTGTTCACAGAATTTCATCTCCAAAAAGTCCTAGGTGGGTCTAAAGACTTCCTTTGAATAGACTGTTACAGAATTTTATCTCCAAAAAGTCCTAGGTGGGTCTAAAGTCTTCCTTTGAATAGACTGTTCACAGAATTTCATCTCCAAAAAGTCCTAGGTGGGTCTAAAGTCTTCCTTTGAATAGACTGTTCACAGAATTTCATCTCCAAAAAGTCCTAGGTGGGTCTAAAGTCTTCCTTTGAATAGACTGTTCACAGAATTTCATCTCCAAAAAGTCCTAGGTGGGTCTAAAGTCTTCCTTTGAATAGACTGTTCACAGAATTTCATCTCCAAAAAGTCCTAGGTGGGTCTAAAGTCTTCCTTTGAATAGACTGTTCACAGAATTTTATCTCCAAAAAGTCCTAGGTGGGTCTAAAGTCTTCCTTTGAATAGACTGTTCACAGAATTTCATCTCCAAAAAGTCCTAGGTGGGTCTAAAGTCTTCCTTTGAATAGACTGTTCACAGAATTTCATCTCCAAAAAGTCCTAGGTGGGTCTAAAGTCTTCCTTTGAATAGACTGTTCACAGAATTTTATCTCAAAGGGCCTATGGGGATCTAATGTCTTCCTTTGGATAGACTGTTGACAGAATTTGATCTCAACAAAGGCCTATGGGGATCTAATGTCTTCCTTTGGATAGACTGTTGACAGAATTTGATCTCAAGAAAGGCCTATGGGGATCTAATGTCTTCCTTTGGATAGACTGTTGACAGAATTTGATCTCAAAAAAGGCCTATGGGGATCTAATGTCTTCCTTTGGATAGACTGTTGACAGAATTTGATCTCAAGAAAGGCCTATGGGGATCTAATGTCTTCCTTTGGATAGACTGTTGACAGAATTTGATCTCAAGAAAGGCCTATGGGGATCTAATGTCTTCCTTTGGATAGACTGTTGACAGAATTTGATCTCAAAAAAGGCCTATGGGGATCTAATGTCTTCCTTTGGATAGACTGTTGACAGAATTTGATCTCAAAAAAGGCCTATGGGGATCTAATGTCTTCCTTTGGATAGACTGTTGACAGAATTTGATCTCAAAAAAGGCCTATGGGGATCTAATGTCTTCCTTTGGATAGACTGTTGACAGAATTTGATCTCAAAAAAGGCCTATGGGGATCTAATGTCTTCCTTTGGATAGACTGTTGACAGAATTTGATCTCAAAAAAGGCCTATGGGGATCTAATGTCTTCCTTTGGATAGACTGTTGACAGAATTTGATCTCAAAAAAGGCCTATGGGGATCTAATGTCTTCCTTTGGATAGACTGTTGACAGAATTTGATCTCAAAAAAGGCCTATGGGGATCTAATGTCTTCCCTTGGATAGACTGTTGACAGAATTTGATCTCAAGAAAGGCCTATGGGGATCTAATGTCTTCCTTTGGATAGACTGTTGACAGAATTTGATCTCAGAAAGGCCTATGGGGATCTAATGTCTTCCTTTGGATAGACTGTTGACAGAATTTGATCTCAAAAAAGGCCTATGGGGATCTAATGTCTTCCCTTGGATAGACTGTTGACAGAATTTGATCTCAAGAAAGGCCTATGGGGATCTAATGTCTTCCTTTGGATAGACTGTTGACAGAATTTGATCTCAAAAAAGGCCTATGGGGATCTAATGTCTTCCCTTGGATAGACTGTTGACAGAATTTGATCTCAAAAAAGGCCTATGGGGATCTAATGTCTTCCTTTGGATAGACTGTTGACAGAATTTGATCTCAAAAAAGGCCTATGGGGATCTAATGTCTTCCTTTGGATAGACTGTTGACAGAATTTGATCTCAAAAAAGGCCTATGGGGATCTAATGTCTTCCTTTGGATAGACTGTTGACAGAATTTGATCTCAAAAAAGGCCTATGGGGATCTAATGTCTTCCTTTGGATAGACTGTTGACAGAATTTGATCTCAAAAAAGGCCTATGGGGATCTAATGTCTTCCTTTGGATAGACTGTTGACAGAATTTGATCTCAAAAAAGGCCTATGGGGATCTAATGTCTTCCTTTGGATAGACTGTTGACAGAATTTGATCTCAAAAAAGGCCAATGGGGATCTAATGTCTTCCTTTGGATAGACTGTTGACAGAATTTGATCTCAAAAAAGGCCTTGGGGATCTAATGTCTTCCTTTGGATAGACTGTTGACAGAATTTGATCTCAAAAAAGGCCTATGGGGATCTAATGTCTTCCTTTGGATAGACTGTTCACAGAATTTGATCTCAAGAAAGGCCTTTGGATAGACTGTTCACAGAATTTGATCTCAAGAAAGGCCTATGGGGATCTAGTGTCTTCTTTGGATAGACTGTTCACAGAATTTGATCTCAAGAAAGGCCTAGGGGATCTAGTGTCTTCTTTTGGATAGACTGTTCACAGAATTTGATCTCCAGAAAGGCCTATGGGGATCTAATGTCCTCCTTTGGATAGACTGTTCACAGAATTTGATCTCAAGAAAGGCCTATGGGGATCTAGTGTCTTCTTTTGGATAGACTGTTCACAGAATTTGATCTCCAGAAAGGCCTATGGGGATCTAATGTCCTCCTTTGGATAGACTGTTCACAGAATTTGCTCTCAAAGAAAGGCCTATGGGGATCTAGTGTCTTCTTTTGGATAGACTGTTCACAGAATTTGATCTCCAGAAAGGCCTATGGGGATCTAATGTCCTCCTGTGGATAGACTGTTCACAGAATTTGCTCTCAAAAAAGGCCTATGGGGATCTAATGTCTTCCTTTGGATAGACTGTTCACAGAATTTGATCTCCAGAAAGGCCTATGGGGATCTAATGTCTTCCTTTGGATAGACTGTTCACAGAATTTGATCTCCAGAAAGGCCTATGGGGATCTAATGTCTTCCTTTGGATAGACTGTTCACAGATTTTGATCTCCAGAAAGGCCTATGGGGATCTAATGTCTTCCTTTGGATAGACTGTTCACAGAATTTGATCTCCAGAAAGGCCTATGGGGATCTAATGTCTTCCTTTGGATAGACTGTTCACAGAATTTGATCTCCAGAAAGGCCTATGGGGATCTAATGTCTTCCTTTGGATAGACTGTTCACAGATTTTGAACTCCAGAAAGGCCTATGGGGATCTAATGTCTTTCTTTGGATAGACTGTTCACAGAATTTGATCTCCAGAAAGGCCTATGGGGATCTAATGTCTTCCTTTGGATAGACTGTTCACAGAATTTGATCTCCAGAAAGGCCTATGGGGATCTAATGTCTTCCTTTGGATAGACTGTTCACAGATTTTGAACTCCAGAAAGGCCTATGGGGATCTAATGTCTTTCTTTGGATAGACTGTTCACAGAATTTGATCTCCAGAAAGGCCTATGGGGATCTAATGTCTTCCTTTGGATAGACTGTTCACAGAATTTGCTCTCAAGAAAGGCCTATGGGGATCTAATGTCTTCCTTTGGATAGACTGTTCACAGAATTTGATCTCCAGAAAGGCCTATGGGGATCTAATGTCTTCCTTTGGATAGACTGTTCACAGAATTTGATCTCCAGAAAGGCCTAAGCGAATCTAAGTCTTCCATCGGATAGAATGTTCACAGAATTTGATGTACAGAAAGGCCTAGTGGATCTAAAGTCCTCCTTCGTGGATTTGTACAGAATTTGCTCTAAGAAAGGCCTAGAGGGATCTAATGTCTTCCTTTGGATAGACTGTTCACAGAATTTGATCTCCAGAAAGGCCTAAGCGAATCTAAGTCTTCCATCGGATAGAATGTTCACAGAATTTGATGTACAGAAAGGCCTAGTGGATCTAAGTCCTCCTTCGTACGGATTTGTACAGAATTTACTCTCAAGAAAGGCCTATGGGGATCTAATGTCTTCCTTTGGATAGACTGTTCACAGAATTTGATCTCAAGAAAGGCCTATGGGGATCTAATGTCTTCCTTTGGATAGACTGTTCACAGAATTTGATCTCCAGAAAGGCCTAGCCAATCTAAAGTCTTCCTTTCGGATAGATGTTCACAGAATTTGATCTCAGAAAGGCCTAGGTGGATCTAAAGTCCCTTCGTACGGATTTGTTCACAGAATTTGATCTCAAGAAAGGCCTATGGGGATCTAATGTCTTCCTTTGGATAGACTGTTCACAGAATTTGATCTCAAGAAAGGCCTATGGCGATCTAATGTCTTCCTTTGGATAGACTGTTCACAGAATTTGATCTCCAGAAAGGCCTAGATCTAAAGTCTTCCATCGGATAGAATGTTCACAGAATTTGATCTCAGAAAGGCCTAGGTGGATCTAAAGTCTTCCTTCGATAGACTGTTCACAGAATTTGATCTCAAGAAAGGCCTATGGGGATCTAATGTCTTCCTTTGGATAGACTGTTCACAGAATTTGATCTCAAGAAAGGCCTATGGGATCTAATGTCTTCCTTTGGATAGACTGTTCACAGAATTTGATCTCCAGAAAGGCCTAGGATCTAAAGTCTTCCTTTCGGATAGATGTTCACAGAATTTGATCTCAGAAAGGCCTAGGTGGATCTAAGTCTTCCTTTGGATAGACTGTTCACAGAATTTGATCTCAAGAAAGGCCTATGGGGATCTAGTGTCTTCCTTTGGATAGACTGTTCACAGAATTTGATCTCAAGAAAGGCCTATGGGGATCTAATGTCTTCCTTTGGATAGACTGTTCACAGAATTTGATCTCCAGAAAGGCCTATGGGTATCTAATGTCTTCCTTTGGATAGACTGTTCACAGAATTTGATCTCAGAAAGGCCTATGGGGATCTAGATGTCTTCCTTTGGATAGACTGTTCACAGAATTTGATCTCAAGAAAGGCCTATGGGGATCTAGTGTCTTCCTTTGGATAGACTGTTCACAGAATTTGATCTCAAGAAAGGCCTATGGGGATCTAATGTCTTCCTTTGGATAGACTGTTCACAGAATTTGATCTTAAGAAAGGCCTATGGGGATCTAATGTCTTCCTTTGGATAGACTGTTCACAGAATTTGATCTCAAGAAAGGCCTATGGGGATCTAGTGTCTTCCTTTGGATAGACTGTTCACAGAATTTGATCTCAAGAAAGGCCTATGGGGATCTAATGTCTTCCTTTGGATAGATTGTTCCCAGAATTTGATCTCAAGAAAGGCCTATGGGGATCTAATGTCTTCCTTTGGATAGATTGTTCCCAGAATTTGATCTCAAGAAAGGCCTATGGGGATCTAGTGTCTTCCTTTGGATAGACTGTTCACAGAATTTGATCTCAAGAAAGGCCTATGGGGATCTAATGTCTTCCTTTGGATAGATTGTTCCCAGAATTTGATCTCAAGAAAGGCCTATGGGGATCTAATGTCTTCCTTTGGATAGATTGTTCCCAGAATTTGATCTCAAGAAAGGCCTATGGGGATCTAGTGTCTTCCTTTGGATAGACTGTTCCAGAATTTGATCTCAAGAAAGGCCTATGGGGATCTAATGTTCTTCCTTTGGATAGATTGTTCCCAGAATTTGATCTCAAGAAAGGCCTATGGGGATCTAATGTCTTCCTTTGGATAGATTGTTCCCAGAATTTGATCTCAAGAAAGGCCTATGGGGATCTAATGTCTTCCTTTGGATAGATTGTTCCCAGAATTTGATCTCAAGAAAGGCCTATGGGGATCTAATGTCTTCCTTTGGATAGACTGTTCCCAGAATTTGATCTCAGAAAGGCCTATGGGGATCTAATGTCTTCCTTTGGATAGACTGTTCACAGAATTTGATCTCCAGAAAGGCCTATGGGGATCTAATGTCTTCCTTTGGATAGACTGTTCACAGAATTTGATCTCAAGAAAGGCCTATGGGGATCTAATGTCTTCCTTTGGATAGACTGTTCACAGAATTTGATCTCAAGAAAGGCCTATGGGGATCTAATGTCTTCCTTTGGATAGACTGTTCACAGAATTTGATCTCAAAAAAGGCCTATGGGGATCTAATGTCTTCCTTTGGATAGACTGTTGACAGAATTTGATCTCAAGAAAGGCCTATGGGGATCTAATGTCTTCCTTTGGATAGACTGTTGACAGAATTTGATCTCAAGAAAGGCCTATGGGGATCTAATGTCTTCCTTTGGATAGACTGTTGACAGAATTTGATCTCAAGAAAGGCCTATGGGGATCTAATGTCTTCCTTTGGATAGACTGTTGACAGAATTTGATCTCAAGAAAGGCCTATGGGGATCTAATGTCTTCCTTTGGATAGACTGTTGACAGAATTTGATCTCAAAAAGGCCTATGGGGATCTAATGTCTTCCTTTGGATAGACTGTTGACAGAATTTGATCTCAAGAAAGGCCTATGGGGATCTAATGTCTTCCTTTGGATAGACTGTTCACAGAATTTGATCTCAAGAAAGGCCTATGGGGATCTAATGTCTTCCTTTGGATAGACTGTTCACAGAATTTGATCTCCAGAAAGGCCTATGGGGATCTAATGTCTTCCTTTGGATAGACTGTTCACAGAATTTGATCTCCAGAAAGGCCTATGGGGATCTAATGTCTTCCTTTGGATAGACTGTTCACAGAATTTGATCTCAAAAAAGGCCTATGGGGATCTAATGTCTTCCTTTGGATAGACTGTTCACAGAATTTGATCTCAAAAAAGGCCTATGGGGATCTAATGTCTTCCTTTGGATAGACTGTTCACAGAATTTGATCTCCAGAAAGGCCTATGGGGATCTAATGTCTTCCTTTGGATAGACTGTTCACAGAATTTGATCTCCAGAAAGGCCTATGGGTATCTAATGTCTTCCTTTGGATAGACTGTTCACAGAATTTGATCTCAAAAAAGGCCTATGGGGATCTAATGTCTTCCTTTGGATAGACTGTTCACAGAATTTGATCTCAAAAAAGGCCTATGGGGATCTAATGTGTTCCTTTGGATAGACTGTTCACAGAATTTGATCTCAAAAAAGGCCTATGGGGATCTAATGTCTTCGTTTGGATAGACTGTTCACAGAATTTGATCTCAGAAAGGCCTATGGGATCTAATGTCTTCCTTTGGATAGACTGTTCACAGAATTTGATCTCAAAAAAGGCCTAGCCAATCTAAAGTCTTCCATCGGATAGATGTTCACAGAATTTGATCTACAGAAAGGCCTAGGTGGATCTAAAGTCACCCTTCGTACGGATTTGTTCACAGAATTTGATCTCAAGAAAGGCCTATGGGGATCTAATGTCTTCCTTTGGATAGACTGTTCACAGAATTTGATCTCAAGAAAGGCCTATGGCGATCTAATGTCTTCCTTTGGATAGACTGTTCACAGAATTTGATCTCCAGAAAGGCCTAGGATCTAAAGTCTTCCATCGGATAGAATGTTCACAGAATTTGATCTCAGAAAGGCCTAGGTGGATCTAAAGTCTTCCTTTGGATAGATTTGTTACAGAATTTGATCTCAAGAAAGGCCTAGGGGGATCTAATGTCTTCCTTTGGATAGACTGTTCACAGAATTTGATCTCAAGAAAGGCCTATGGGGATCTAGTGTCTTCCTTTGGATAGATTGTTCCCAGAATTTGATCTCAAGAAAGGCCTATGGGATCTAATGTCTTCCTTTGGATAGATTGTTCCCAGAATTTGATCTCAAGAAAGGCCTATGGGGATCTAATGTCTTCCTTTGGATAGATTGTTCCCAGAATTTGATCTCAAGAAAGGCCTATGGGGATCTAGTGTCTTCCTTTGGATAGACTGTTCACAGAATTTGATCTCAAGAAAGGCCTATGGGGATCTAGTGTCTTCCTTTGGATAGATTGTTCCCAGAATTTGATCTCAAGAAAGGCCTATGGGGATCTAATGTCTTCCTTTGGATAGATTGTTCCAGAATTTGATCTCAAGAAAGGCCTATGGGGATCTAGTGTCTTCCTTTGGATAGACTGTTCTCAGAATTTGATCTCAAGAAAGGCCTATGGGGATCTAATGTTTCTTCCTTTGGATAGATTGTTCCCAAGAATTTGATCTCAAGAAAGGCCTATGGGGATCTAATGTCTTCCTTTGGATAGATTGTTCCCAGAATTTGATCTCAAGAAAGGCCTATGGGGATCTGATGTCTTCCTTTGGATAGATTGTTCCCAGAATTTGATCTCAAGAAAGGCCTATGGGGATCTAATGTCTTCCTTTGGATAGACTGTTCCCAGAATTTGATCTCAGAAAGGCCTATGGGGATCTAATGTCTTCCTTTGGATAGACTGTTCACAGAATTTGATCTCCAGAAAGGCCTATGGGGATCTAATGTCTTCCTTTGGATAGACTGTTCACAGAATTTGATCTCAAGAAAGGCCTATGGGTATCTAATGTCTTCCTTTGGATAGACTGTTCACAGAATTTGATCTCAAGAAAGGCCTATGGGGATCTAATGTCTTCCTTTGGATAGACTGTTCACAGAATTTGATCTCAAAAAAGGCCTATGGGGATCCAATGTCTTCCTTTGGATAGACTGTTGACAGAATTTGATCTCAAGAAAGGCCTATGGGATCTAATGTCTTCCTTTGGATAGACTGTTGACAGAATTTGATCTCAAGAAAGGCCTATGGGATCTAATGTCTTCCTTTGGATAGACTGTTGACAGAATTTGATCTCAAGAAAGGCCTATGGGGATCTAATGTCTTCCTTTGGATAGACTGTTGACAGAATTTGATCTCAAGAAAGGCCTATGGGGATCTAATGTCTTCCTTTGGATAGACTGTTGACAGAATTTGATCTCTAAAAAGGCCTATGGGGATCTAATGTCTTCCTTTGGATAGACTGTTGACAGAATTTGATCTCAAGAAAGGCCTATGGGGATCTAATGTCTTCCTTTGGATAGACTGTTCACAGAATTTGATCTCAAGAAAGGCCTATGGGGATCTAATGTCTTCCTTTGGATAGACTGTTCACAGAATTTGATCTCCAGAAAGGCCTATGGGTATCTAATGTCTTCCTTTGGATAGACTGTTCACAGAATTTGATCTCCAGAAAGGCCTATGGGGATCTAATGTCTTCCTTTGGATAGACTGTTCACAGAATTTGATCTAAAAAAAGGCCTATGGGGATCTAATGTGTTCCTTTGGATAGACTGTTCACAGAATTTGATCTCAAAAAAGGCCTATGGGGATCTAATGTCTTCCTTTGGATAGACTGTTCACAGAATTTGATCTCCAGAAAGGCCTATGGGATCTAATGTCTTCCTTTGGATAGACTGTTCACAGAATTTGATCTCCAGAAAGGCCTATGGGTATCTAATGTCTTCCTTTGGATAGACTGTTCACAGAATTTGATCTCAAAAAAGGCCTATGGGGATCTAATGTCTTCCTTTGGATAGACTGTTCACAGAATTTGATCTCAAAAAAGGCCTATGGGGATCTAATGTGTTCCTTTGGATAGACTGTTCACAGAATTTGATCTCAAAAAAGGCCTATGGGGATCTAATGTCTTCCTTTGGATAGACTGTTCACAGAATTTGATCTCAAAGAAAGGCCTATGGGGATCTAATGTCTTCCTTTGGATAGACTGTTCACAGAATTTGATCTCAAAAAAGGCCTATGGGGATCTAATGTCTTCCTTTGGATAGACTGTTCACAGAATTTGATCTCAAAAAAGGCCTATGGGGATCTAATGTCTTCCTTTGGATAGACTGTTCACAGAATTTGATCTCAAAAAAGGCCTATGGGGATCTAATGTCTTCCTTTGGATAGACTGTTCACAGAATTTGATCTCAAAAAAGGCCTATGGGGATCTAATGTCTTCCTTTGGATAGACTGTTCACAGAATTTGATCTCAAAAAAGGCCTATGGGGATCTAATGTCTTCCTTTGGATAGACTGTTCACAGAATTTGATCTCAAAAAAGGCCTATGGGGATCTAATGTCTTCCTTTGGATAGACTGTTCACAGAATTTGATCTCAAAAAAGGCCTATGGGGATCTAATGTCTTCCTTTGGATAGACTGTTCACAGAATTTGATCTCAAAAAAGGCCTATGGGGATCTAATGTCTTCCTTTGGATAGACTGTTCACAGAATTTGATCTCAAAAAAGGCCTATGGGGATCTAATGTCTTCCTTTGGATAGACTGTTCACAGAATTTGATCTCAAAAAAGGCCTATGGGGATCTAATGTCTTCCTTTGGATAGACTGTTGACAGAATTTGATCTCAAAAAAGGCCTATGGGGATCTAATGTCTTCCTTTGGATAGACTGTTGACAGAATTTGATCTCAAAAAAGGCCTATGGGGATCTAATGTCTTCCTTTGGATAGACTGTTGACAGAATTTGATCTCAAAAAAGGCCTATGGGGATCTAATGTCTTCCTTTGGATAGACTGTTGACAGAATTTGATCTCAAAAGAGGCCTATGGGGATCTAATGTCTTCCTTTGGATAGACTGTTGACAGAATTTGATCTCAAAAGAGGCCTATGGGGATCTAATGTCTTCCTTTGGATAGACTGTTGACAGAATTTGATCTCAAAAAAGGCCTATGGGGATCTAATGTCTTCCTTTGGATAGACTGTTCACAGAATTTGATCTCAAAAAAGGCCTATGGGGATCTAATGTCTTCCTTTGGATAGACTGTTCACAGAATTTGATCTCAAAAAAGGCCTATGGGGATCTAATGTCTTCCTTTGGATAGACTGTTCACAGAATTTGATCTCAAAAAAGGCCTATGGGGATCTAATGTCTTCCTTTGGATAGACTGTTCACAGAATTTGATCTCCAGAAAGGCCTATGGGGATCTAATGTCTTCCTTTGGATAGACTGTTCACAGAATTTGATCTCCAGAAAGGCCTATGGGGATCTAATGTCTTCCTTTGGATAGACTGTTCACAGAATTTGATCTCCAGAAAGGCCTATGGGGATCTAATGTGGTCCTTTGGATAGACTGTTCACAGAATTTGATCTCCAGAAAGGCCTATGGGGATCTAATGTCTTCCTTTGGATAGACTGTTCACAGAATTTGATCTCCAGAAAGGCCTATGGGGATCTAATGTCTTCCTTTGGATAGACTGTTCACAGAATTTGATCTCCAGAAAGGCCTATGGGGATCTAATGTCTTCCTTTGGATAGACTGTTCACAGAATTTGATCTCCAGAAAGGCCTATGGGGATCTAATGTCTTCCTTTGGATAGACTGTTCACAGAATTTGATCTCCAGAAAGGCCTATGGGGATCTAATGTCTTCCTTTGGATAGACTGTTCACAGAATTTGATCTCCAGAAAGGCCTATGGGGATCTAATGTCTTCCTTTGGATAGACTGTTCACAGAATTTGATCTCAAAAAAGGCCTATGGGGATCTAATGTCTTCCTTTGGATAGACTGTTGACAGAATTTGATCTCAAAAAAGGCCTATGGGGATCTAATGTCTTCCTTTGGATAGACTGTTCACAGAATTTGATCTCAAAAAAGGCCTATGGGGATCTAATGTCTTCTTTTGGATAGACTGTTCACAGAATTTGATCTCAAAAAAGGCCTATGGGGATCTAATGTCTTCCTTTGGATAGACTGTTGACAGAATTTGATCTCAAAAAAGGCTTATGGGGATCTAATGTCTTCCTTTGGATAGACTGTTCAGAGAATTTGATCTAAAAAAAGGCCTATGGGGATCTAATGTCTTCCTTTGGATAGACTGTTCACAGAATTTGATCTCCAGAAAGGCCTATGGGGATCTAATGTCTTCCTTTGGATAGACTGTTCACAGAATTTGATCTCCAGAAAGGCCTATGGGGATCTAATGTCTTCCTTTGGATAGACTGTTCACAGAATTTGATCTCAAAAAAGGCTTATGGGGATCTAATGTCTTCCTTTGGATAGACTGTTCACAGAATTTGATCTCCAGAAATGCCTATGGGGATCTAATGTCTTCCTTTGGATAGATTGTTCACAGAATTTGATCTCAAAAAAGGCCTATGGGGATCTAATGTGTTCCTTTGGATAGACTGTTCACAGAATTTGATCTCAAAAAAGGCCTTTGGGGATCTAATGTCTTCCTTTGGATAGACTGTTCACAGAATTTGATCTCAAAAAAGGCTTATGGGGATCTAATGTCTTCCTTTGGATAGACTGTTCACAGAATTTGATCTCAAAAAAGGCCTATGGGGATCTAATGTCTTCCTTTGGATAGACTGTTCACAGAATTTGATCTAAAAAAAGGCTCATGGGGATCTAATGTCTTCCTTTGGATAGACTGTTCACAGAATTTGATCTCAAAAAAGGCCTATGGGGATCTAATGTCTTCCTTTGGATAGACTGTTCACAGAATTTGATCTCAAAAAAGGCCTATGGGGATCTAATGTCTCCCTATGGATAGACTGTTCACAGAATTTGATCTCAAAAAAGGCCTATGGGGATCTAATGTCTTCCTTTGGATAGACTGTTCACAGAATTTGATCTCAAAAAAGGCCTATGGGGATCTAATGTCTTCTTTTGGATAGACTGTTCACAGAATTTGATCTCAAAAAAGGCTTATGGGGATCTAATGTCTTCCTTTGGATAGACTGTTCACAGAATTTGATCTCAAAAAAGGCCTATGGGGATCTAATGTCTTCCTTTGGATAGACTGTTCACAGAATTTGACTCAAAAAAGGCCTATGGGGATCTAATGTCTTCCTTTGGATAGACTGTTCACAGAATTTGATCTAAAAAAAGGCTTATGGGGATCTAAGGTCTTCCTTTGGATAGACTGTTCACAGAATTTGATCTCAAAAAAGGCCTATGGGGATCTAATGTCTTCTTTTGGATAGACTGTTCACAGAATTTGATCTCAAAAAAGGCCTATGGGGATCTAATGTCTTCCTTTGGATAGACTGTTCACAGAATTTGATCTCAAAAAAGGCCTATGGGGATCTAATGTCTTCCTTTGGATAGACTGTTCACAGAATTTGATCTCAAAAAAGGCCTATGGGGATCTAATGTCTTCCTTTGGATAGACTGTTCACAGAATTTGATCTCCAGAAAGGCCTATGGGGATCTAATGTCTTCCTTTGGATAGACTGTTCACAGAATTTGATCTCCAGAAAGGCCTATGGGGATCTAATGTGGTCCTTTGGATAGACTGTTCACAGAATTTGATCTCCAGAAAGGCCTATGGGGATCTAATGTCTTCCTTTGGATAGACTGTTCACAGAATTTGATCTCAAAAAAGGCCTATGGGGATCTAATGTCTTCCTTTGGATAGACTGTTCACAGAATTTGATCTCAAAAAAGGCCTATGGGGATCTAATGTCTTCCTTTGGATAGACTGTTCACAGAATTTGATCTCAAAAAAGGCCTATGGGGATCTAATGTCTTCTTTTGGATAGACTGTTCACAGAATTTGATCTCAAAAAAGGCCTATGGGGATCTAATGTCTTCTTTTGGATAGACTGTTCACAGAATTTGATCTCAAAAAAGGCCTATGGGGATCTAATGTCTTCCTTTGGATAGACTGTTCACAGAATTTGATCTCAAAAAAGGCTTATGGGGATCTAATGTCTTCCTTTGGATAGACTGTTCACAGAATTTGATCTCAATAAAGGCCTATGGGGATCTAATGTCTTCTTTTGGATAGACTGTTCACAGAATTTGATCTAAAAAAAGGCTTATGGGGATCTAATGTCTTCCTTTGGATAGACTGTTCACAGAATTTGATCTCCAGAAAGGCCTATGGGGATCTAATGTCTTCCTTTGGATAGACTGTTCACAGAATTTGATCTCCAGAAAGGCCTATGGGGATCTAATGTCTTCCTTTGGATAGACTGTTCACAGAATTTGATCTCAAAAAAGGCTTATGGGGATCTAATGTCTTCCTTTGGATAGACTGTTCACAGAATTTGATCTCCAGAAAGGCCTATGGGGATCTAATGTCTTCCTTTGGATAGACTGTTCACAGAATTTGATCTCAAAAAAGGCCTATGGGGATCTAATGTGTTCCTTTGGATAGACTGTTCACAGAATTTGATCTCAAAAAAGGCCTTTGGGGATCTAATGTCTTCCTTTGGATAGACTGTTCACAGAATTTGATCTCAAAAAAGGCTTATGGGGATCTAATGTCTTTCTTTGGATAGACTGTTCACAGAATTTGATCTCCAGAAAGGCCTATGGGGATCTAATGTCTTTTTTTGGATAGACTGTTCACAGAATTTGATCTCAAAAAAGGCCTATGGGGATCTAATGTCTTTTTTTGGATAGACTGTTCACAGAATTTGATCTCAAAAAAGGCCTATGGGGATCTAATGTCTTCTTTTGGATAGACTGTTCACAGAATTTGATCTCAAAAAAGGCTTATGGGGATCTAATGTCTTTTTTTGGATAGACTGTTCACAGAATTTGATCTCCAGAAAGACCTATGGGGATCTAATGTCTTCTTTTGGATAGACTGTTCACAGAATTTGATCTCAAAAAAGGCCTATGGGGATCTAATGTCTTCCTTTGGATAGACTGTTCACAGAATTTGATCTCAAAAAAGGCTTATGGGGATCTAATGTCTTTCTTTGGATAGACTGTTCACAGAATTTGATCTCCAGAAAGGCCTATGGGGATCTAATGTCTTTTTTTGGATAGACTGTTCACAGAATTTGATCTCAAAAAAGGCCTATGGGGATCTAATGTCTTTTTTTGGATAGACTGTTCACAGAATTTGATCTCAAAAAAGGCCTATGGGGATCTAATGTCTTCTTTTGGATAGACTGTTCACAGAATTTGATCTCAAAAAAGGCTTATGGGGATCTAATGTCTTTTTTTGGATAGACTGTTCACAGAATTTGATCTCCAGAAAGACCTATGGGGATCTAATGTCTTCTTTTGGATAGACTGTTCACAGAATTTGATCTCAAAAAAGGCCTATGGGGATCTAATGTCTTCCTTTGGATAGACTGTTCACAGAATTTGATCTCAAAAAAGGCTTATGGGGATCTAATGTCTTCCTTTGGATAGACTGTTCACAGAATTTGATCTCAAAAAAGGCCTATGGGGATCTAATGTCTTCCTTTGGATAGACTGTTCACAGAATTGATCTCAAAAAAGGCTTATGGGGATCTAATGTCTTCTTTTGGATAGACTGTTCACAGAATTTGATCTCAAAAAAGGCCTATGGGGATCTAATGTCTTCCTTTGGATAGACTGTTCACAGAATTTGATCTCAAAAAAGGCCTATGGGGATCTAATGTCTTCCTTTGGATAGACTGTTCACAGAATTTGATCTCAAAAAAGGCCTATGGGGATCTAATGTCTTCCTTTGGATAGACTGTTTACAGAATTTGATCTCAAAAAAGGCCTATGGGGATCTAATGTCTTCCTTTGGATAGACTGTTCACAGAATTTGATCTCAAAAAAGGCCTATGGGGATCTAATGTCTTCCTTTGGATAGACTGTTCACAGAATTTGATCTCCAGAAAGGCCTATGGGGATCTAATGTCTTCCTTTGGATAGACTGTTCACAGAATTTGATCTCCAGAAAGGCCTATGGGGATCTAATGTCTTCCTTTGGATAGACTGTTCACAGAATTTGATCTCCAGAAAGGCCTATGGGGATCTAATGTGTTCCTTTGGATAGACTGTTCACAGAATTAGATCTCAAAAAAGGCCTATGGGTATCTAATGTCTTCTTTTGGATAGACTGTTCACAGAATTTGATCTCAAAAAAGGCCTATGGGGATCTAATGTCTTCCTTTGGATAGACTGTTCACAGAATTTGATCTCAAAAAAGGCCTATGGGGATCTAATGTCTTCCTTTGGATAGACTGTTCACAGAATTTGATCTCAAAAAAGGCCTATGGGGATCTAATGTCTTCCTTTGGATAGACTGTTCACAGAATTTGATCTCAAAAAAGGCCTATGGGGATCTAATGTCTTCCTTTGGATAGACTGTTCACAGAATTTGATCTCAAAAAAGGCCTATGGGGATCTAATGTCTTCCTTTGGATAGACTGTTCACAGAATTTGATCTCAAAAAAGGCCTATGGGGATCTAATGTCTTCCTTTGGATAGACTGTTCACAGAATTTGATCTCAAAAAAGGCCTATGGGGATCTAATGTCTTCCTTTGGATAGACTGTTCACAGAATTTGATCTCCAGAAAGGCCTATGGGGATCTAATGTCTTCCTTTGGATAGACTGTTCACAGAATTTGATCTCCAGAAAGGCCTATGGGGATCTAATGTCTTCCTTTGGATAGACTGTTCACAGAATTTGATCTCCAGAAAGACCTATGGGGATCTAATGTCTTCCTTTGGATAGACTGTTCACAGAATTTGAGCTCAAAAAAGGCCTATGGGGATCTAATGTGTTCCTTTGGATAGACTGTTCACAGAATTTGATCTCAAAAAAGGCCTTTGGGGATCTAATGTCTTCCTTTGGATAGACTGTTCACAGAATTTGATCTCCAGAAAGGCTTATGGGGATCTAATGTCTTCCTTTGGATAGACTGTTCACAGAATTTGATCTCCAGAAAGGCCTATGGGTATCTAATGTCTTCCTTTGGATAGACTGTTCACAGAATTTGATCTCAAAAAAAGGCCTATGGGGATCTAATGTCTTCTTTTGGATAGACTGTTCACAGAATTTGATCTCAAGAAAGGCCTATGGGGATCTAATGTCTTCCTTTGGATAGACTGTTCACAGAATTTGATCTTAAGAAAGGCCTATGGGGATCTAATGTCTTCCTTTGGATAGACTGTTCACAGAATTTGATCTTAAGAAAGGCCTATGGGGATCTAATGTCTTCTTTTGGATAGACTGTTCACAGAATTTGATCTTATGAAAGGCCTATGGGGATCTAATGTCTTCCTTTGGATAGACTGTTCACAGAATTTGATCTTAAGAAAGGCCTATGGGGATCTAATGTCTTCCTTTGGATAGACTGTTCACAGAATTTGATCTTAAGAAAGGCCTATGGGGATCTAATGTCTTCCTTTGGATAGACAGTTCGAAAAATTCGATCTCCAGAAGGTTCTGGGTAGATCTTTAATCTTCCTCTGGATAGACTGTTCACAGAATTTGATCTCAAAAAAGGCCTATGGGGATCTAATGTCTTCCTTTGGATAGACTGTTCACAGAATTTGATCTTAAGAAAGGCCTATGGGGATCTAATGTCTTCCTTTGGATAGACTGTTCACAGAATTTGATCTCAAAAAAGGCCTATGGGGATCTAATGTCTTCTTTTGGATAGACTGTTCACAGAATTTGATCTTATGAAAGGCCTATGGGGATCTAATGTCTTCCTTTGGATAGACTGTTCACAGAATTTGATCTTAAGAAAGGCCTATGGGGATCTAATGTCTTCCTTTGGATAGACTCCTTCACAGAATTTGATCTTAAGAAAGGCCTATGGGGATCTAATGTCTTCCTTTGGATAGACTGTTCACAGAATTTGATCTTAAGAAAGGCCTATGGGGATCTAATGTCTTCCTTTGGATAGACAGTTCGAAAAATTCGATCTCCAGAAGGTTCTTGGTAGATCTTTAATCTTCCTCTGGATAGACTGTTCACAGAATTTGATCTCAAAAAAGGCCTATGGGGATCTAATGTTTTCCTTTGGATAGACTGTTCACAGAATTTGATCTTAAGAAAGGCCTATGGGGATCTAATGTCTTCCTTTGGATAGACTGTTCACAGAATTTGATCTTAAGAAAGGCCTATGGGGATCTAATGTCTTCCTTTGGATAGACAGTTCGAAAAAATCGATCTCCAGAAGGTTCTGGGTAGATCTTTAATCTTCCTCTGGATAGACTGTTCACAGAATTTGATCTCAGGAAAGACCTAGGTGGATTTAAAGTCTTCCTGTGTGTAGACTCTTCACAGAATGTGACCTCAAGAAGGGTCTAGGTAGATCTTAAGTTTTCCTATGGATAGACTCTTCACAGAAGTTGAGCTCAAGAAAGGCCTAGGTGGATCTAAAGTTTTCCTGTGGACAGACTGTTCACAGAATTTGATCTCAAAAAAGGCCTAGGAGGATCTAAAGTCTTCTTATGGATAGACTGGTCACAGAACTTGGTCTCCAAAAACGCCTAGGGGGATCTAAAGTCTTCCTATGGATAGACTGGTCACAGAACTTGGTCTCCAAAAACGCCTAGGGGGATCTAAAGTCTTCCTGTGAATAGAGAGTTCATAGAATTTGGTCTCCAGAAAGGCCTAGGGGGATCGAAAGGTTTTTTGTGGATACTCTTCACCGAATTTGATCTCTAGTAAGGCGTAGAGTGATCTAAAGTCTTCGTGTGGATAGACTGTTCACAGAATCTGATCTCCAGAAAGGGTCGGGTCGATATAAAGTCTTCCTATGGATAGAATGTTCACAGAATTTGATTTCAAGAAAGGCGTAGGTGGATCTAAAATCCTCCTGTGGATAGACTGTTCTCAGAATTTGCTCTCCAGAAAGGCCTAGTCGGATCTAAAGTTTTTCTTTGGATACCCTGTTCACCGAATTTGATCTCCAGTAAGGCCTATGGGGATCTGAAGTCTTCCTGTGGATAGATTGTTTACAGAATTTCATCTCCAGAACGTATTAGGTGGATCTAAAGTTTTCCTTAGGATAGACTGTTCACCGAATATGATCTCCAGAAAGGCCTATGGGGATCTAAAGTCTTCCTGTGGATAGACTGTTCACAGAATTTGATCCCAAGAAAGTCTTAGGGGGATATAAAGTTTTCCTATGGATAGACTGATCACAAAATTTGATCTCAAGAAAAGGCTAGGTGGATCGAAAGTCTTCATTCAGATAGACTGTTCACAGAATTTGATCTCAAGAAAGGCCTAGGTGGATCTAAAGTCTTCCTTTGGATAGACTGTTCACAGAATTTGATCTCGAGAAAGGCATATCTGGAAGCCTCCCGTGGAAATACTGAATGACATTGTATAAAAGTTGCTTCAGAAGGACATAAGGTTTTTTAATCTTATGCAGTCACAGTTGTTCGTCATATCTGGAAGATTAAGCTTCGGGATGGTGTAATGATTGAAGAGTTAAACAAAAATAAAAAACAAGAAACAAATTCATCCATATTCCTATTCACATAACATTCATTTTCAGTATATATTGAATAGTAAAATAATTTGATACAAACACTGAACATAGTTCACATGATGTGATGGACAAAGAAATATCTAAAATAATGGTAAGAAATAATATCTGCTAAGCATTTCCTTGCTAAGGATACAAATAGCAATGTAATAGTTATCAAATGAACGAGATATCTTTTTCAGTTAAGCGTTGGATTCTAACGTGATATGAAAAGAGTCTGAGATTTCATGGAAGATGGAAATACCAGATATGACACATGTTGATTTACAGGCAGAAAATCTACACGCCAAGCAATGGAATATAATACTCTGTCACTTTAGTGCCAAATGAGGCACTTGAAAAGTAATGTACCTTTTCTTGCAATCCCTTTAACTGAAGGCAATAAGAAGTGGTGATACATTCCAGCAATGTAGCCTATTAGTAAATTGTTGAAAGCAAAATCTTAAGATACACAAGAATATATTTTGTACGTCTAAGAATTGAAGGAAAGAGAATACATTCATTGGCACTACTTCTATGAGGTAGTAGGTTGGCCAAGGCACCAGCCGCCCGTTGAAATACTACCGCCAGAGAGTTATGGGGTCCTTTGACTGGCCAGACAGTACTACGTTGGATCCTTCTCTTTGGTTACGGTTCTTTCTCTTTGCCTACACATACGCCGAATAGTCTGGCCTATTCTTAATAGATTCTCCTCTGTCCTCACACACCTGACAACACTGAGGTTACTAAACAATTCTTCTTCGCTCAAGGGGTTAACTACTGCACTGTATTTGTTCTGTGGCTACTTTCCTCTTAGTAAGGGTAGAAGAGACTCTTTAGCTATGGTAAGCAGCTCTTCTAGGAGAAGGACACTCCAAAATCAAACCATTGTTCTCTAGTCTTGGGTAGTGCCATAGCCTCTGTACCATGGTCTTCCACTGTCTTGGGTTAGAGTTCTCTTGCTTGAGGGTACAATCAGGCACACTATTCTATTTAATTTCTCTTCCTCTTGTTTTGTTAAAGTTTTCATAGTTTATATAGGAAATATTTATTTTAATGTTACTCTTCTTAAAATATTTTATTTTTCCTTCTTTCCTTTCCTTACTGGGCTATTTTCCCTGTTGGGGCCCCTGGGCTTATAGCATTTTGCTTTTCCAGCTAGGGTTGTAGCTTAGCAAATAATAATAATAATAATAATAATAATACCAGACTTTATAATATCTGAAAGAAATTTGTACTCTACATTTTGTTTCCTTTGAAAATGTCATTCCAGACTTGGATTGTAACATTTACTGTCACATATTTCAGGTCATACATAAAACTGCTGTTCATAAAAGATATGAGAAAAGATTAACTTCAAGTAAAGTCTGCATTTTGTCTGAAACAGATTTGAAGACAAAGAAGAACCAGTTATATTCATCCTTATCTTTTTCATCTTGTGAATTACCTGTTAGAAAGACGAATGTGGAGTGAACTCCAGACTTATGGAACTTTGATGGGATGGATCGACAGAGGCCTGAACACTGTCTGATCCCGGAAGAGATAAATGAAAAACGCCAATAACTTCATCATCGGGATTATCAAAGGACATAGAACTTTGGACATAGAAAGAAGAAGAAGAAAAAGAAGAGGGAGGGTTGGATGACCGGGCTGTAGTGGTGAGTGTTCTGAATACCGATGAGTTCGAGAACTGACTGCTGATACTTGAAGTAAGAGAACGCATTGGTGATATTGTACGATTCACGCTATTTTGCAGCCACTTCTTCATAATCGCTGGAAATTTGTTGGATTTCCTATGCCATCGAAATAGCCTGGGATACCTCTTCTCCAAATGCTTTCCGTTTGTTGCTGATTGACAGAAGAATCATGAAGAGGAAGAAACCTTGCAACGAATTGAGGGTATCAGTTAGGGCCCTGGAAAGACAAGGAAGAAAAATTGAATTCCTTCGTGACGTAGTTTCACCTGAACTTACTTAATCTAAACCACTAATGACAAGCTAAGACGCAGAAGAGAACCCTAACTTCCCTTGAGAAACAGCCAGAAATCAAATATCATAATTAACATATTGAACGCAGCTACGTTTATAACATATCTAGGCTACATGTTTTTGAAATCAGTTACTGTCTGGTGTGGAAAACTTACGTGAATGACTAGATCTGAAATAAGTATATTATTAAAGCGTTATATTTTTGGGTTTTATTTATATTTTTCCTTAAATTATCACAAATTGTGATATCTACTGATGCTCGGTTTTTAATATTTCCCAGAGATCACGGCAGTCCATTTTATGTTCCACATTTGAGACATCTGAAATCTGTCCAAATCCTTATCATTATTGAATGTTGTATTATCAAGGTGGCAAAAAATTCTAGAAAAGAGTAAATTAATAAAAAAAAAAGAATGATAGTTGAGTCCATAACTTACCATAGTTCCAGAGGAGGTATTTTCCAAGACAACATTTCTGTAAGCCAGCAGGTAAACATAAGGATCAAGATTTTCAACTTTCGGTTGAAACTGAAAAAATACGAAGACAATTATTTCTGGGTCTATTAGTGTTTGTGTAACAGGATATATGCTATAATGATTTCTTACTAATCCATCATATTGCATTGCAAATGGCAGAGCAACATCAGCCTGTATTAAGTGAACTCATCCTAAAGTAATATTTCAGGTTATGTCAATAAAAGTGTTCATGCAATACATCTCATGACTTTTCAGCTTAAACCATAACTCACAAATGTCTTTATAACCATTTACGACTATTTCTAAACACCGAAACTGAACACTGTGAGCTAGAGTGTTACAAAGGTACAATTAATTACCGATTTATTTCTATGAAATACACTGGCTATGAAATGAACCAAATTAAATAACTATTTATATACAAACGCAGTGAGTACAGCGTGACTAACAGGAACTCAGCAAACATAGCATAAGAAGTCCCCAACATGTGAATATTTCAAGTCTATTAAGTAGTTAACAATGTGTCTTACTCGTGGACGTGGTTATTGATCTGTCTCGAAGGCATAAAAGAAGGCTTCATGCGTTGTTGTCTGATGGCACCAGTTCCTAAGTACTTCAGGTCATTGGTGGTTTCCTTGTAGTTCCGGAGCAGTACTTTGTAGTTGATGTAGGTAAGGACGAGAAACACAGAATTGAAGAGGAACAACACAGCGATGGGGCCGTAGAAATAGATCAGGAGAGCGATATCCTCTGAAATAAAGTAGCGCGGGTGACCTATAGTGAATCCCTACAAGGACAAAAGGGGTCTTTATAGTTGACAGGTGATGTATCATCAGACACGAACAGTAGTGTGTTTAGGGATTGTTTTAATCAACGATTAACGAAATCGGAAAGTGATCTCCTATTAATGGTTTTGGAGAAACTAAAATTCCTTGTTGGTAGTCTAAATTAACCTGTTTTTGAAAAGAAGCAAGCGTGGGATTAGATTACTGCTATTTATTAGGAAATTCCCTAAAGGAGATTTCTCAAGAAATCTTAGTCTCACCTCTGAACCAACATCGCGAAACACCAATGTAGGGCTTAATCACACCCCAAACATTTTCAGGGGCACATTTCTGCATTAGAATAGTAGTCACACTGAAAAGAAAAAAAAAAAGACAATAGAAATGTCTTCATTTAAAAATATTACATAAAACTATACAAGATTTACAATACCAATTGAAGAAATTACTAAAAGAACAATGTCGGTAAATTAAAAGATTGTCAAGTCAAGGAATTTGTGCTGTAACTCAACGGTATTTGTAATCATCTGTAATTTTGTTTTAAAATAATATTCATGGCAAATTAACTCCAAAGTCAACAAAGGGTTCGCTGAAAAATTCAAATATAACTCTGTTTTCTTTCGTTGTAAAAGGAAAATATTTTCTTATTCTAAACTGTTCGTTTATATTCTTACCATATACACAAAGGTATTCCCCAGCCATACACCATGAAGTATTTATTTGGATAAGACTTTCACGGACGCTAACTTTTCAGTCTCCTGGAAAAATATCAAGAGTTGATAGATGAGCCATCAAATAGACGAATATAATATAAAATCTTGGGTCCAGTACACTAAGAGAATTTCAAGGCACCATTTCTACATTTGAGATCCTTCAAGAGATCGTATTAGTCGTCTGGACAGAGGAATCTTTTTCTCATCCATATTTCATTATCTTTTGAAATTAAAGACTTCAGATTACATATGTAAAAATTTTCTCATCTTATTAAAGATACAGATATTTTCTTACCTGATCTTCCTCCAGATCTCAAAACACATCACATTCAGCCAGAAGAATGTTGCTAGGAATCCGAACTGCAAAGCAATGGCTGTAAAATCAAATTTTGTTTTCGATAACTCAGTATACTTCATATTACAGTTTAACACAGATAATTGTTGTGAATACTAGTCACTGATCCCAACGAATAGCCAAAAAGTACTATGTGAGGAAAGGGAACATGAATAAAGTATCAGAAAATGAAGTCAAAAACTTTTTCAAATTTCCAGTCATATTATAGTTCAATATATTAGAATACTGTATTAACACTATAAACTAACAAAAAAAAAAAAAAAAAAAAAAACATTGGGAAACATTTCTGCTTGGATTATATTTTGCAGAAAAGGAAAAAGTTATAATATATATTTGAATAAGATTCTACATTACACTTGAACTAGATCTCACCCAAGTCGACACAAACGTCATCAGATAATTTGCTATGGAACACGTGAACAGAGAAATTAGTGACGTAGGCAATGGAGAGGGCTATCACGTGACATAGTTGGTATAGGCCCCCATTTGCAAGTGATGTAGGAACCAACAGATGACAGACGATGGTAATCATCAGGAAGATGAGACAGATGACGTTACAAATGGGGAAGATATATGTCCGCACTTTTAACCAAAGGGGAATTTCAGTCAAACATGCCAAGGCCCTTTGGTGTCGCTGTTCATTGTCTAGGAATGTATCCACACAGAAGTCAGTAGAAGTGAGTTCTCTGTCTCTGAGAATCAAATTGCCCTTCGTATCTACACTGACCCTTTCCTCCACTTTGGATACCGGTGCGCATAGTGGATATCCGATTACAGTATTTTAATTAGTTAATTTCATGTCCGTAGAGAAATTAATAGTAGAATTGGGATCTGGAACACAGCTGTAGCGATTTTGGTCCATTGAATATCCCTTTTTACAACATTTTCTAAGACATGTCGCATTTGCGCAAGCCTTCTCGTGTGTCTCTTTTGGATCCCTGTAACAAAAGCTTGTAAAGTAGTCAACAGAACCTTCAGAATTATTGATTCCATCAACACAATACTCAGGACATTTTAAATATACACGCCTCTTGATAGCTTGCATTGGTACCCAGCCATTTGCTACACGATCTGCCAATGAAACAAAATGCGATTGCTTGTGACCAAGAGCAATAGTTATCAGTGATTCATCTTTAGAGTCACATTTCACTGGGCTTTCGTATTCCGTAATTTTTCTCCAATCTATATCACCAGAAAAGGGTTTTACAGAAATGGGAGGTTTAAGTATATCTGGTGTACTTGCCTCTTGGCATTTCCCCTCTTTCATTGCCTGTCCAGGAGGACAACACC
>NC_090727.1:116368004-116373004 GCF_036898095.1 Palaemon carinicauda | reverse complement strand
ACTGTGAAATTATGCTCTGGGAATCCAGTGGTAATAATATTACGTGACACTGTGGTACTGTCATCAGGTGACATTCTGGTATTGCCATCAGGTGACACTGTGGTACTGTCATCAGATGACACTGTGGTACTGTCATCAGATGACACTCTGGTACTGTCATCAGGTGACACTGTGGTACTGTCATCAGGTGACACTGTGGTACTGTCATCAGGTGACACTATGGTACTGTCATCAGGTGACACTGTGGTACTGTCATCAGATGACACTGTGGTACTGTCATCAGGTGACACTGTGGTACTGTCATCAGGTGACATCGTGGTACTGTCATCGGGTGACACTGTAGTACTGTTATCAGGTGACACTGTGGTACTGTTATCAGGTGACACTGTGGTGATCAGGTGACAGTATGGTACTTGTTTAAGTGGAATCATCTGGGAACACAGTGGCATTGTTTTGACGGAGCAACGAATCATCTGCTTCGTAAGATAAGGATATGTCAGTATTTGTGAAGATTGTGGCATTTGTTTCGGTAGGTAATGCAATACTGACATCATAAGAAGATTTGGGAACATCTGGATATAGCTTGGATGTTATATTCAACATCGGGTCATCTTCTCGTTGAGGGTAGGATGTGTAGGATGTCGTTTCTTTCGTCTCAACTCTGAGGGTGATGACTGGGGACGGACCGTCAGAGGAATCGGTGTTATTCGATCATATCTGGAATGCCTCTGTCTGGAACAAAATCCCAAAGGCGAATATCGCAATCAGCATCATTTTCACGTCCAGCTTCTCTGCTCATTGACAACCTTCGATATAATCCGTCTCTCTAACTCGTTTCCTTCAACAGCAGAAAAATCTCTCAAGTTATATCACAATTGCTTCTGTTTTTAAACGTTCTAATACACATTCCATGATATAACGTGAAAATTTCTTTGAAACCAGAAATAAACCGCCGTTAGAAAAAAAATACTTTTTTTTTCTTATCAGCAAACATTAAAGCTGCACCGGCAAGCCACTACACGTTGAGAATGCAATAGGTTTTGTCCCTTCCTACATGTCTGGCCTGTTCCAGAGGTATGGGCTGACTAGTTACCGAGACCCCAAGACCGAAGTTATAGACTAGATTCTCTAAGATGAATGGGACCTGGATTGGTCCAACCCACTTTAGGGAGTAGCTACGACGCAATAATTTCTTAAATCTTTTCTGTCTTCGGTATCCAAATTCATAAAACTGATTTCAATACAATATGGATTAGATATTGATTAATGTGAAGTTCCCATATTCTATTCCAGATATACTTAATTGGAAAGAGAGAGAGAGAGAGAGAGAGAGAGAGAGAGAGAGAGAGAGAGAGAGAGAGAGAGAGAGAGAGAGAGAGAGAGAGTATTACTTTACTTTTACTTTTACTTTTACGGGTTTATTTCTCGCCCTCCATCAGACACTAAAAGTCTGTTCAGCCAGGCCTTGGTGTGTGAAAACAATTTCTTTCCAGTTAATATTTTGCTCTGTATCTTATCAGTTATTTCGCTAGCATTTGTATTCAGGCTTAATAGTTTTTAGGTCACTATTATAACACTTTCTAAAAAGATAAGTCTACAGGTTTTTTTGAAAGCTGCCACATTTTTGCTATTCTTGACATCAAGTGGAAAGTCGTCGAAGAGTCTTGGTGCAGCATAACTAAACGTTCTTCCTCCTATTGCATGATTCACACTAATTTCGAATGGTCTATGTGGGTCATCAGCATGTCTAACTCTTACAGCAGCGCTGGTAGCTTGAGGGTAGGGGACCAAGTAATCACAAAGATATTTAGGCTTATCACTTGTAAGTGCTTTGTGAGTCAACAAGCAAATCTTAAATTCAATTCTAGCCTTAACAGGTAACCAATGTAGATCGATCAATGCAAGAGTTATTCTCTCCTGTAGTTTACTGCCTTTTATCAGTCTAGCCGCCCGGTTTTGCAAATTTTGAAGCTTTCTTAGTAGTGTATTGGGCAATTTATAGTACAGAGAATTGTAATAATCAAGCCTTGATATTACGTGACTCATCACTAAAATTTTTGTACTGCCCTCTGTTAAATATTTTCTAATAAATGCTATGTTTCTCAGGTGGTAGTTACACACTTTCACTGTGTTCACTATTTGGTCCTTCATTGACAAATTACAATCTATCAGTACACCCAAATTTTTCACAACAGGTACAATCCTAACATCAGCGTCACCAATTTTTATACTTTGAAATAACTGGTAATTCTTCAAAACCACCTTTGTGCCAAAAAACATACATTCTGTTTTATCATCATTTAATTTAAGCTTTTTCCTCTGCATCCATGTTTTTATTTCAGTCATTATCTCATCAATTTTCTTCTTTGTATCTTGTGTTGTTGAAATTGAAAGGTAGAACTGAGTATCATCTGCATATAGTCTACAGGTTTTTTGAAAGCTGCCACATTTTTGCTATTCTTGACATCAAGTGGAAAGTCGTCGAAGAGTCTTGGTGCAGCATAACTAAACGTTCTTCCTCCTATTGCATGATTCACACTAATTTCGAATGGTCTATGTGGGTCATCAGCATGTCTAACTCTTACAGCAGCGCTGGTAGCTTGAGGGTAGGGGACCAAGTAATCACAAAGATATTTAGGCTTATCACTTGTAAGTGCTTTGTGAGTCAACAAGCAAATCTTAAATTCAATTCTAGCCTTAACAGGTAACCAATGTAGATCGATCAATGCAAGAGTTATTCTCTCCTGTAGTTTACTGCCTTTTATCAGTCTAGCCGCCCGGTTTTGCAAATTTTGAAGCTTTCTTAGTAGTGTATTGGGCAATTTATAGTACAGAGAATTGTAATAATCAAGCCTTGATATTACGTGACTCATCACTAAAATTTTTGTACTGCCCTCTGTTAAATATTTTCTAATAAATGCTATGTTTCTCAGGTGGTAGTTACACACTTTCACTGTGTTCACTATTTGGTCCTTCATTGACAAATTACAATCTATCAGTACACCCAAATTTTTCACAACAGGTACAATCCTAACATCAGCGTCACCAATTTTTATACTTTGAAATAACTGGTAATTCTTCAAAACCACCTTTGTGCCAAAAAACATACATTCTGTTTTATCATCATTTAATTTAAGCTTTTTCCTCTGCATCCATGTTTTTATTTCAGTCATTATCTCATCAATTTTCTTCTTTGTATCTTGTGTTGTTGAAATTGAAAGGTAGAACTGAGTATCATCTGCATATAGTTTAAAGCCCACTTTTAGTTTTTTCAAGATGTGTGATAGCTCCATAGTATATATGTTGAACAAGATAGGGCCCAGAAAACTACCCTGTGGTACACCTTTCATAAGAATTCTCTAACTGGATCGGTTTCCAGAAACTTCTACAATAGTCTTCCTATTCATTAAGTAACTTCGCAAAAATTCCAGTGCTTCCTCAGTCACTCCAATGGAATTTAAGTCGTCAAGTAAGTACTCGTACACAACAGTATCAAAAGCAGCACTAAGATCTAACATAATCAAAATTCCACACTTTCCCTCATCAAGAAGACCTATAATATCATTCATTATTGACAATAAGGTAGTTTCTGTAGAGTGATTAGCTCTGTAGGCCGATTGATTTTCCGGGAATACCTCCAACTCATCAATATGCGCCCATAATTGCTCACTTATGATTTTTTCAATAAGCTTCGACATGTAGGATAAATTTGAAATGGGCCTATATGAATTTAGCTAGTTTACATCACCTTTTCCTTTGTATATTGGTTTGATCAACGCAGTTTTTTTCACAGCTAGGAAAACAGGATTGTGATGTACTTAGGTTAATTATGTTCAGGTAAATATTATATACAACTTGCTTGTTTGGAGCTTCACTTATTGAACTGTTTGGGAAAGGGTCGTTTCCACAATATGTATTCTTCATTTCTCTCATAACCTTTAACAAGTTGCACATATTTATTTCCTTAAATTTTATTAACTTCTTACCCTCCTTCACTGGCATAACTGACTGTCCTTCCAAGTGATTTTGGGAGAAACCTCTATAAATTTTATCTATTTTTTCATTGGAGAATATAGCAAATTTCTCTGCACAAACATTATCAGGCAAGACATATTTTCTCTTTAATCCCATCAAATCATCTAGGTTTTTGTGAAACTCCCTCATGTTATTAGTTTTTTTACTTTCGCCGTTGTAGAATTTTCTATTTTTTTTTTTTTCTAACAGGATGTTATAGTCATTTCTGACCTTATTATATAGATTTCTGGCTTGTGAGGATTTGGCTCTTTTCCATCTACCTTCCATCTTACGTCTATGTCTTTTTGCCTTTAATAGCTCACTATTATACCATCTAACATTTTCGCGTACAACTATTTATTTGCTCTTTATGGGACACATGGTATCATACATTTTTCCAAAATTGTCATTATATTTCTTGGTATAACACCCAACACATTCTCTATCTACCATATGTTCACATTGTATGTTCTCACAAGACATTTGCGCTACACTAGCTTCAATAAAATTCTCAGCGTCAAAATTTTCCCGTTCCCTATATGTGATCCATTTTTCAATACTCTGATGCAATTTATATTAACATCAAAAGTGATAATTTTAAGTGTTTTTGAGATCTCAAAGTCTGGTTCCACTTCGGTTTCTTATTAGGTCAGAATCTTTCACACATATGACCAAGACGAGTGTGTGACCACCTACTGACGTTGATACCAAAACACTGTTTATTAAACTAAACATCTCAAATACTTCCTTGAGTTCTTTAGCCTTACAATCGTTTTCATCATCTACCCAACAATTAAAGTCTCCACCAATTAATGTATTTTTAATATCGTCCACCACACCCACAAGAATACTAAATTCTTCAATGAATTTCCTCATATTACTCCCTGCTGGTCTATACAATGATATTATATTCAATACCTTACTGTTTCTAGTCAGTTTTAAATAGATATATTCAAACATTTCAAATACTATTTCATTCATGATAG
>NC_090727.1:116305504-116363004 GCF_036898095.1 Palaemon carinicauda | reverse complement strand
TTTGCTGTGGTCCATGTTTCCCATTAATCTCCCCCACCTCTCTGAGTGTCCCTCAGCTTTGTTGTGGTCCATGTTTCCCATTAATCTCCTCCACCTGTCTGAACGTCCCTTAGCTTTGCTGTGGTCCATGTTTCCCATTAATCTTCCCCACCTCTCTGAGCGTCCCTCAGCTTTGTTGTGGTCCATGTTTCACATTAATCTCCCCCACCTCTCTGAGTGTCCCTTAGCTTTGATGTGGTCCACTTTTCCCATTAATCTTCCCCACCTGTCTGAACGTCCCTTAGCTTTGCTGTGGTCCATGTTTCCCATTAATCTCCCCCACCTCTCTGAGTGTCCCTCAGCTTTGTTGTGGTCCATGTTTCCCATTAATCTCCCCCACCTCTCTGAGTGTCCCTTAGCTTTGTTATGGTCCATGTTTCCCATTAATCTCCCCCACCTCTCTGAGCGTCCCATAGCTTGGTTGTGGTCCACTTTTCCCATTAATCTCCCCCACCTGTCTGAACGTGCCATAGCTTTGCTGTGGTCCATGTTTCCCATTAATCTCCCCCACCTCTCTGAGCGTCCCATAGCTTTGTTGTGGTCCACTTTTCCCATTAATCTCCCCTACCTGTCTGAACGTCCCTTAGCTTTGCTGTGGTCCATGTTTCCCATTAATCTACCCCACCTGTCTGAACGTCCCTTAGCTTTGCTGTGGTCCATGTTTCCCATTAATCTTCCCCACCTCTCTGAACGTCCCTTAGCTTTGCTGTGGTCCATGTTTCCCATTAATCTACCCAACCTGTCTGAACGTCCCTTAGCTTTGCTGTGGTCCATGTTTCCCATTAATCTTCCCCACCTCTCTGAGTGTCCCTTAGCTTTGATGTGGTCCATGTTTCCCATTAATCTCCCCCACCTGTCTGAACGTCCCTTAGCTTTGCTGTGGTCCATGTTTCCCATTAATCTCCCCCACCTCTCTGAGTGTCCCTCAGCTTTGTTGTGGTCCATGTTTCCCATTAATCTCCCCCACCTCTCTGAGTGTCCCTTAGCTTTGTTGTGGTCCACGTTTCCCATTAATCTCCCCCACCTGTCTGAACGTCCCTTAGCTTTGCTGTGGTCCTCGTTTCCCATTAATCTCCCCCACTTGTCTGAACGTCCCTTAGCTTTGCTGTGGTCCATGTTTCCCATTAATCTTCCCCACCTCTCTGAACGTCCCTTAGCTTTGCTGTGGTCCATGTTTCCCATTAATCTCCCCCACCTGTCTGAGTGTCCCATAGCTTTGTTGTGGTCCACTTTTCCTATTAATCTCCCCAACCTGTCTGAACGTCCCTTAGCTTTGCTGTGGTCCATGTTTCCAATTAATCTACCCCACCTGTCTGAACGTCCCTTAGCTTTGCTGTGGTCCATGTTTCCCATTAATCTCCCCCACCTGTCTGAACGTCCCTTAGCTTTGCTGTGGTCCATGTTTCCCATTAATCTACCCAACCTGTCTGAACGTCCCTTAGCTTTGCTGTGGTCCATGTTTCCCATTAATCTCCCCCACCTGTCTGAACATCCCTTAGCTTTGCTGTGGTCCATGTTTCCCATTAATCTACACCACCTCTCTGAGCGTCCCATAACTTTGTTGTGGTCCCCATTTCCCATTAATCTCCCCCACCTGTCTGAACGTGCCTTAGCTTTGCTGTGGTCCATGTTTCCCATTAATCTCCCCCACCTCTCTGAGCGTCCCATAGCTTTGCTGTGGTCCACTTTTCCCATTAATCTCCCCCACCTGTCTGAACATGCCATAGCTTTGCTGTGGTCCATGTTTCCCATTAATCTCCCCCACCTCTCTGAGCGTCCCATAGCTTTGTTGTGGTCCACTTTTCCCATTAATCTCCCCCACCTGTCTGAACGTCCCTTAGCTTTGCTGTGGTCCATGTTTCCCATTAACCTACCCCACCTGTCTGAACGTCCCTTAGCTTTGCTGTGGTCCATGTTTACCATTAATCTCCTCCACCTGTCTGAACGTCCCTTAGCTTTGCTGTGGTCCATGTTTCCCATTAATCTTCCCCACCTCTCTGAGCGTCCCTCAGCTTTGTTGTGGTCCATGTTTCCCATTAATCTCCCCCACCTGTCTGAACGTCCCTTAGCTTTGCTGTGGTCCATGTTTCCCATTAATCTCCCCCACCTCTTTGAGTGTCCCTCAGCTTTGTTGTGGTCCATGTTTCCCATTAATCTCCCCCACCTCTCTGAGTGTCCCTTAGCTTTGTTATGGTCCATGTTTCCCATTAATCTCCCCCACCTCTCTGAGCGTCCCATAGCTTTGTTGTGGTCCACTTTTCCCATTAATCTCCCCCACCTGTCTGAACGTCCCTTAGCTTTGCTGTGGTCCATGTTTCCCATTAATCTCCCCCACCTCTTTGAGTGTCCCTCAGCTTTGTTGTGGTCCATGTTTCCCATTAATCTCCCCCACCTCTCTGAGTGTCCCTTAGCTTTGATGTGGTCCACTTTTCCCATTAATCTCCCCCACCTGTCTGAACGTCCCTTAGCTTTGCTGTGGTCCATGTTTCCCATTAATCTCCCCCACCTCTTTGAGTGTCCCTCAGCTTTGTTGTGGTCCATGTTTCCCATTAATCTCCCCCACCTCTCTGAGTGTCCCTTAGCTTTGTTATGGTCCATGTTTCCCATTAATCTCCCCCACCTCTCTGAGCGTCCCATAGCTTTGTTGTGGTCCACTTTTCCCATTAATCTCCCCCACCTGTCTGAACGTGCCATAGCTTTGCTGTGGTCCATGTTTCCCATTAATCTCCCCCACCTCTCTGAGCGTCCCATAGCTTTGTTGTGGTCCACTTTTCCCATTAATCTCCCCTACCTGTCTGAACGTCCCTTAGCTTTGCTGTGGTCCATGTTTCCCATTAATCTACCCCACCTGTCTGAACGTCCCTTAGCTTTGCTGTGGTCCATGTTTCCCATTAATCTCCCCTACCTGTCTGAACGTCCCTTAGCTTTGCTGTGGTCCATGTTTCCCATTAATCTACCCCACCTGTCTGAACGTCCCTTAGCTTTGCTGTGGTCCATGTTTCCCATTAATCTACACCACCTCTCTGAGCGTCCCATAACTTTGTTGTGGTCCCCGTTTCCCATTAATCTCCCCCACCTGTCTGAACGTGCCTTAGCTTTGCTGTGATCCATGTTTCCCATTAATCTCCCCCACCTGTCTGAACGTGTCATAGCTTTGCTGTGGTCCATGTTTCCCATTAATCTTCCCCACCTGTCTGAACGTCCCTTAGCTTTGCTGTGGTCCATGTTTCCCATTAATCTCCCCCACCTGTCTGAACGTCCCTTAGCTTTGCTGTGGTCCATGTTTCCCATTAATCTTCCCCACCTCTCTGAACGTCCCTTAGCTTATCTGTGGTCCATGTTTCCCATTAATCTCCCCCACCTGTCTGAGTGTCCCATAGCTTTGTTGTGGTCCACTTTTCCCATTAATCTCCCCAAACTGTCTGAACGTCCCTTAGCTTTGCTGTGGTCCATGTTTCCCATTATTCTACCCCACCTGTCTGAACGTCCCTTAGCTTTGCTGTGGTCCATGTTTCCCATTAATCTCCCCCACCTGTCTGAACGTCCCTTAGCTTTGCTGTGGTCCATGTTTCCCATTAATCTTCCCCACCTCTCTGAACGTCCCTTAGCTTTGCTGTGGTCCATATTTCCCATTAATCTCCCCCACCTGTCTAAATCCCTTATCTTTGCTGTGGTCCACGTTCCCCATTAATCTCCCCCACCTCTCTGAGCATCCCATAGCTTTGTTGTGGTCCACGTTTCCCATTAATCTCCCCCACCTGTCTGAACGTCCCTTAGCTTTGCTGTGGTCCATATTTCCCATTAATCTTCCCCACCTCTCTGAACGTCCCTTAGCTTTGCTGTGGTCCATGTTTCCCATTAATCTCCCCCACCTGTCTGAACGTCCCTTAGCTTTGCTGTGGTCCATGTTTCCCATTAATCTTCCCCACCTCTCTGAACGTCCCTTAGCTTATCTGTGGTCCATGTTTCCCATTAATCTCCCCCACCTGTCTGAGTGTCCCATAGCTTTGTTGTGGTCCACTTTTCCCATTAATCTCCCCAAACTGTCTGAACGTCCCTTAGCTTTGCTGTGGTCCATGTTTCCCATTATTCTACCCCACCTGTCTGAACGTCCCTTAGCTTTGCTGTGGTCCATGTTTCCCATTAATCTCCCCCACCTGTCTGAACGTCCCTTAGCTTTGCTGTGGTCCATGTTTCCCATTAATTTACCCAACCTGTCTGAACATGCCTTAGCTTTGCTGTAGTCTACGTTTCCCACTAATATCCCCCACCTGTCTGAACGTCTTTTAGTTTTGCAGTTTTCCACCCTTCCTATTACACTCCTCACCTCACCTTAATGAACGTCCCTTAGCCTTAATCTGGTTCAATTCTCCCATTCATATCGCCCCCCCCCCCCTTCATCGAGCATTATTTAGCCTTGCTATGGTACAAGATATCCACTAATTTCCCCCAACCACCCCTCTGAACATCACTTACCTTTGTTCTAGTGTATATATAATATCAATCTAACCCTTCTCTCGTTTAGAGTCAGCATGTTTGTGAAATTAGACAACAGTGTACTAAATCGAATGGTCGAACCTCACTAGGAAATTTTAGTCTCTAGAAACAGGTGGCTCTTGCTTGATGCTGGGCTGGTTCCTTGAAGCCGGATTCGAAGAGACATGAATCATCATTTAGCCTCTTGTGTTTGAGTTTCTGGTTTTCGCTGGAGAAAAGATTTAAGGTTATTTGGGAAACTAGTAACTAAGAATTCTTTGATGGTTTCTGTATATAAGGACCATTAGCTTTCTGGACTATGGGTAGAAGTAAAAGAGGAAGGAGGAATATAAAATGAAAAGAGAAGAAAAATCAACCAGATATCCTGTATCGCCATTTCGAAAAAAATAATCAATCGTGTCCTCTATATTCATAGGCTGGCAAAAGCTTGGAGACAATGTGGGAAAATTTTGATGAAATGAATCTCTAGTTATCTGTTAGTTCCTAGATTACTTGAAAAATGAGGCCTTCACCAATTGTGTCTCTTGATAGGCCTCTACAGTGAAATGAAAAAAAAAAATAAGCGAGAGAGAGAGAGAGAGAGAGAGAGAGAGAGAGAGAGAGAGAGAGAGAGAGAGAGAGAGAGAGAGAGAGAGGGGGGGGGGGGTCACTGTTTAAAGCCCTATACATATTGCTTGATGATAGAGAGAAATAGCGTGTGTGCGCGTGTGTGTTACCAATGTCAGAAATTCTACGGATCTACAGTAGGTGGCAACAGCAGTTTAAGAAATACATAAAGCAATACGTATGAAGCTCAGTGGTGTAGCTAATGGTGGGGATGGGTGGGCACGTGGCCCCCCATGAGAATCCTGGGCCCACCCAGGTGTCCACCCACTGGCCGCGGCCTCACTAAGGGATCTCCATTGACGAAATATGTTCACATATGATAAAGGTTTACCCCAGCAGGAATATGCCCCATGATTTAAAAACTCTGAGAAGTGATAGAATAATATTCATAGTGTAATAAAGTGTTATCATTTGTGCAAACATATCATTGCAATACGTTTACTTTTTAGAGATAGATATTCATTTTCGTTTTTCGTGATTGTTTTTATTTCCGGAATGAAGAAGAAATGCTAGTGAATATTTACACATGAATTCTTACAACAATATAATATATATTTACATATATACATACATATATATATACTATATATATATATATATATACATATATATATATATATATATATATATATATATATATATATATATATATATATATATATATATATATATATATATATATATATATATATATGTGTGTGTGTGTGTGTATACCGTATGTATACAATGCATATGTAAGTGTATGGTATTATATACAAACACATGAATGTGTTTATATATATATATATATATATATATATATATATATATATATACATATATATATATATATAAAACTATATATATATATATATATATATATATATATATATATATATATATATATATATATATATATATATATATCAGTCGGAGATTGTGGGGAAGGATTGGACTGGATTGGTGATAAGAAATTAGCAGACCTGAGGTATGTTGATGGCCCTGTCGTTCTTAGCAGAACACCATAGGGTTTGTAATGGCTGCTTACCAGAATGCATGAAATATCACAGGAGGTTGTGCTCAAGATAAATAGAAGAAAGACAGAGATGATGAGAACGGAGTATGCAATGGAAGATGAAATATCATTGGAAGGAGAAACGATTAATGAGGTAGAATCATTTAAGTATTTAAGAACTATGATCTTCAATACAGGGTCTTTCGAATTAGAGTTTAGTGAAAGATTGAAAAATCAGACAATGGCTAGGTTAAGTAAAATTTGGAAATTAAATCGCCTGAAATTTCATATAAAAATCAGACTATATATCAGTTTAGTGAGATCAGTGTTACTGTAGGCTACAGACATGAGTTATGATATAACAATGAAACAATCTCCAATAGATTCAGCAGATTTGAGAACAAAGCCATCAGAAGGATATTGAGAGTTAAATGGCAGGACACGATTAGAAATGAAACTATAAGAGATATTACTCGAGTATAATCTGTGGATGAGATCATGATGAGGGGTAGATGTTGATGATTTGGCCATGCTCTTCGCACTCCCCAAGAGAGATTAGATTACCAAACGTTTAGCTGGGCTTCACAATGCACGAGAAGAGTTAGAAGACCTAGGCCTACATGGCTGATGACTATGAAGCGTGAATTAAAAGCTCAAGATAGAGACGACTAGTGGAATCTAACCGAGGACCTTAGTGTCTATAGGTGTAGGAGATGATATATATATATATATATATATATATATATATATATATATATATATATATACACACACACACACACATATATATATATATATATATATATATATATATATATATATATGTGTGTGTGTGTGTATGTGTGTACAGTTTGTGTGTGTGTGTGTTTATATCAACATCATCATCCTTCGTCATCAGTCCACTACAGAACAAAGGCCTCAGACATGTCCTTCCACTCACGTCTGTTTATGGTCTTTCTATGCCGGTTTATACCAGCAAATTTTCTTAGTCCATACCCATTCTATTATTCATAATGTCCATCTATTATATGTCAGTTTCATTACATATCCTGCCCATGTCCATTTTTTTCTTATATGTTGTTAGAATACCCTTTAATTTAGTTTGGTCACGAATATAACAAAATTGGCTTTCGACATCGAATATGTTTCAAAGTGCAGACTTTAGTTGAAATGACATTTTCTTTTCTGATTTTTTTTTCTTTTTTTTTCTTTTGTGAGATGCCGTTTTATGCATTGACCAAAATGTGGGACATTAAGTGTTATTTCAAGACTAGATGAACATTTTCAAGGTCACAAAATGTAGAGTATAAACTTATTTCAGATACTTTAAAATCTGTGCCCTTCCTCTTTCTCTCAATTCTTATACGTACAAAGCTTGTTTTTGTATCTAAACACATTGATGGAGTGTATCACCACTTCTTATTACCCTCACTTAATGGGATTGCAGGATGCTGTGTATTACTTCTAAAGTGCCTTGCTAAGTGCTAAAATGACAAAGGATTATATTACTTCTAAAGTGCCCCATTTGGTGACAAAGTGACAAATGATTATATTTCATTGATTGTGGAATTTCTGCTTGTAAATCAACATATATCTTATCAGGTATTGTGTATTTCCATCTTCCATGAAATATCAACGTTTGACTGGTAAAGATACATGTCTGATGTCGTTGTCTTGCAGTGGACTACAAACACCTGCGTTTGTTGTTGATGTATTTATCTATAAACGTATATACTGAATATACACATATCCCCCTCCGAACATCACTTAGCCTTGAGAAAACCGGGTACAAAATCAGTGTGTGGAACCTCACTAGGAAAATCTTGTCATAGAAAGTTCCAGAAAAATCTGCTTCATGACTCTGAGCTGGCCTGGATCCTGGAAGGGGACTCGATCATTATTTAGTGTCCTGTATTTGATTTTGGTATTTTCACTCGAGTAAAGACGAAAAATATTTGGCAACTTTACCCGATAGATTTATTTGATTTGTTTTTGCCTCTTTGTGACCCATGACCGCTTGTAATAGATTCCTAACGCTAACCTTAAGTTTTTGTATCATGGCAAAGAACAAAAAGAAGAATTAGGAAATGAAGAATAAAGGAAAAGAGAAGTAAAAGTATCTAATTATCATGAATTGCCGTTTCGAAAGAATCACTGAACTATTACTTGTAAATCCATATTCCTGTCTCTTATATTCAAGCTTGTAGACTAAGTGAGAAAAATTAAGATGAATCGTATATAGAGATGTTATTAAAAGAATAAGCAAGAGAGAGAGAGAGAGAGAGAGAGAGAGAGAGAGAGAGAGAGAGAGAGAGAGAGAGAGAGAGAGAGAGAGAGAGATTAGTGCTTAGCAAAACGTATTTCCAAATGACTCAAGATCGTACAAGCAAGAAAAAAAAATACGATTCCTAGTGGTGAGGGTGAAAGGTGACTTGGAAAAAGAATTTCAATGAAATATCACTGGATAGTACTGTGTATCTCTTCCACTGAGACTAACACATTCTTCAATAAAATCTCATCTAATATTTCAAATACTTTGAACGTTAAATGAAATCTCTTTACAGGATTAATGTAGATTATTTTTCCATGAAAGAAACGAACATAAATGAAACTATGGAATAAAATAGAGCAGGCAACAGCAACGAAGGCTTTATTGCTGTAAAAGAAGTAGATACTAAAAATTGTGATATAAAAATTCAAAGTAAACAAAATGGTCAGTATAGAATGTAAATAATTCTCAAGAATATAACTATTTTTGCGGCCTCAATGTCTATACCAAGTCAACTAATCTAGAATACGTTATATAAAGTCAGAATAGATAAAAAGTCTAAATACTTTATCATCGCCATGGGACTTTGATATCTTCATAAAAGCTTCAAAATGCTCTGAAACGCTGTAACAATAACATCGTAGGTTAAAATTGGATGGAAGACCTATAAAATCTAATTCAAAATCTGTGTTTTTTAGCCATTACAGGATATGCAAAGACCAGGTAAGACAATAGAATACTGCTGGTATCATAAAGACTACAGCTGTACGGCCAAAAGGTCGTGCTCTCTAGCTGAGAGTAAAATGAAGAACAAGAATCAACACAACAAGGTCTTTAGTTGAGAAAAGTAAAAGGTCTAGAAGATATTGAAACACAATTAGGACGGAGTTGAGATACGACCATCTTACGTAGTTTAGAAACAAGAGCTGTGCTCTATCAAATCACCGTAAAGCACTGGTTCCAAGCATGTGGGGCGCGACCCTTGGTGGTTGGGCAAGAAGTGCTAAAGTCAGTTCGCCTTGGTTGACCATAATCAAGTATAATAAATGAACCTATGGAATAGAATAGAGCAGGTAATAGCAACGAGAGAGAGAGAGAGAGAGAGAGAGAGAGAGAGAGAGAGAGAGAGAGAGAGAGAGAGAGAGAGAGAGAGAGAAAAAAAAAACAAGTACAAAAGAAAAGAAAAACACGAACTACCAAATCTTTTCTAGTTCACAAACGGGAAAATAGACCCCATAGCATGGACTGCCTGCTTTGCATCGTAAAAGGAAACCTGCCCTGGGGCAAAGTCCCCGGTACCTACGAGAGAAGAGACACTTGTGTGTGTATTCTAAAATCCCTTCCTATATTCACAAATTGGATTCCATATATATATATATATATATATATATATATATATATATATACATATATATATATATATATATATATATATATATATATATATATATATATATATATATATATATATATATATATATATATAACGTTTGTCTTACCCCGCCTCTTGAACTTTAATTGATTTTGAGTTACAATTGTTAAGAACAGCAACAATTTAAGGTGGCAGAGGTGGGATTCGGGTGTGTCCTAATGAGCCCTCAGGTGTACGGATGAACGTACCGTCACAAGCACGGTTTGAAGACGCAACAACCCAGCTGGTTTCACCTGTAGGTTGATTGCGCACACAGATGTGTTCTGTGTTTGTACGCAGTACTGTGTGTTCTGTGTTTATGTACTAGTACTTTTGAGATTGTAAGCGTCTTTGCTACAGTGATTGTGAGAGTATTATGTTTAATAATCTTTTTGGTGATTTTTTTCTTTTATATGTGATGGCCCTCCTGTATGTTTCATTTTTAACTTTTTTGATTTTTGTATGATATGTGTCTCTTTTTACTTATGACGTCTCTGTGGACTTATATAACGGATTTTGAGCGAAGCGAAAAATCTATTTCTGGGTGAGGTAGCCATGTCGTCTGTTGCATCCTCGTCCCTTTAGTACTTAGGTCCCAAGAAGACAGGTTGGTAATTCACGTACTTTATTCTGGTATATCAAATACAAGTAAGAAGACCCATGCTTCTGCTGGCGTCACAGTTCGTGGATGGCGGGGAAGACAACAAGTCAACAACAACAACTCAAAGGTGTGGTATCATGTAGTCCCATGTAGCTATGAATAAAGGGCAGTCTCTACCTAGCACCCAAGCCATCAAGACCTGTCTTTTAATCACTGCAACCTCTTGCATATTATATCATGGTGGCAGCGTGGTAACGCAACCCACGCCATTCCATCAACAAACCCGGACCATAGAGACACTTTACATACCTCTCCTGTCCGTAATAACTGAGAAGAGGACTCATAATCAGCCCAAGTTTATTACCAGCGGCCGCAGATGACGCCATTTTCACCCAATGGCAACTAAACAAAGACTGTCATACCGGCCCAGATAACAACCGTACATAACTTATATCGTCAGAATATGGCATAGAATGGACATTAGTGCACCGTGATTACAGTGAGAATTGTGAAGAAAGTTGTGAATAGATTACTTACAAGTATTTTGGCCATTGTTATCCGCGCACTACTTCACAAAATGAGCCAAACAACGACGTACATTCAGCAGTGTAAACAAAACTGAAAACCGTGCCGACTACCAGTGACAAATTTTTGTAGTGATTTCCATACTCTTTATTATATGTCTCTTTTTGTGAACCGTAAACTGTGTTATTAATCCAATCACTATCTATCTATTGTGTAACACTCGAAACCAAATCCAATCATGGCCCAGCCTAAATGCCCAAGTATGGACTGGGCTCACCAGCCCCTGGCCGAGTCATTTCGTGCATTCAAGGCGCGCATGAACTTATACCTCGAAGACCAGGAAGTCACAGACCCGGGCAAGCAAGCAACTAAAATCAAAATTGCCCTCGGCGATGAGGGCATGAGGCGTATCTTGGCGAGCGGCCTCACTGAACAGGAGCAACGTGTGCCGCAGAACATATGGAGGCTTATTGAAAGTGAGGTTGATGCAACGGTCAAAATAAATTTCCGAGTTCACCGCCTCGAATTTGCAAATACCAAACAGAAACCTGCTGAAACAATCAGTCAATTCCTGGCCAGACTCCGTGAAAAAGCGACAAAGTGCGAGTTTGAAGACAGAGAACTCAACGAACGACTTATCGAAATGACCATACTACGAACACAATTCGAAGAATTTCGGAAAGAGCTCCTAACTAAACCGAAGGGCTATGCTGTGAGCAACGTTCTAGAGAGAGGTCGGGAATACGAGGCCATTGCGGCCTCCACGGCATCATTACGCTCCATACAGATGAGCTCTGAGAACACAAGTACAAGCCATACCAACGTGGATGCAATTCGAAGAGAAAGCAACGAGCCACGGAACAAACTACAAACCACGGACAACCCCTGCTGGAACTGTGGGCTTAGCCATCCCATAAGGTCATGCCCCGCTTACAATGACAGATGCAGTGGTTGTGGCATCAAGGGGCACTGGAAAAAGATGTGCCGCAAAACTGATGGAGGCAGAACAATGCCAGGAGACAACATGCAACAGACACAACGTCAGAGCAAGACAAGAGGGCGCTCCTACCGACGGCCGAATCGGGCTCCTAACCACAGGCAACACGAAGTCATGGTTAATGAAAACCCTAATCTTGATGAAGAAACAGATTATATGCCAAACTTCGACATGATAACGATATCCGACATAGGAGTGGCACTGAAACGAGAAGCATTCTCAAAGCTCATGGTCAAGCATGAAAACCCCCCAGCCTATGGGCCCCTGAAACTCAAAATCGACACAGGTTCCGGTGGCAATACGCTGCCCTTGCGGACATACAAGCAAATGTTTGGTGATGCACCCACCAGCCTCGTACTATCCCCAGAACCATCAGTAAGACTAACATCATACAGTGGCGACAATATTCCCTGCCTAGGGTCACTAATGCTCAGCGTCCGCAAACTCAGCAACCCAGCATTCTCGCAAGAAAAGTTCTTCGTGGTTGATGTGTCTGGTCCAGCCATACTTGGCCTTCCCTCATGCCAAAAACTCGGTATTGTGGATATCAATGTCAACGACGTTACTGGAATACCTGAGCAACCAAGCCAACAAGGCCCTATTAGGTCAGTCGAACAACTAAAAGCACAATTCCCAGCACAGTTTGACTGTATCGGCAAACTAAAAGAGCCCGCGATGCTCCACCTCAAGGATGACGCGATACCTTTCTGTGATCCGCCCCGTAAGGTGAGTATCCACCTGAAGCCCCGCATCAAGTCCGAGCTTGACACTATGGAGAAAGAGGGGGTTATCAGACGCGTAACGGCACACACAGACTGGTGTAGCAGCCTTGTGTATGTCACAAAACCCGATGGAAGCCTACGGATCTGCCTGGACCCCAAGCGGCTCAACCAAAACCTCAAAAGATGTCCCCACAAGATTCCCACTCTAGAAGAGATCAACCCGGTATTCTCCAAAGCGAAAGTGTTCTCCAAGCTAGACGCCAAAGCAGGCTACTGGAGTATACCGCTACATGAGGACTCACAACTACTGACAACGTTCCGAACACCACACGGCCGGTATTGTTGGACAAGGCTACCATTCGGGCTGAATGTAAGCCAGGACATATTTCAAGCCAGGATGGACTCCATCATCGAGAATCTCCCAGGTGTTGTTGGCATCGCTGATGACGTGGCAATATGTGGGAAAGACCAGTCGGAACACGACAAAAACCTGATGGGGTTCATGCAGCGTGCAGCCCAACACGGACTCAGCCTAAACTCGAAGAAATGCTCCATTTCAAAACCAGAAATCGAGTTTTTCGGAACACGTTATACCAGCAAGGGCATGATGCCAGACCCGTCAAAGGTACACGACCTGCATAGCATGCCGTCACCCTCCAATAAAGAGGAACTACAGAGATTTCTGGGAGTAATGACTTACCTCAGCCCCTATGTACCACATTACTCAGCTCAGTCACAAAGACTTCGAGATCTGATCAAGGAAGATGTGCCCTTCCAATGGGAAGAAGACCATGAATCCACCTATCAACACCTGAAACGCCAAATAGCACCATCAAGCACGCTGTCTTACTATGACCCAACTCGACCCGTGACTCTTGAAGTCGATGCATCGCAAAAAGGCCTCGGGGCGGCCCTCATCCAAGACGGGAAGGTAATAGCCTTCGCCAGCAAAGCCCTGACACCAACGCAGGCAAATTACAGCAATATCGAGCGAGAGGCCCTTGGACTAGTACACGGTGTGCAACGAT
The DNA here is from genome assembly GCF_036898095.1 of Palaemon carinicauda. Taxonomy (NCBI): domain Eukaryota; kingdom Metazoa; phylum Arthropoda; class Malacostraca; order Decapoda; family Palaemonidae; genus Palaemon; species Palaemon carinicauda. The sequence goes on along the minus strand of NC_090727.1, from coordinate 116,349,315 downwards.
TTCATACCTACCTATACGGAAGAGACTTCGAAGCTGTCACTGACCACAAACCCCTCGTTAATATCTGGGAGAAGCCACTTATCAGTGCCCCACCTAGACTACAACGTCTCTTCTTGAAACTGCAGGGGTATGACATGAGGGTCAAGTACAAGGAAGGACGAACCCTTGTACTCTCCGATGCCCTATCACGCCTTCCTAACCCACAAAATGACAAGGAAATCCCTTTGGATACACGAGTGGACGGACTGGAACTAGATGACATCGACGTGATATCAGTTGCACTCATAAAATTTGGTCCCCAGATTTTGGAAGAGGTCCGCCATAGGTCTGACACCGACCCAGTGCTGCGCACTCTCAAGCATACTATCATCGAGGGTTGGCCTACCTCAGTAAAAGGCTGTCACCCCGATATCCGCCAGTTTTTCTCATACAGAGAATGCCTTGCCGTGGAAGACGGAGTCATATTCAAAGGGCGACAAGTTATCATCCCCAAAGAGGTCAGAGGCCGGATATTGGACCAGCTCCACCGGTCCCACCAAGGGATCACAAAAACACAAGCCCTGGCACGGGAGTGTGTATTCTGGCCCAACATTGCAAAGGATATAGAGGACAAGGTCAGGGCATGTGACATATGCCAGAAGTACCAGCCCCAGCAAAGTCCTAGTGAAACCACGCATCATGACATTCCCCCAATGCCCTGGTTCAAAGTCGCTTCGGACATCTTCCAAATTGGCCACAGGACATATCTGATCACAACTGATTATTTCACAAAATTCCCGATAGTCACCGAACTAAAAAACCTGTCCTCTGAAAGTGTGGCCAACCACCTCAAATTCCTGTGTTCGCTGTTCGGATGCCCCAAAACCCTGGTCTCAGACAACGGACCTCAATACACAGGAGCAGCCATGAGGGACTTCACAAAAGCCTGGGGTATTGAGCACATCACATCAAGCCCACATTACCCTCAGTCCAATGGCCTCGCGGAGCGCGCAGTTGGAACATGCAAGGCGATTATCAAAAAATGCCTTGAGACAGGCGGTGATATGCATACTGCATTACTCCACTTACGGGCCACCCCGATCGACAATAAGACAACCAGCCCCGCAGAGCTCATGTTTGGTCGCCATGTGACCACTGATCTACCAGGCAGATACGAACCACATCTCGCACACATCACGACCCGCAACCACCTCCAGGACTGCCTGGGACCAAATCGGACACAACGGCACTTCACAGACCTCCAACCCGAACAACCAGTCCGAATATTCGACAAGGCCTGCCACACATGGGTGCCAGGCAGAGTGGTACGTAAGTCAGAAGAACCCCAATCATACATTGTGGAAGCCCAAAACGGAGCGTGTCTCAGGAGGAACCGGTCCCACATCCGTCCGACACCGCTCGCGACAAACACAGAACCGCCCAACACCCGACAGCAGGCTCCAACATCATCAGCACAGCCTCCACCACGACCCGCCGATATATCGCTGCCGCCACCTAGTGAGACCGAAATAACCCACCAAAGACCCGCAACTAGTGACAACTCTACAGACCCGACAGCGGTGTATACCAAGTCAGGCCGGCTGGTGAAAACCCCATCCAGATATATTGAAAGTAACGCAGTCACATACCGTAAATTCCCATAAAGTGTTAAGTTAAATAATAATATACAACTCCCCCCCCCCTCGTTTCATGACCGAAAATTCTGAGAGGTCGTTACCAGAGTTTGAAACTCAAGAAAAGTTATCAGTCTCAGGACTGATAAGTGATTCAGAATAATGAATTTTATTTGAAAATTTACGAGTCTCGGACTGGAGAACAGGCTCCATTTCGAACGCTCGTTACATGTGTATCAGGTTTCCATTTTGTTTTAATATATTTTGGGTGTTGTTCTTTGCATCAAAAAAAAAAAAAAAAAAAAAAAAAAAAAAAAAAATTATAATTTGCCATTTATTTTCATATTTATGACTGCCCTGCTGTAACCAACACTATTCTGACCAAAGTCTGCAAAGATAATAGCTGTTATGTTTATATTATTATCCACAATCACAAATTGTACTATGAATGTTTATTATGAAGGGATGAAAACAATGGAATACGTTTGAATATAGAACTTTCATCGTTTATTTCTTTGTACTTATATGCCAGATTAGTTATTATGTGTAATCAATTCTTTGTATGTGATAAGGGGGATGTGGTATCATGTAGTCCCATGTAGCTATGAATAAAGGGCAGTCTCTACCTAGCACCCAAGCCATCAAGACCTGTCTTTTAATCACTGCAACCTCTTGCATATTATATCAAAAGGTTCAACATAGTAGAATGAGAGAGTAGTGTTTCTCAATACATTACACTCCTCCCCCCTTAGGTTAACACACAAAAAAAAAATTAAATTTGTTCAATGAGTCTCCTAGGTTTTTTACTTACTTTGGTAGATTTTGTTACAATGGCACCAGTATCACAATTACTGTTCTCTGATCCTACTACTTCTACATTGGGATTACAAATCCTACTTGAGTTCTGAATAGGGTTATTTGTTTCTTCTAATCCTTGTACATTATTGGGAGAAGAAACTACAGGAACAGAAGGAATCATTGTATCTTTTAATAGTGATGATTCATCAGTTACTCTAGTATTATACATTTTTCTCTCAAATAACTGTGATAGGTGACGCTTCCAAGTCAAAATACCATTAACATCTACAGAAACTAAATAATTCCTTTCACCCAGAACTTTGATAATCTTAGCTTCTACCCATTCTGGTCCTTTACCAAAATTCCTGGCATATACTGCATCACCAACTCTGAATTTAGACTCATGAACGTAAAACTCATCTCCTTGTTTAGGCATTATAACATCTAGTGGACCCTTAAATTTCCTTCCAAATAATAATTCAGCTGGGGAGCAGCCAGTAGAAGACTGTACTGTACGTCTATAGGTATACAAAATTTTTTTCATTCTGGTTTTTACAGGCAATTTACAATCAAACTTTTTGAAATTAGTTTTGAATATTCGGACAGCCCGTTCTGCAAGCCCATTTGTACTTGGATTATATGGTGCTCCTGAACAATGTCTAACACCATTTTCCTGAAAGAAATTCTGAGTCTCCCTAGCCATAAAACAAGTTGCGTTATCAGATACAATTGTGTCAGGAATACCATAATTAGCAAAACACGACCTTAAACATTGTATGGTATCCTCTGAAGTTATATTCTTACAAGCATAGACATCAATAAATTTAGAAAAGGAATCAATAATAATCAAATATTGCATGTTGTCAATGGGCCCACAATAATCTACGTGCAAGCGGGACCAAGGTCTATCTACTAATGGCCAAGATAAAGGTGAAATGGCCTTATGTTTGAGATTTGTTATACATAATGCACAGTTGGAAGTTATTTGTTCCAAATCTTGGTCCATATTAGGCCAATATACAAAAGACCTTGCTTCGGCTTTCATGGCAACAATACCCTTGTGGCCCTCATGAAGCATTTCCATAACACGCTTTCTCAACATTTCAGGAACCAAAATACGATTCCTATACAGTAATACATTATCATGCAAAGAAAGATCATTTCTCAATTTATAGAATGGTAACATACAATTTTCCATCACATTTTCCTTGGGGAACCCCCTCCTTACATAATCTCTTACTCTGCATAAAACAGTGTCTCTTTCTATACATTCTTTTACCATTGTAACATCAAAAGAATTCTTATCCAAAATATTAATCAAATTTACATATTCTCCTGGTACATGAAAATCAGTATCATCTCGACATAATGGTAGCCTACTAAGAGCATCTGCCACTGTATTATGCACTCCCTTAATGTGCTCAATTTTAAAATCAAAACCTGATAGGAATACAGCCCACCTTTGAATACCAGCATTAGATAATTGTGGAATACTCTTACTAGGGTTAAATAGATGAGTCAAGGGTTTATGGTCCGTCCTAATAACGAACTTCCTACCCAAAAGGAAATCAGAAAACTTCTTGACTCCAAAAATAATGGATAAGGCCTCTCTATCAATTTGAGAATAATTACACTCAGCATTAGCTAATTTTCTACTTTTGAACGAAATGGTAGAAATTTTACCCTTATATTCTTGTTTAAGAACAGCTCCCACTCCTACAGGGCTAGCATCAACTTCTAAAATCATGGTAGCATTGGGGTTAAAATTATCCAATATATCAGCTCTACCCAAGGCTTCCTTAATACTCTGGAAAGCTTCTTCATGAACTGCTGACCAATGAAACTCAACATTCTTTTGTGTCAAATTATATAAAGGACATAAAATAGAACTGAACTGAGGTACAAACCTATTGTAGTAAGTGCATAACCCCAAGAATGATTTCAAAGACTGGACAGACTGAGTGGGTGGAGCTTCCAAAATTGCCTCTATTTTCTTTGGGTCAGGTTTAATTCCCTCACAACTTGAAATGTATTCTAAATAAGGTACTTCCCTAGAACCGATAATACATTTATCTTTATTCAATTTAACATTTCTCAGTTGCAAAATTGATAAAATCTTACATAAACTCCTGTCATGTTCCTCTTTGGTAGCTCCGACAATCAATATGTCATCTAAAAATACATGAACACCCTCAATATTTGCCAATAATTCAGAAATAAATCTCTGAAATATACCTGGTGCTGACGACAACCCAAAAGGCAATCGGTGGAACTTATATAATCCCAAATGAGTATTCATAATTAAATATTGTTGAGAATTTTCACTCACAGATACCTGTAAATATGCATTTTTCAAATCCAATTTTGAAATATACTGACAAGAACCTACATTTGCCAAAATATCATCCAATCTCGGTAATGGAAAGGTATTAACACTTGTTTGGGTATTGAGATACTTAAAATCTACACAAATCCTTATTTCACCATTAGGTTTCATTACAGGAACAATAGGACTGGCCCAATCTCCTGCATGCTCGACCTTGCTCACTATATTTTTACTTTCCAGTTCTTTCAAACTATTCTCAATTTTACATTTATAATGATAAGGCACAGATCTGGCTTTAAAATACTTAGGCACAGCATTTTCTTTCAACATTAATTGACATTCATAATTTGTAATGGGTGATCCTTCCACCACCTGATACTCATTGAACATTTTTACACAATCAAACTTAAGCCTAGATGCACTACTTGGGGTAATAAGAGGACCTTTAAATTTATCATCACTCACATTATCAACTTGTACCCACTGGTATTTCAATTTCTTCATCAAAGACCTGCCTGCTAAATTTAAATCATTATCTACAACAAAAAACTTTTGTCCCTTGACCATTTGGCCTTTAAAAGAAACATCACAATTTATTTCACCATACACCTGCATTTCCGCTTTATCATAATTAGCTAAGCGTTTCCTTGTTGGTAATGGAGTTAAATTTAATTTATTAGCATCATGCCGTGAAATAGTGGATGCACCACTGCCAGTGTCTAATTCAAATTCTAGGGGAAACCCATTTAACCCTGGATAGGTACGGTGGGTCGTTTGCGACCCCGAGCGTCAAAAAAAAACAGGTTTTTCTCACGTGACTCACCCCTGTGACTGAATTTGTGGGTGATCGACCTGCAGGAGGTGTCTCCCCTACACGCTCTAGTAGTGTCCAGATGTGCATTGCTGTAGCTGTACTCCTTCCCCGATTTCTGAGACGCGTCGGGGTCGTTCGCGTCCGAGTTTACCCTTCTGAGGTAGTTTGCATAATTATCAAAGTTATTACGTATTATGAAATTGTCGTAGAATGGTGCAACTTGTATAGGTTATCAGTTGTGGAAAGTCTTGGTGGATTGTTTGGCTACCATGTGCATGTTTTTTTTTTTAGTTAAAATGTCGTTCATCACCACGAGGACCATTTTACCGCGAGTGCCCCTTTTTCATTTTTTTTCATTTTTTTGCCAAGTAATTTTTCCGTAAGATATTGCCAAATAGTGTCGTAAAACTTTTGCTTGTTTAGTGTTGGAAAGTGTGTCTAGATGATCTGGCTACCCATGCATGAATTTGTTTTTGTCAGATACGACGTAGTTATTGGTATATTGGGTATTTAACTGCGGTTACCAATTTCTGTTTTTTTTTCAATATTTGTAAAAATTACTACGTAGTAAGGAATTGCCGTATATTATTCATTTTTTTTTCATGTTTATGTGTTAGAAAGTGTGCCTTGATGGTTGGGCTAACACGTGCATGTCTTTTTTTTTATCTGAGATGTCGTATATTAGAATGTCGGGTATTTTACCGCGAGTGTCCCTTTTTAATTTTTTTAAATTTTTTTGCCAAGTCATTTTTCCGTAAGATATTGCGAAATAGTGTCGTAAAACTTTTGTTTTTTTAATGTTGGAAAGTGTGTCTAGATGATCTGGCTACCCATGCGTGATTTTGTTTTTGTCAGATACGACGTAGTTATTGGTATATTGGGTATTTAACTGCGGTTGCCAATTTCTGTTTTTTTTTCAATATTTGTAAAAATTTACTACGTAGTAAGGAATTGCCGTATATTATTGATTTTTTTTTCATGTTTATGTGTTAGAAAGTGTGCCTTGATGGTTGGGCTAACACGTGCATGTCTTTTTTTTTATCTGAGATGCCGTATATTAGAATGTTGGGCATTTTTCCGCGAGTGCCCCTTTTTATTTGTTTTGCATTTTTTTGCTTAGTCATGTTACCGTAAGGAATTGGCAAGTAGTGTCGCAAAACTTATATTTTTATAGTGTTTGAAAGTGTTTCTAGATGATCTGGCTACCCATGCCTATTTTTTTTTTAGCCAGATATGGCGTATATATAAGTATGTGTTCGATTTTCCTGTGATTGCCATTTTTTCGTTTTTTCCCATTTCTTTCAAAATTACTACGTACTAAGGAACTATCACAGAGTAATATTTCATTTATATGTTTATTTGTCGGAAAATATGCCTTGATGGTTTGCCTAGCACGTGGCTGAAATTTTTTTTTTTCTGAAATGCCGTATATTAGAATGGCCATTTTTCCACGAGTGCCCCTTTTTATTTGTTTTGCATTTTTTGGCTTAGTCATGTTACCGTAAGGAATTGGCAAGTAGTGTCGCAAAACTTATATTTTTATAGTGTTGGAAAGTGTTTCTAGATGATCTGGCTACCCATGCCTATCTTTTTTTTAGCCAGATATGGCGTATATATAGGTATGTGTTCGATTTTCCGGTGATTGCCATTTTTTCGTTTTTTCCCAATTCTTTCAAAATTACTACGTACTAAGGAACTATCACAGAGTAATGATTCCTCTAGATGTTTATTTGTCGGAAAATTTTGTTTACTTTTTTTTTGATTGAATATCATCAAATTTTTTTAGCTAAAATATTGTTTTACATTTTTTTTTTCGATTTTATTTCCCTTCAAAAAAATTTTTTTGGGTCAGAATTTTAATTTTATAGTCGTAAAATAATCGACAATTATCCAGCAACCCACCATACAATTTTTATGCATATCCAATAATAATTAGATTAGTAAATAACACCTTGAAATTGACATACCCTTCCTACATTTCAAGTGGCAGATTAGGGAGTCTGAGTCAGTGTGGTTGGCGGCCATTTTGTGGACATATCCGAAGCGTAAGCTGCCCTATCTATATATATTCTTGTTCCCTATAGAATTTGTGATATTTTGGTATATTTTTACCTGCATAAATATCATATTATATATTAAATATATGTATTTTTTTACGAAATTTCCAAGTACTCAAAAAATTACCTTTAGATATGGCCCCTGATATAAATGTAATTTACAAAATAATGAAGATTTTTTTACATATTTCTATTTTAGGATAACATATGTTTATTCCCTAAAAAAATTAGCCACTTCCTATTTCATTTGGGTACCCAAAAAAATTCATGAAATTTGGACAATTTTTTTTGGCCAAAAAAAGTTACCCTTTTTTTCTCATTTCAGATCTTCACCTCCATGGGTCTGACTTCATCCAAAATACATCAAGATGTGTCCTAAACATTCAAGAATCAACTCCTAAAAGGATTTGTGTATATATGTATAAACTTTTTTTTTATGAATTTTTATGTCAGGTCTTTTTTTTTTCTACTTAATTTTTTAAAATATTTATAATAAATAGTTTTTCTGCAGATGAGTAGTATTTATCTTTACAGTTGTTTTAAGCATTCATTGAAGTTTTTTTTTGGCAAAAGAAAAAAGGAGGTTACTGCAAAAACTGATTTTTCAAGAATTTTTTTTGGCGTCGGGGTCGTTCGCGTCCGAGTATACCCTTAAAGGGGTGTCCGAGGACCGTACCTATCCAGGGTTAACCTTAAAATTTCTCTATATGGTTCCTCATAATCATCGACAAAGTCAATAGAATTCACATCAAAATCAAAAAGTTTCAATAAATCATAAGAATCATGAAAATTTTCATTAACAGGAATATGCTTACTAGTAGACTCGTCTACATCATGCACTGTATTAACATTCCTAGATTTATTTCTAACCTTTTTATTGGAGCACACTGTACTCACATGGCCTTCCTTGCCACAGTAATAACATTTAGCATTCTTGAATTTACAATTATTAGCTAAATGGTTATCACGCCCACAATGAATGCATTTACCTTGAGCTTTACCATTATCACTTTTACCTCTCCCCTCAGAGTCTGCACTAGAATTAGGCCTAGGCCTAGTTACTTTATGCCTAACCTTGTTAACGGTACCTGATGGCCTATTATCTGTAAAAGAACTTGAAGTAGGACTACACTCGGTAACATAGGCAGTTTCTAAATTGGTAACCTTGGCAAGTAAATCACGAGAGGAGATGGATTTAAACTCAAAAGGATCAGCTAATAAAACCTAAAAATATACTTCATTATCAATACCAACCAATAACTGTTCCTTTAACCTTCGGTCAAACTCATTATTAAATTAACACTGTTGAGCTAATAATTTAAGTTCTGCATAATATTCCTTCACTGACTCACTACTTTTCTTCTCCCTCTGTAGGAAATCACATAATGCTCTATGATAACTTGGTTTCGTTATGAAATGAGACTTAAGTTGATTTACTAGGTCATCAAAAGGAACTGCAGACGGCAATTTCGGTGCTGTTAACTTACAGATCGTGGAAAAAGTCTCTACTCCCACTGAAGAAAGCAACAAAGCCCTTTTTGCTGTCGCCTCGGTTACTTCGTTTACTTCACAATTCATGGAAAATAGATCCAGCCAACAAGATAATTCCAACTTATCTGGATTGAATTCGGGAATTGCCGGTCTCCTTGCTGCTGCCATCCTTCCTGACTGGGTATGGAACTTCGGTAAATCGGTAGTCCCCAACAATTACTGCTGAACTCAGGCTACTCACTGGAGTCTGGACGTTGGCCAGGCCTAAACTGGGTGTGCTAGGCTAGATACGGCCGGTTGTCGTTGGTACACTAACTCTGCTTCCATATGACATACCTCTTTGTACACTGGGTTCTTCCTCGTCGCCACTGTTGCATCCTCGTCCCTTTAGTACTTAGGTCCCAAGAAGACAGGTTGGTAATTCACGTACTTTATTCTGGTATATCAAATACAAGTAAGAAGACCCATGCTTCTGCTGGCGTCACAGTTCGTGGATGGCGGGGAAGACAACAACAACAACTCAAAGGTTCAACATAGTAGAATGAGAGAGTAGTGTTTCTCAATACATTACATCGTCCTGATGGAAATTCCTTCATTAGTAGCTTCCTAGGTATATTTGACTACAGAGATATATCCCAGAAAATTTACCGAAGGTATCCAGAATTCTAACTCCTGGAGCGAATATCCCTTAAAATTTAAAAAGGGATATCGCGTATATCAGAGGACGTATTCTTGGCACGTCTCATAGCTATCTACACCCCCAATAGCGTTTTCGCTTCGAGAGGGAAAAGTGGCAAGAATATAGGAGAGTCGTTAAAGAGGCGATGCTCTCGACACTCCTACTGTATTGTAAATAGTGCGCCGAATCGCCACCGCGAGGCGCCACCAAGCCATTCTTCGTAGCTTTGTAGGTGTTGCAGATACAGTACCATAGGGAGGGATTCTTTATCCTTTTGTCAAAAAGAGGGTGGGTCCATCAGGACGACATGGCTACCTCACCCAAAAATAGATTTTTCGCTTCGCTCAAAATCCGTTTTTTGGGCTCAGGCCATGTCGTCCTGATGGAAGTTTACCAGAGCATCAATGTATCTGTGGATTTTCAATAGTGCCGTTATCTCAAGATATATATATCCTATTTGGTCTTCTGGACCAGAGACACTTAATGTTACCGTTATACATCAATTAACTGATCATAAAATATGTCAGTTCTTCCTGCCCCCTACAGGGAAAAGTCTAGGTAGACTTTAGGAAAAATCCCGAGGATTGTGAGTTCAAGGAACAATCTAGCAAACAGTATGTATATTAGCATCATTATACACGTAAAGCCTAGTTTGTACTTAGATGGTATAGTCCTGTATAGGTTACTGAATCCTCCCAAGTCTGGATAATAAGAGACAGACAGGTTTGTATCCATGTAGGAAACCTTAAATCAGTAAGATAAACAGTTAGTACAGTCAGTTCTTACCTGTTTGCTTGGAATGGTAGAAACCATAGTTCCCCAATATTTCCTTAAATATCAAGAGAATCAAGGATGCTCTGATTTATACATAATTTCGAATGTTTGAGGCGAAAGAGACGCAAAGATTCCTTCTATTGTTTATTACAAAAATAGAAATCATGATTGTAATCAATTACATCGTACGCTGAACAATTCTGCGTAAAAGCAAAAACAGTAATAACAGAAAATAAATGAGTTTCACCTGAAAAGGAAACATTAGCCACTCAAAGGGAAATATAATATTTCACTATGTATGCTGTTATTACTAGGAACACTGTGTATATAAGAATGCCTGGCACTTGTGTCAGCTTATTATGCTTGATGTCACCTGTATAGATAGAACAGTCTATAGTGTCTTCCTAAACACGATACTCAACATGATATACCTTAAAAGTCTATCATGTACACCCTTCACTAAAAGTCCCAGTTAGTGCACTGTTCTTCACAGTAATCAAGCGGCAGGTTTTATAACACTGCCTGCCGCTACCACATGAAATTTTATTTCTTGTAATTGCTTCGCGTAGTGCTTGAAGAAAACTCTGGAAGACTTCCAACCAGTGTAAGCACGCAGGCTTTCAAACGACATTGTCTGAAAGAAATTCAGAGACGAGGCAACTCTTCTCGGATCATGACCTGCGGGAGTACTGTCTGGATCCGCTCTGCGTATAAAATAGGTGATTTTCGCCCTTATCTGTTTCAAGGATAACGTTGAACCAGAAGTCTCTCCTCTGAAAAGCTGACCGTCTGAAGTTTTATGAAGATAGACCTTTAAGCAATCCACTGGGCAGAGGAATTCTTCTTCCTTCAGAGGGCAGATTCTCCAGGGACCCCATCTCTTATTGGGCAGCTCGTTCTTGGCGAGAAACGACGGGTCCGGAAAGAGGTTCAGTTCTCCGCTGTCTGTGAACTGAATGTGGCCATCATCCCTCGAGAGGGCCACTATTTCGCTAACTCTGGCTCCTGAGGCTAGTGCAAATAAGAATATCACCTTTTGAGTCAAGTCTTTCAGTGAGCAATCTTCATTGTTCAGGGTTGAGTTAACTGAAGAACTTTATCCAAAGGCCATGAAATGGGCTTTGGAGGAGCTGCAGGCCGAAGTTTAGCCCAGGCTTTAGGAATCTTGTTGAAGATTTCATTAGAGAAGTCTACCTGGAAGGCGTATAGTATTGGTCAGGCTAGGGTGGATTTACATGCAGTAATCGTATAAGCTGCTAAACCTTGTTCATGAAGATGGATGAAGAAGGACAAGCAGAAATCCTTAGATATCTCCTCAGGATTCTTCGCCTTGACAAAGGCCACCCATTTCTTCCAGAAAGACTCATATTGTCTTCTTGTTGACTTTGACTTGTATTCTTCTAAGAAGTTAATATTGTCTCTAGAAATCCCAAACCGTTTCTTGACTGCTAGGGCGAGAAAATCATGAGATGAAGGTTCTGGGTTTTCTCTGATGAAGCAGAGACAATGAATTTCTGCGCTTGCTGAGTCAGAACTGGTTCCGGCAATGGGACCAGCTTCAGGCGTAGTTCCGTTATCAGAGGGAACCAAACGCTGTTGGGCCACTTGTGGGCCACTATTGCTGCTGTCCCTCGAAAGGATCTCAGTTTGTCGAGGACTTTCAGCAGAAGGTTGGTTGGAGGGAACAGGTGGACATTGCGTCTGTCGCTTCCACTAGAGGATCCTCATACGGGGCTACATACCGGGGTAGCTTCCTGTTATCGCTCGTTGCGAAGAGGTCTATCTGCAGTCCTGGGACTTTGCGTAAAATGAAAGAGAATGATCTTGTGTCTAGAGACCATTCGGACTCTATCGGGTTGACCCTGGATAGAGCGTCCGCCGTCACATTGCGGAACCCTTGAAGGTGGACTGCTGACAAGTGCCATCTCTTCTTCTGGGCTAGACGAAGGATGGCCAATATCCCTTGATTTATGTGAGGCGATCTCGAGTCATGTCGATTTAGGCATCTCATTACTACTTCGCTGTCTAGAACCAAACGAATATGGATTGGGCAGCGAAGTTTCAGCTTTTTCAGAGATAGAAAAACTGCCATGGCTTCCAGAAAATTGATGTGGAAGGACTTGAAGAGGGGAGACTAGGTTCCTTTGACTTTCCGATGATGAGAATGACCTCCCCACCCCTCCTTCGAGGCATCCGTATGAACGGTGACTGCTGGAGGAGGTGGTTTCAAGGGTACCTTGTTTCTTAGGTTCTTGGCCTCCGACCATGGCTTGAGTAGTGATCGCAGACGATTTGGTATCGGTCTTTGTAGATCTCTTCAAGCGTTTGATGCGTATTTTCTCCAAACTCCTGATGCATCTTTTAATTGTGCTCTCAATACTGGATCTGTCACTGAGGCAAACTGGAGGGACCCCAAAACTCTCTCCTGTTGCCTTCTTGATATCCTGTCGGATTGAAGGGGTCTTTTGACAGATCCTACTATCTCTTTCCTCTTCTTTGATGGAATGGAAAGGCAGTGTGACTGTAGGTCCCAGTGGACACCCAGCCAGTGGAACTTTTGAGCTGGAGAAAGCCGAGACTTTTTCAAGTTGATCTTGAATCCTAAGTGTTCCAGGAACTGGATCACTTTCTTGGAGGCTTGCATGCATTCTTCCTCGGATGCTGCCCATACCAGCCAATCGTCCAGGTAGGCTACCACCTGGATTCCTTTCAGGCGTAGTTGATAAATGACTGCATTCGCAAGCTTTGTGAATACCCTTGGGGCTATGTTTAGGCCGAAGGGCATGGCTCTGAAAACGTACTTTCTTTTCTGTAGTTTGAACCCTAGGTAGGGGGAAACTTGACGGTTGATTGGAACATGCCAGTATGCATCCGTCATGTCTATAGAGACTGTGAATGCCTGTTTGAGCAAAAGGGTCCTTATGTGCTGAAGCGTCAACATTCTGAACATGTGGTTCACTATGAACTTGTTGAGTGGTGATAAGTCCAGAATGACTCTGAGCTTTTCAGAATCCTTCTTCGGAACACAAAATAGCCTTCCTTGAAATCTAATGGACTTTGCCTTCCGTATAATTCTTTTGTTCAAGAGTTCCTGAACATATTCTTCCAGTACGGGGGTTGAGTGTTGGAAAAATTGAAGGAAGTTTGGTGAAGTTGAGCTCCAACTCCACCCTAGTCCTTTCTTGATTAGGCTGTGGGCCCAGGGATTGAAGGTCCAACGATCCCGGAAGTGGAGAAGTCTCCCTCCTACTGGCAGCATCTCACTTGGTGTGCTGGTTGGAGGACTTACCTCCTCGGCCACGTCCACCTTTGTTGCCCCTACCTCTGAAGGGGCGTCTAGAGGATCCTCGAAAGGAACCTCGAGACTTCGGCTTAAAGGTAGTATAATGTATGGATGTTTAGGTAGGAAGTTCTATTAACCATAATAATTACCTGGAACAGAGATGAATAATCGTTAGTAATTATTTCTCAGCTGATCCCATCTTCGTTGATATGTGTTTGATGGATAATAATACGTTGGTATTATAAAATACGTCTTTAATGTATAAAAGACTACATTATGAACTTCACTTTGTGACAGCTGACTCTCAAGTGTATATGGAGCGTCTTACACAAATCTCACAAACCAAAACATTGCTAAACAAAAGAGCATCGATCTGAAAAGACTTAAATCCTACTCCAGTACAAATCATAAAGAATCACATCTTATCTGAGGTAACCAACAAATGTTTGAATCCTAATACCAAAACAAATCATTACTCTTATGATCAAAGCATAACATGTCTTATTCATGCAACATGATGCAATGTTGCGCAATACCTGAAACACTTGAAATAACATAGCACATTGTTACAATAATACATAACAGTCTCCTCCCCCTTAACTTGACATTGTAAAAACACTCATAAATCTAATCTCTCAGGGGGCTTTCCTCTGTTAATCCTATTAGGAAGCACTTTAACCTCATCTTGTACTGGTACATGAATTGGTTCTGAATCTACATTGGATGTTGGACCATCTTGGTTAATACTTGACTCATTTGATCTAACTACTTCTTTAAGTTTCTCATCTCTAACATTCACATGCTCTACTGTCTTTCTGTTTAACGGCTGTAATTGATCAACATGACGTTTTACAACATTATCACCAACACGAACAACATAATGTAAATTTCCTATCTCTCTTACAATCTCTCCTGGTACCCACTTCTCTGGAGTGTTGTACGATCTTACCATGACATCAGACAAAGGTAAAAAATGTCTTACATTAGGAAGCTTTGCTACTTGTTTATACCCTTTATCTTCTAAATCACTTTGCAAACTTGGATACAACAAATCTAACTTACACCTTATCCTCCTTCCCATCAACAAATTTGAGGGTGCCACGCCTGTTGTGCTGTGCGGCGTTGTTCTATAAGACAATAAAAATTTTGACACATGCAAAAACACACTACTTGAATTCGCTCTTCTACACTTCATATTGTGCTTAAATGTTTGGACAAATCTTTCAGCCTCTCCATTAGTGGATGGATGATATGTAGCTGAAAATGTATGCTTTATACCATTGACATTACAAAATTCTTTAAACTCTTGCGAAGTAAATTGTGGACCATTATCTGTAACAATTCTTTCTGGAATACCATGCGTTGAAAAAATTTGCATTAACTCTTTTATTGTGGCGTAAGACGTTGTCGTCTTCATTGGGATAATTTCTGGCCACTTACTGTAAGCATCTACTACTATCAAAAACAAATAATTCAAAAAAGGACCTGCAAAATCTATATGCACTCTTTGCCATGGATACCTGGGTAACTCCCACGGGTGCATTCTAGCAAATTGAGGATTGTTTTGTTGCATAACACAATTCATACAATTCTTTATATAACATTCCACATCTTTATCTACACCTGGCCACCATACAAAAGTTCTCGCAATTGACTTTGATCTTACAATACCTTGGTGATCAGCATGTATTTCAGACAAAACCTTATTTCTTAGTGAATTAGGAATAACTACCCTGGAACCTCTCATCACTATTCCTTGTGTCACACTCAATTCATACCATATATCCTTATACGGTTTACAATTTTCCTCCTTTCCACATAAGTCCCTACCTGTCATTAAACTCTCCAAAACCTTACTAAGTACTGGGTCTTGCTTGGTACTGTGTGCTACATCTTTTGCAGTTATTGGTACATTACATACTGAAATTAATAAAACACTGTCATCATACTCTTCTGGAGCTTTGTCTACGGGTAATCTGGATAAAGCATCTGCATTACCCATATTTGATGTTGGACGGTATTCTATATCATAGTGGTACGCTGCTAACGTAACTGCCCAACGTTGTAGTCTTGCAGCTACCAACGTAGGTAAACTTGCTTTTGGACCCAATATTGCTAATAAAGGTTTATGATCTGTAACAAGTGTGAACTTTTTCCTACCATAAAGATACATATGGAATTTTTTAACTCCATAAACTAATGCTAAACCTTCCTTTTCTATTTGAGAGTAATTCCTTTCTGCCTTGTTCAATACTCTAGAAGTGAATGCAATTGGTTTTTCTGTTCCATCTGGCATTACATGAGATAATACTGCACCTAAACCTATGTTTGATGCATCACGTGCTAATTTAACTGGTAAATCCATTCGATAATGTACTAAGAATGTAGGTGATGTTATTTCCTGCTTGATTCTTTCAAAAGATTCCTGACACTCTTTTGTCCACTTCCATTCTACACCCTTATTCAACAGATTATACAATGGATGTGCAATTGTAGACAAATTCTGAATGAAATTCCCATAAAATGTTACTAAACCTAGAAATGATTGTAATTCCTTAACATTTTCTGGCACTTTTGTTGATTGTACAGCTTTAATCTTCTCTTTAGTTTTGTGAATACCCTTGCCATTTATTACAAAACCTAAGTATTCCACTGAATCAACTTCTAAAATACATTTGTTCTTATTTACTCTAATATTATGTTCCTTCAACTTCTTCAGAACTGTTCGCAATCTTTCTCTATGTTCTCTTGTGTCTTTACCCGCAATTAAAATATCATCTATAAAAATGAATACTCCTTGCATTCCTGAAAAAATCTTATCCATAGTTTGTTGCCATATAGCTGGACTACTTGCAACTCCATAAGGTAATCTCTTTGGCCTAAACAAACCTAAGGATGTATTTACTGTACATAATTCTTGTGAAGTTTCATCCATGGGAAGCTGTTGAAATGCTTGTCTTAAATCTAATTTAGAAAAAACACTGCATCCTGACATAGTTGCAAACATGTCTTTCGGATTTGGTAAGGGATGTTGAGCTACTTGCAGTTGTGGATTTAACGTTACTTTGTAATCTCCACACAACCTAACCTGTCCACTTTCCTTCACAATAGGAACTAATGGTGTAGCCCAATCTGAATATGTGACCTTTTCCCAAGAACCTTCACTTTCTAATCTCTTGATTTCTGTTTCAACTGCACTTTTCAATGCATACGGTACTGGTCTCGGAGCAAAAAATCTAGGAGAACTGTCAGGTTTCAAAACTAAAATTGCCTTTGCGTTCTTTACTGTACCTATTTTATCTTCAAATACGTCTTGAAACTCTGATATGATATCACCCATAGACATTTCATTTTTGCTTTCATCTTGTCTACCTGCAACCTTCAAAATACTAGGCCAATCTAACTTCAAATACTGTAGCCAATCTAAACCTAGCAAAGTTTGTCCATTACCTTTTACTACTGTTAATGGCATTCTCTCTAATTTCTGTTCTTTGTACTGTACTTCTACGTTCGAAGCACCTATTACCTGAATATCAAAACCATTATAACCTTTCAAAACTCTATTTGTACCTTCTAATAACAAATTAGGAATGCCTTTAGCCATTTTCTCAGACATAATTGATACATCGGCTGCTGTGTCAACTTGCATCAAAATTGGTTTACCATTTATGATTACTTCTACCATGATATGTTTCTTTGCACCTTTATTGACTGAATTTATGTGAAACGCAAAATCAGTTTCTGAACTAACCTGATTATCATGAACATTTTCCTCATTATTCTCTTGACCCATAGTATCAACTGTAGCATTTATTTTCTTTGCGTACTGTTTAGGAAATCTACAAGCAGTTGCAAAATGACCTAGCTTTCTGCAATTCTGGCATGTCTGTCCAGTAGCAGGGCATTTCTTTGCTTCGTATGCAAGATGATCAGTTTTACCACACCTAAAACACTTGGGTTTTTCCTGTTGCTTCTGTGTATAACCCTGATTCTGATATTTATGAACAATAGTGTTAGGCACTTTTCTATGACTAGGCTTTGACATATTTCTTCTCTGATTCTCATTAGTTTTCCACTTAGAACCTATTGTATTAATTTTAGAATTTTCCATTCTATTGCTTGTAGAACTACCTATTATGTGACTTTGCCTATTTGATGTTTCTAAAGCTCTGCCTGTTATCAATACCTTTTCTAATGTTAAATCTTTATCTTGCAATAATTTCTTTCTTAGC
The DNA here is from genome assembly GCF_036898095.1 of Palaemon carinicauda. Lineage (NCBI taxonomy): Eukaryota > Metazoa > Arthropoda > Malacostraca > Decapoda > Palaemonidae > Palaemon > Palaemon carinicauda. The sequence continues at coordinate 116,331,248 of NC_090727.1, read as the reverse complement.
TCTTCTGATGTGCAATGTGCAATTACTTGATCTATGATAACATTTTCTAACTCTAGAAATTCACATGAAACAGCTAAACTCTTTAGTCTAGTCACAAATGCATCTAAACTTTCATTTTCTTTCTGATAAGCTTGCGCTGAAAACTGGTATCTTTCAAAAAATTTATTGACTTGAGGAGCAAAATATGTGGTAAGAGCCTTAATTGCAGCTTCACTTGTGTCATCTGTAGGCTGCAAAGTCTTAAACACTTCCCGAACTTCCCTACCTGCTGTATGAAGTAATAATGCCTTCTTTTGTGCATCCTTCATGTTCCCTAATGCTTCTAAATAAATCTTAAATTCCTCACACCACTGTTGCCATCGTGTTGCAACAGAATTAGGCTCAGTAGTGACGCTAAAACCTGGTGGCGGTTCGATATTAAAAGGCATTTTGTTTGCTTACCTTGTGGTAGGTTAAGTTGCTATACTGCAGTCACAAGTATACTTCCTACCTACCCAACTTAAATTTCACCCCTTTGTGTATTTGATGAAATTCCTATTCTGCTGCTGGTAAAATCTTCATTGGGCGATTTTACTCTTGATTTCCTACTGTAAAAACGGAACTTCTCTTGTGCTGGCCGTCTTTGTACATAGGCTCCAATGCTTCTCCCTGCTTGCTTCTCCCTGCTTGTCCGTCGTCCTCAATCGTCGCCAAAATATGATGTATGGATGTTTAGGTAGGAAGTTCTATTAACCATAATAATTACCTGGAACAGAGATGAATAATCGTTAGTAATTATTTCTCAGCTGATCCCATCTTCGTTGATATGTGTTTGAAGGATAATAATACGTTGGTATTATAAAATACGTCTTTAATGTATAAAAGACTACATTATGAACTTCACTTTGTGACAGCTGACTCTCAAGTGTATATGGAGCGTCTTACACAAATCTCACAAACCAAAACATTGCTAAACAAAAGAGCATCGCTCTGAAAAGACTTAAATCCTACTCCAGTACAAATCATAAAGAATCACATCTTATCTGAGGTAACCAACAAATGTTTGAATCCTAATACCAAAACAAATCATTACTCTTATGATCAAAGCATAACATGTCTTATTCATGCAACATGATGCAATGTTGCGCAATACCTGAAACACTTGAAATAACATAGCACATTGTTACAATAATACATAACAGGTAGTTGATTGCCTTTCAAACACTGGGGTGAACACGGGCGACTGGGTCGCCAGCGTTTGGGGCACCAGTTGAAAGGTGGTGGTTGGTTGTGCCACCGTCTGGGGCATCGTGGCCATGGGAAGCTGTTGCTGTTGCTTTGGCCGAGAGGGCACTCTTGGTCGTTTTGACTTGTTCTTTGGCTGGGGACCCTCATCAGCGGAAGATTTCCTTTTAGAGGACAAGCCCCATTTGGAGAGGAGATTCCTATTCTCCGAAGCGGCTTTATCTACGACCTCTTTGACCACTTCACTTGGGAAGAGGTCTTTTCCCCAGATATTGGAAGCTATCAGCTTCCTTGGTTCGTGCTTCACTGTAGCAGAAGCGAACACAAACTCCCTACAAGCCCTTCTGGCTTTAATGAAATTGTACAAATCCTTGGTGACTGTTGCTAAATGAGACTTGGCAAAGACCATGTACATATCTGGGGTGTCTGGGATGCTTGCCATAGTCTCTAAGCCAGTCTGCAGAGACATGGAAGCAGTGAGACGTTCCTTAGTCTCCTGTTCCCTGCACAGGAGAAACTCTGACAGCTTTGGGAGATCTTCGTTGAACAGCCGTCCAGCGATATCTGCCTCTAGCTTCCCAACTGTGAAGGTGTTATGGACATCCTTCCAATCCTTATCATCTGAAGGGAAGGCGAGGGAAAATAAAATGGTCTACACTCTTCAAGTGTAGGGCAAGGTTTCCCTGCCTCAACTGCCTTTAAGGCTGCCTTAAACCCTTTGTCCATAAAGGGGAAGGCACGTTCGGAGTCAGCAATAAAGGATGGGTGCTTTTTGCTTAGAGCCGGCACCTTGAAACTAGTAAAGGCCCTCTCTTTCAAGGTGGTTGTATATAAGGCCTGTGCCTTAGATAGTTCAAGGACAATCGTCTCCTTCGGCTCTGTTTCCTCCTTGGATGCTGGTTCCGTCCTCAGACGGACATAGCAATCTGGATAGGCCCCTTTACTAGGCCAAAATTCGATTTCCTCTACCGGAACTGTTCCCAGTTTCTCTGAGAGGAAGATCTTCCCCCCCCCCCCCCCCCGACATAGGCATATGCTCTGCGTACCTCTATGGGTTAACGTCAGAGAAGGCGGGGAGGTCCTTAATGTTTAACCTCTTCGGGGCTAAACGTGACGCAACTAGCTGATGAATCTCCGTCCGGAAAGATGCTTCTTTCTCGGACCATTTGTTCTGAATGTCCTGCACCATGGACAGTAGCAAGTGTAGCGTACTTGTAATGGAATCCAACTGGGGTGCGGTGGAAGAAGTCGAAGGCGTCGGTTCAGTCGCTGCTGCAGACGATACCGAAATTGTTTTGGTTATCTCGATTCCAGTCTCAGGAGGTATCTCATCCTCCTGCTCCAGTTCATCCACTAGGAGATTGTTCTCAGTCTCCTCCGAGACAACAGACATGTTTTCCTCTAATTGGATGCTCTGAAAGGCATTTGAAACGTCAGGTTCTACCGGAATCTGAACTAATGGGATCCCAGGTTGAGCCTGGGGAACAATTGCATCCGCAGATGCATTAGGGAAGAGACAATCCCTCATCCTCTCATTAGGAAGGTATGGGCCAGAAGTGTTCTTCTGAAAGCCCCTGATTCATTTACGCAGCGTGTCCATTGCTGCATCCCTAGACTCAGTAGACTTTTGATCATCAAAAGCCTCTTTAATCAGTTTGCCACAAACGGTACATACCTGTGGGTCCCAGTACTTGAGAGCCCCTTTGGTGAGTGCGCAGCGAGCATGGGCCCTGCACATGCCATGTCCGTAGAAGCTCTTACTACGGACCCTGCAAAAGTTGTTCCCACACACGGGATGCTTCTCCTGTAAAGAAAGAAAAGCTATAAGTATTCAGTGAAATTCTCAGATTTCAGCATACATATTTTAATCAATATTTGATTGATATTTAATTTATATTTAATTAATATTAGCTTGGATAGAGTAAGCTAGAAAGATACCTACATGTGTTTCCTGTCCAGCCCATTGCTATGACCTCCTCCAATATTGAACTAAAGATTCATAATGAATTCAAGGGGAAGATAATATCCTTGGATATAAGGTGTCTTCTTAATACAATCTTCCATGTTCAATATAGGGGATCAAATTAATGGATAATAACCATTGATTGGTAGAGAGAATCACTCCCTAAAAGTGATAGTCTCACAATTGGCTGCCCATGAACCACTTGTAGGTTGGAAAACTTTTGGGCTACAGCAATGACTGGTGGCGGCATGTCGCCAGTATTGCTGGGCTTGCCGGCATCTGCCGGACCAGCCGGCGTATGCCGGACCCGCCGGCACATGCCGGGCCTGCTGGCATATGCCGGACTTACCGGTATATGCCGGGCCTTCCGGCATATGACGGCATAGCCGACATATGCCGGGCCTAATCTGGGCTATTTGAAACAGATACTGTCTTCAAAGTAGTGGGTGGCAGGTCGGCAGTTACCGCTCTGCCTGCTGGCAGCCGAAGGATCCCTCTATCAAGTAGGACCCGGCAGCAACCGGCGGCAACTATATAAATTCTGGGTGGCTGGCTGCCGGCCGGCCGTTGCCGGCAGCCGGTCATAGTATGTTCATTGTCGTTGGGTTGTCGATCAGCGACACCCACAGCAAGTGGTGGCAGAGTAACTGCCGGCCGATAGACACCCAACATGGCCGACGACAGCTACTAGCTACCGGCGGCCGGCCCAGTAAATGGAAAGGCAGAGAGAAAGAGAGGATGGGGGACGGCAAAGACTCAGCCTTGCCGGCCTACATCCCGAAAGAGGGTGCAAGTGGAAGGGGGAATTATATTCGGGCTTCCACTCAACTATATCCCATTCATATGGGGTATGGAAGGCAGTCCAAGGGAGGACTGGAGAGCACACTCAAAGAAATGAGGGTACCTGCCGGCAGCCGGCCCAACCGGCAGCAGACAGGGAACCTCAGGCCAATTCTATAGATTACCCATAGGGTCAAATGTAGAACAATGGCCAAAAGGGTGATGGTTCATCCAACACAAAAGAGACAGTGGGGAAGGGGTAAAAGTCCTACAAGTAAGGTAAAACCCTAGAGCATTACCTAACTTGAAGGATTCTGATCTCATAAAGTAACCTCAAGTAGGAGAAATTATTTTCCCGGGTTAGGTTAGTTAAGTGAGAAAGCGGCCATAGGACACAATCTCACTAGAGAACAGAATCTCGTACCAGAGATCTTAGGTAAGGAAGAAATCATTTCTTCATACTGAGATCTACTAGTACAGGACTGTCTGCCAGACCGAGGAAGGAGGAAATTGATATACAAGAACCATCAGTATGGCCTAGGGAGGACTAGCCTCCTGAACGGCAACCTAACCTGACTTGGGAAGCCATTTCACCAAGACAGTAGGATGCCTAACACAGACTTTACTCTGATTTTCCGTTCTCAGCTCAAAACCGTGTCAGTAGTTAAGAGAAAGAGACGAAACACCCCAGTAAATTTTGCCAGAACACAGTTCGCAGCAAAGTTAACTGAGGGTAGCCTAAGCTGATCAGAGGGAAGGGGAATTGCTCTTAGATCTCGTTAGAGATAGTATCGACTTAAAAGGTATAGGAGGTGTCAGTCTCCCTTTAAAAGACAATACAAGAGCAATGAGGGACATGTAAGAAAGTATACTAGGCTATTAAGTCTAGGAGCATAGAGAATCGTTCACCGAAACTCTCTTGTATACTATCTTGGAAGAGGAAAATGTTATGCAGTAATATCTTAATTGTATAAAATATTGCCTGAGCTTCAATAAAACTTTACCAGGAAGGTTATATCATGCATGAAGTGTGTAGGTGCCTAGGCTAGGAAGCCTAGCACTCATGAGGCTCGATCATAAAATGGATTTTGAGCGAAGCGAAAAATCTACTTTTGGGCTTAAGCCATGTCGCCCTGATGGAAGGTTCCTTCAGTAGCTTCCTAGGGTATATTTAACTACAGTGGATATTCCCAGAGAATTAAACTAAAGGTTATCACAGAATTCTAACTTCTGGTGCGAGTACCCTAAAGGTTTCCCTCTAGGATATCGTATATCAACAGGGGACGCATGTATTAACATGCCACATAGCTATCTGCACCCCATATAGAGTTAACACTTCGATATGGGAATGGGCTGAGTAACTGAGGAGCCGTTCCAAAGTTACTCTCATCCGTGGCTACTTTTGGTACTCGAAACGTAAACAAACGGGCGCCATTGCTAAATGACGTCACGTCCGTCCTCATCCTTTCGCCTGTAGCTCCTACGCTAAGTTATATTTTTCCCAAGTGCCTCTTTTATCTGCTTACATCGCCGTTATGTCGCAGCCTTCAGCCTCGCCTTCTTCTGGAAAGTTGAGTACCAGGTCCTAGTATTGTTTAAATAAGCTCTGGCCGTAAAGTAACTTCTATTTTTCCTAAAATATTGTGTTTTGTGGCGGAGCTGTGCCAATACCGGACGCGCCATGACGGCGTCGCTGTTCACGTTGCATGCTTTATTTAGTTAGCCAGAACAGCCTTCTCCGGTCCTTTAACTAATTGATATTATTAGTTATTTAGTCTTCATAGCTAGGAAATCATTATATCGTGTTTTAGCGCTCGTTAGACTACGGTCATTGATCGACCCCATACTAGATCGCTAGCCTATCCCCTAGGCTTGACAGCCTAGTGCTCACTTCATGCATGATATATATCAGTGTTCCTATGTTAAGTTATGAAGATTTTGGCATTTTCAAACATACTAGTTACTGTGATGTAAGTGTTTTCACCTTCGGGGACCATACAAGGGACTGAGTTGGTTTGTGTACCAACCCCCTCCTACCCTAATGTAAGAACCCTTGTATGCTCCCTATTCCCCTTACCTATGGGTAATTCCCTCCGAGTAGCCTTGCTTTTCCCTTATTCTATAATAGGGAGAATATTGTCTTCACCCAGAGTATTTATCGCTTCTCAGCCTACCCTAAGGGAATGAACCCCCCTTAGGGTCACACCTGAGACCTTAGGAAGGGCTCTGCCCTTCCCCAGTTGCACTTGGTTGGGTTACTCCTTCCTCCCTGCAACTAGCGATGTGTCTTTCCAGGCTTTCCTAGCCTAGGAGTTGATCCTCCTAATCTAGGTTAAGCTCTGGGGGCAGACTCTGGCTTATTATAGTTTAGGACAGTACATTAGTACTGTACCTAATCTGGGCTACCTATCCAAGGTTAGGGAGTGTTCTCCCTTGCCTTGGTGGCCTCTCTCATACAGAGTCTACCCATTTAAGAAAGACCCCTACTTCTCCCTCCCCACTCTATCCCTTTGGTGTAGGCCTGCCTACACACCCCTGTCCTCGGTCCTACAACTCCTCCCTTGGGTGGAGTGGTAGGGCTAACCTTGTTCTCCTGCTGAGCTGGCCGCTCTGGTACACATACCTTCATACCGTGCCTGCCGGAGGAGGATTCTCCCTCTTTGAGTGCTCTCTATCCCTCACTTGGGTTACCTCAGGTTCCCAGCCGTCTGCCGGCCCACTGCCGCCGGATGTTAGGAGTACCTACTCCTATCATGAGTGCACTCTCTCCGGAGGGATGCCGGAGGGGTATAGGATATTACCCCTCCCATCCCTCCTTACCTTTCTCTCTCTCTATCATGGTGCCGGTCCCTTGCCGCCTCTACTGCCGGCGATAACCGCCGCTACCTCAGGTGACCTCTATTCATAAGATACCTCCCCTCTACGACGTCAGCCTACCACCTGCCGAAGGCTGCCGCCTTCCGTCGACATTCCGCCGACGTCCCACCCCTTATATTTACCTAGCGACAGCCGGCCGACTGCCGGAGACTGCCGCCCATCTGCCGGCATTGATTGCCGGCAGTCTAGGTATCCACCCTTTATATATATATATCTTATAAATTGAACTAAGGTTCACCATGCCGTCAGCCTCCGGCTGCCGGAGACCGCCTCCTCTGCCGGCGACCCGCCGCTGTGCCGGCGGTCGCCACTGTGGTATTGTCCATCTCGGTTGCTCAGTGTGTCCTCCTTGATGTTTTCCACCCTGCAGGGCCGGCCTCCGGCATGCCGTCGGTCTGCCGGGGCCCCCTAATGAGGCGCTAAGGGACATGTACCCCTTCCTTGGTTGCCGGCAACAGGCCGGCAGTCAATCGGATGCAGCCAGATAGCCTGGCCACCTCCATATAGGTATTGTTATACCAACTAATATAGTGGCTATGCTGTTTGATTGCACATTACAACATTTCCAGCATATTCTGTGCATCTCAGTGCAGTCGATTGCCGGAACCTACATTTTACTAAGGGGTTTATCCTATTTTCCCATTTCCCCCAAGGCTCTGAGCGGTCTCAGATCCTTTTACACTCTGCGGACAATTCCTTTTTAGGAAGCCTAGCTTGGCTCATCCATACGGATTTTCCGTCATTTGAGACCCTCGGGTCCTAAGGAATTGTCTACGGATAAGGTTACGGTAACCGGCTGGGCGGGATTCACAAGTATGTGTCTATCCCTTCCTGCTCATCAATCTTGAACATTAATATGCTATTATAGATTAAGTTATTCTTAAGTCTAGAGTAATGTAAGTCATTCTTATGCCTTCCATGTACTCATGATCTCTTTCTTTTACAGGAGTATGTGAAGTGTGAAAGCAGCTTCTGTGGAGTTAAACGCCCGGACTTCTACGGGCACAAGGCGTGCCGGACCCCTGCCCCCTGCGCCGCCAAGAAAGGCAACCTTAAATTCTGGGATCCGCAGAACTCTTCAGTCTGCAAGAGTCTTCTTGACGAGGCGTTCAACAATCCTCATACCACGAAGGTAAGGGACATCGCCAGAGAGAAGCTGCGCAAATTGGTGCGAGGCTTCCAAAAGAACGCTTCTGGACCGTATCTTCCCAATGAAGACTTGAGGGCTTTGCTTTTTCCGAAAGCATCCAAGGACTCGGTGATCCCTCGAGAACAGATTCCCACCGTCCAAATAGTGGTCGAACCCGACATCGTCATGGCACAGTCCATGCGTGAGTGCCATCTTGATTCCGACAACGTGGAACGTATGTCGGAGGTGTCTGAAGAAACGGAGAAGAACCTCATGGGCAAAGAGCTCGACTATGAGGAAGATCAGGTGGAATATCCTGACTCAGAGAACGAGGTTGCTCCAGCTCCCCCAGCAACTCCAGTGCCATCCGAGGAACCTGTTCCTTCGACTTCCGCCACCCCGGACCCTCTTCCATCGGCCACTCAAGAGGTCTTCAGAATGTTTGAAGCCCTCATGGACAAGAAGCTGAGAGAGACCCAGGAACAATTCCGGACGACTCTCGTCGGCTTCAAACAACCGAAAAAGATTTCGGTTAAGGACCTCACTACCTGCTCGGAAGCTAACTCTTGGAGATACGCCGAGCATATGCCAATCACTACTGGCAAAATCTTCATTAGTGAAAGGTTGGCTCTATTCTTCTGGAAGAAGTGGAATTCTTCCCGAACTTCGAGGCTTATCCGGACTGTTACGTCCGGCTCAGGTCCGAACCAGCCTCAAAAGAAGAGACCGAACCTAAGGAAGTGATAGTGTTCGATCTCGCGAAGGCCCAAGCTATGCTAGCTCAAGCAGTGAAGAGTCGGGGTTTCACAAACTCCAAGATGCCAGCACTGAGCAAGAAGCATCCAACCTTTGTTGCTCCAGCTACTGCGACCTTCCCCTTCGTTGAAAAGGCCTTCCAAGCGGTCATGAAGGCTGTGGAGGAAGGGAAACCTTGCCCTGCACTGGAGGAGTGCAGACCCTTCTCCCTCACTCTTCCCCCCGATGACAGATACTGGAAAGACATCCAGCTTACTTTCACGGTAGGGAAACTAGAACCTGATGTGGCCGGTCGTCAGTTCAACGAGGACCTCCCACGACTGAATGATCATCTCCTTCGTAGGGAACAGGATACTAAGGAGAGACTCGCCGCTTCGCTGTCACATCAGGTACAGCTAGAACTCATGGCTGGGGACACCAGAGTCCCGGACTTTTACATGGTCCTTGCTAAGTCACACCTGGCGACTGTGACCAAGTATCTGTACAGTTTCGCTATGGCTTGCAGAGCCTGTAGAGAATTCGTGTTCGCGAGTGCAACGGTGAAACACGAACCTCGGAGACTGATTTCCTCCAACATCTGGGGCAAACATCTCTTCCCGTCCGCCTTGGTGAAAGAGATAGTGGACAAAGTTTCTACGGAGAACCGGAACCTTCTCCACAAGTGGGGCATGTCCCGAAAGAGGAAGTCCTCTCAGGACGATGGCCCTCAGCCTAAAAGGAAATCCTCAAAGCCTAGGCCCCATCAACGTCAACCAAGACGTTAGTTTCCGAGTCCCGCTACTCCCCAAGTGGCTGCACAGCCACAGCAGACCTTTCAACTGGTCCCCCAGCCGGTGGTGTCGCAGTCGCCGGTCTTCACCCCTGCCTATGAGCAACATTCCACTACCTTTCGTCCCAGAGGTAGGGGCTCAGGCAGGGGCTCCGGCAGAGATTCTTCTCGCCGTCCCTCCAGAGGCAGAGGAGGAAGGGGAGCTAGCGGCCGAGGTGGCAAACCCTCGGGACACCAGAAGCAATGAAGTGCTTCCGGTGGGAGGAAGACTCCGCCAATTCCAGGATCGTTGGACCTTCGATCCTTGGGTACACAGCATCGTCAAGAAAGGACTGGGCTGGAGCTGGACTCAACCACCCCCATCTTTCCAGCAATTCTTCCAACAGTCAACCCCCCTCCTGGAAGAATATGTCCTGGAGCTCTTGAACAAGAAGGTGATCAAGAGGGTAAAGTCAACCAGGTTCCAAGGGAGACTCTTTTGTGTTCCCAAGAAAGACTCAGACAAACTCAGAGTCATTCTAGACTTGTCCCCTCTCAACAAGTTCATAGCGAACAAGAAATTCAAGATGCTGACTCTGCAACAAATAAGGACCCTTCTGCCTCACAGGGCCTATACGGTCTCCATAGACCTGGCGGATGCCTACTGGCACATTCCAATGAATCACTACGCTTCCTCCTACCTAGGATTTCGACTCCAAAGGAAAAGTTACGCCTTCAGGGCCATGCCCTTTGGGCTCAACGTGGCTCCACGAATCTTCACCAAGCTGGCAGACGCAATCGTCCAACAGCTACGTCTTCAGGGCGTCCAAGTGATGGCCTACCTAGACGACTGGCTAGTCTGGTCGACATCGCCCGAAGATTGTCTGAGAGTCTGCAACAAAGTCACCCAGTTTCTAGAGCATCTGGGTTTCAAGATAAACGCCAAGAAATCTCCCCTCTCTCCAGCTCAGAAGTTCCAATGGTTGGGAATCCACTGGGACCTTCAGTCACACCGCCTTTCCATTCCACAGAAGAAAAGGAAGGAAATAGCAGGGTCTGTCAGAAGGCTTTTAACCTGTTAACCGTCCCTCTCTCTGACCGTTTTCGCTTTGTGAGCGTCACCCCCTATCCAGCGGATTGGCGCTTAAGCTTATTAGACCATGCGGTCTCATCTTCTTGATGCATTTTTTTTTTGTTATTCATTTATGAACTTGTTTACTTTTTTTTTATTATTTTTTTTTCTTTTTTTTTATTTTTTTTTTTTTATAAATATACTCATTTAGTTATTGTTGAAATAATGAAGAAATTAGGTAAAAAAAAAATGCATGATTTCTTATATTTTTGTATTATTCATTACTTATGAACTTGTTTACTTTTCTTTTATGATTTTTTGTATTTATTTTCTTATTTTTTTGGCATAAATATACACATTCAGTCATTGTTGAAATAATGAACAAATTACGTAGAAAATATCTGAGGAAATAAAGAAAATTGCAAATAAACATTTTTATTTTAATCATGAACAAAACATATTTATCATTTTGTATTCCTATTCTATCTATATACCATGTCACTTTCCCCCAATTATGGGAGGTAGCCGACATCAAGGAAGAGAAAAGAAAAAAAAAAAAAACACAAAGGGGGACATTCATCTCTTTGCTCCTCTCATATTCCAGTTCTATTTATTCCTGTGTGTGCCATTCTTTGAAACATGGTGCTGCACACAAACCAACATCACATTCTTTACACCAGTAGGATGTTTCCTTCCTTTTGCCATTTTTCCTGCAAAGAGCACATTTCCTTAGTGGTTTTTGCTTTTTTTCGGTAGGAGGGCAATATTCAGGGAAATGTCTTTCAAATAAGCGTGAAGGCTTTGCAACAAGTCTTGTTGGTCTTCTTATTGCATCCTTATTTCTTCTTGCATATGTAGACACCATTCTTTCAGCTAGCCTCAGTGTAAACTCCCGTCTTGGAAACTTTCCACCAAGCATTTTGTACGTAATGAAAGCATTTAGGAGACACATGTCTAGCATGTGCCGAAATACCTTCTTGTAATACTTTTTCAGCCTGTTTCTTGCTGTTGAAAAATGTACCATAAGATTATCTGATAAATCAACACCACCCATATTGTTATTATAGTCCTCAATTGCTTTTGGCTTAGACTTTTCATGTCCTCTCCTAGATTTTACAATTTTCATGGAATCATCGTGCAGAGTACTCAGAACACATACGTCTTTCTTGTCTTTCCATTTCAACACCATTGATTTGTTTCGGAATGCTGCTACGGTTTCACCTTTTTTTAGTTTAGCATTTTTTATAAATGCTGGCACATCTTTTCTCGTGAGTCTCAGAGTGCCAACAGTTTCAGTTTCATTGTCAACAAGCATATCTGCGAGTGTGGGACTAGTATAAAAATTGTCTGTATAAAGACAATATCCCTTTCCTAAAAGAGGATCCATAAGAGACATAACAACTCTAGATGTCACAGGAAGATTCTTGTATTTATCCAAAAATGTTGTGTTTTTACCTGAATAAATACAAAAGTTCCATATATAGCCAGTGCTACTTTCACAAAGTTCAAAAAACTTTATACCAAATTTTTTCCGCTTTGCTGGGATATATTGAACCCATGAGAGGTTCCCCTTCCATCCCATCAGAGACTCATCAATAGATATATTCTTTCTTGGAATATAATTTTCCCGAAACTTCTTCAAAATAAGGTCTGTGAATGGTTTTATTTTAGCTGTCTTTCTTCCAGGCCCATCTGTTATGGTTGCATTGTCTACTAAATGCAGGAATTTTTGCAGCAAATCAAATCTGCGACCACTCATCACTTTCCGATAAAAAGGAGTAGCAATACTTTCACGTGATGTGAAATACATTGAATTTTCTAACTTTGAATCAATGCCCTGCAAAATAAGTAGGCCTACAAACAGTTTCATTTCACACGCATCTGTATCATACCACCTATTTACTCTTGATTGTGAGGATAATCTATCTCCATTTTCATCTAGAAATTCCCCTGCATATCTGTTAGTTTCTGTCACGAGATAATCAATAACTTCATCAAAAAATTTAGCAAAATATTCCATTGGATTTTCCTTATCTATGATGATGAACTTTACACCACTATCTCCACGAAATGTGAATGGAAGCTTGCTCTTTCCTTTCCTCGTCCAGTCAGATGGCAAAACGTTTTCGTCATCACTCGATGAAAATTCATCTTCATTCTCACTAGAGCACGTGGAGCTATCACTCTCATCTTGAATTTCCTCTTCACCATCAGTACTTTCTTCTCCATCAGTACTTTCCTCAATCATAAATCGTATTTCCTCCTCTGATAGCGTAATTTTTTTACGAGCGCTCATCGTGAAGGGTAGCGGGGAGATGAGAAAAATACAGGAGGCACCCGTCTCAGCCGAACACCAAATGCGTACTGAAGAAACAGTTCTACTAAACGTTGTATCGAGTGAGCGCAGTTGCCAATGATTACCAGATTTGGCGAGGGTGTTGCCAGACGATGTTCCTTTCGTTTTCTATACGTATGAGCGTGATATGCCGTCGAAGACACCTTGAAAGTATCTTCTAAAGTGGTGGACGTCATATGCCGTCAAGTGCAGTTGCGCAAAGAAAATGGAGGACGGCATATGACGTCGGAGACGGTTAACAGGTTAAAATCCAAACGGATCTCAAGACGCCAACAGGAACAAGTTCTCGTCTCTCTACAGTTCGCCTCAGTGACAAACCCAGTGCTTCGCGCACAGCTAAAGGATGCCACGGGAGTCTGGAGACGATTCGCATCCATCGCTCGAAGAGACCTCAAGAGACGGCTTCCGAACAGACTTCGCTTACTTTTAAAGCCGTGGTCAGAAGCAAAGGCCCTGAAAAGGTCAATCCCTCTTCAACACCCGCCTCCATCGATCAACATCCACACGGACGCTTCACTGGAGGGTTGGGGAGGTCACTCCCACCAACAGCAGGTTCAAGGAACATGGTCTCCCCTCTTCAAGACGTTTCACATCAACATCTTGGAGGCCATGGCGGTTCTTCTCACCCTGAAGAAACTCTCCCCGCCTCCCTCGATCCACATCCGTCTGACTCTGGACAACTCGGTGGTAGTCAGATGTCTAAATCGTCAGGGCTCGAGATCGCCCCAGATAAATCAGGTGCTTCTCCCTATCTTTCGTTAGGCAGAAAGGAAGAAATGGCACCTGTCTGCAGTTCACCTACAAGGATTCCACAACGTGACAGCGGACGCTCTATCAAGGACAAGCCCAATAGAGTCGGAATGGTCTCTAGACGCAAGATCATTCTCCTTCCTCTCTCACCAAGTCCCGGAACTTCAGATCGATCTCTTCGCGACGAGCGACAACAATCAACTTCCTCGATATGTGGCCCCGTACGAGGACCCCAAGGCAGAAGCGGTGGACGCCATATCCCTGGATTGGAACAGATGGTCCAAGATCTACCTGTTCCCTCCACCCAACCTTCTGCTGAAAATCCTATCCAAACTGAGAACCTTCAAAGGGACAGCGGCCCTAGTGGCTCCCAAGTGGCCCCGGAGCAATTGGTATCCCCTGGTCCTGGAGCTGCGGCCCACCCTGATTCCCCTACCAGGCCCAGTCCTCTCACAACAAGTACAGAAGTCGACTGTCTTCGCTTCATCACTGAAAGTCAGGGACCTTCATCTCATGATTTTCTCTCCTTAGCCGTAAAGAAAAGGTTTGGGATCTCAAAGAAAAGCTTAGACTTCCTCGAGGAGTACAAGACAGAGTCTACCAGAAGGCAGTACGAATCTTCCTGGAAAAAATCCTACGGAGATCACCATTGATTTTTGCATGTCCTTCTTCATTCACCTTCATGGACAAGGGTTAGCGGCCAACACGATTTCCACCTGTAAATCGGCCTTGACTAGACTACTCCTATACGCCTTTCAGATTGATCTGTCCAGTGACATCTTCAATAAACTGCCAAAGGCATGCGCTAGACTACGCCCAGCACCTCCACCAAAACCTATCTCCTGGTCCCTGGACAAGGTGCTCCATTTTGCTTCTAGCCTGGACAACGATTCGTGCCCTCTGAAAGACCTGACTCAAAAAGTTATCTTCCTTTTTGCTCTCGCCTCGGGAGCCCGAGTCAGTGAAATAGTGGCATTATCAAGAGAAGAGGGTCATATCCTATTCACCGATACAAGAGATCTTACCCTCTTCCCCGATCCGACGTTTCTCGCCAAGAATGAACTACCCACCAAGAGATGGGGCCCTTGGAGAATCTGCCCCCTGAAGGAAGATGTCTCTCTATGCCCAGTGGAGAGTCTTAAGGTCTATCTTCGAAGAACTTCAAACTTCAGTGGAGGACAACTCTTCAAAAGAGAAACATCGGGTAGCGACCTGTCACTGAAACAACTAAGAGCGAAAATCACATACTTCATTCGCAGAGCGGATCCTGATAGTACACCCGCAGGTCACGATCCTAGGAAAGTCGCTTCTTCTCTGAATTTCTTCCAGAGTATGGATTTCGAAAGCCTCAAGAGCTTTACAGGCTGGAAATCATCGCGCGTGTTCTTCAAGCACTACGCAAAACAGGTGCATGAAGTGAAACATTTTGTGGTAGCTGCAGGTAGTGTTATGAAACCTGCTGCTTAAATCTGCATAGAACAGTGAGTTACTTGGGACTCTAACTCAACAGGTGCCTGTGTTGGCCCCTTTCGTGATACATAGTGATTTAATGGACACTTAGTGTTTCTAATAGACTGTTCTTTACCAAGGTGAAATGTCATAGAAATTCTACACGCGTGCCACATGCTCTAGAGCATGGAGTGTTTTTTTAACTTTAAAAGACTGGCGTTCCTCTGGGAACTTGTGTTTCTGAAAAGCAAACTTTCTTTTCAGACTCAAGACCACCGTCTTTCATTTTCTATGTACATTGTTCATTATTACTGTAAATAAATTCTATAATCATTATTGTAATTACTACTATAATGACCTGCAATCTTTAAAATAAAATGTCTATTTTATTACCATGTGCATCTCCTTTCGCTCCTATTCTTTATTAAGAAATATACAATTGTTATAGTTTCATTTACCTCTTTAATGTCTGATCAAAAAGAATAATATAAGTAATTATGTTATATACTCACTTATGCCTTGATGATATTCCTACTCGAATATTAACCTTTGTTCTGTCTCCGAGACCAGCATGATCTCTCCACCAGGTGAGTAGTTCTTCAATGATCACTTCGAGATATTCCTATTGTCCACCAGGACTTCCCTGCCAGGGGGGCAGGAAACCAGTTCATCATAGAATCTCTGGTAAGGACATTTACTAAAATATTGCTCGAAGCCCTTGGCACTTAGATTAAAGGGGAAAAAATCCACGATACATTAATTCTCTGGTATACTTCCATCAGGATGACATGGCTTGAGCCCAAAAAACGGATTTTGAGCGAAGCGAAAAATCTCTTTTTGGGTGAGATAGCCATGTCGTCCTGATGGACCCTCCCGTCTATTCTAGTTCAGCCTTTCAGGCCCCTCCCTGACCTACTGTATCGCGGAGATTGGTAGGAGCTGAGCTCAGGATGAGGACGGACATGACGTCATTTAGCAATGGCGCCCGTTTGTTTACGTCTCGAGTACCAAAAGTAGCCACGGATGAGAGTAACTTTGGAACGGCTCCTCAGTTACTCAGCCCATTCCCATATCGAAGTGTTAACTCTATATTGGGTGCACTTCATTGCTTCTGGTGTCCCGAGGGTTTACCACCTCGGCCGCTAGCTCCCATTCCTCCTCTGCCTCTGGAGGGACGGCGAGAAGAATCTCTGCCGGAGCCTCTGCCTGAGCCTCTACCTCTGGGACGAAAGGTAGTGAAATGTTGCTCATAGGCAGGGGTGAAGACCGGTGACTGCGACACCACCGGCGGAGGGACCAGTTGAAAGGTCTGCTGTGACTGTGCAGCCACTTGGGGAGTAGCGGGACCCGGAAACTGACGTCTTGGTTGACGTTGCTGGGGCCTGGGTTTTGAGGATTTCCTCTTAGGCTGAGGGCCATCGTCCTGAGAGGACTTCCTCTTTCGGGACATGCCCCACTTGTGGAGAAGGTTCCGGTTCTCCGTGGCAGCTTTGTCCACTATCTCTTTCACCAAGGCGGATGGGAAGAGATGTTTGCCCCAGATGTTGGAGGAAATCAGTCTCCGGGGTTCGTGTTTCACCGTTGCACTGGCGAACACGAATTCTCTACAGGCTCTGCGAGCTCTAGCGAAGCTGTACAAATCCTTGGTCACAGTTGCCAGGTGTGACTTTGCAAGGACCATGTAAAAGTCCGGGACTCTGGTGTCCCCGGCCATGAGTTCTAGCTGTACCTGATGTGACAGCGAAGCGGCGAGTCTCTCCTTGGTATCCTGTTCCCTACGAAGGAGATGATCATTCAGACGTGGGAGGTCCTCGTTGAACTGACGACCGGCCACATCAGGTTCTAGTTTCCCTACCGTGAAAGTAAGCTGGATGTCTTTCCAGTACCTGTCATCGGGGGGAAGAGTGAGGGAGAAGGGTCTGCACTCCTCCAGTGCAGGGTAAGGTTTCCCTTCCTCCACATCCTTCATGACCGCTTGGAAGGCCTTTTCAACGAAGGGGAAGGTCGCAGTAGCTGGAGCAACAAAGGTTGGATGCTTTTTGCTCAGTGCTGGCATCTTGGAGTTTGTAAAACCCCGACTCTTCACTGCGTCAGCTAGCATAGCTTGGGCCTTTGCGAGATCGAACACTATCACTTCCTTAGGTTCGGTCTCTTCTTTTGAGGCTGGTTCGGACCTGAGTCGGACGTAACAGTCCGGATAAGCCTCGAAGTTCGGGAAGAATTCCACTTCTTCCAGAAGTATAGAGCCAACCCTTTCACTAATAAAGATTTTGCCAGTAGTGATTGGCATGTGCTCGGCGTATCTCCAAGGGTTAGCTTCCGAGCAGGTGGGGAGGTCCTTAACCGAAATCTTTTTCGGTTGTTTGAAGCCGACGAGAGTCGTCCGGAATTGTTCCTGAGTCTCTCTCAGCTTCTTGTCCATGAGGGCTTCTAGCATCCTGAAGACCTCTTGAGTGGCCAATGGAAGAGGATCTGGGGTGGCGGAAGTCAAAGGAACTGGTTCCTCGGATGTCACTGGGGTTACTGGGGGAGCTGGAGCGACCTCGTTCTCTGAGTCAGGATATTCCACCTGATCTTCCTCATAGTCGAGCTCTTCGCCCATGAGGGTCTTCTCCGTACCTTCTGACACCTCCGACATACGTTCCACGTTGTCGGAATCGATACGGCACGAACGCATAGACTGTGCCATGACAATGTCGGGTTCGACCACCAGTTGGACGGTGGGAATTTGTTCTTGAGGGATCACCGAGTCCTTGGATGCTTTCGGAAAAAGCAAGGCCCTCATATCTTTATTTGGAAGATAAGGTCCAGAGGCGTTCTTTTGGAAGCCTCGCACCCATTTGCACAGCTTCTCTAGCAGTGTCCCTTACCTCCATGGTAGGAGGATTGTTGAACGCTTTGTCAAGGAGACTCTTGCAGACTGAAGAGTTCTGCGGATCCCAAAATTTAAGGTCGCCTCTCTTGGCGGCGCAGGGGGCGTGGGTCCGGCACGCCTTGTGCCCGTAGAAGTCCGGGCGTTTAACTCCACAGAAGTTACTCTCACACTTCACATACTCCTCCTGTAAAAGAAAGAGATCATGAGTACATGGAAGGCATAAGAATGACTTACCTTACTCTAGACTTAAGAATAACTTAATCTATAATAGCATATTAATTATATGTTCAAGATAGATGAGCAGGAAGGGAAGTATATAGACACATACTTGTGAATCCCGCCCAGACGGTTACCGTAACCTTATCCGTAGACAATTCCTTAGGACCCGAGTGTCCCAAATGAGGGAAAATCCGTATGGATGAGCCAAGCTAGGCTTCCTTAATAGAGGAATTGTCCGCAGAGTGTAAAAGGATCTGAGACCGCTCAGAGCCTTGAGGGAGAGGGGAAAATAGGATAAACCCCTTAGTAATATGTAGGTTCCGCCAAGCGACTGCACTGAGATGCACAGAGTATGCTGGAAATGTTGTAATGTGCAACCAAACAGCATAGCCACTATATTAGATAGTATAACAATACCTATATGGAGGTGGCCAGGCTATCTGGCTGCATCAGATTGACTGCCGGCATGGACCCGGCAGCCGAGGAAGGGGTACATGTCCCTTAGCGCCTCATTAGGGGGCCCCGGCAGACCGACGGAACGCCGGAGACCGGTCCTGCAGGGTGGAAAACATCAAGGAGGACACACTGAGCAACCGAGATGGACAACACCACTGTGGCGACCGCCGGCACAGCGGCGGATCGCCGGCAGGGGCGGCGGGCTCCGGCAGCCGGCGGCTGACGGCATGGTGAACCTTAGTTCAACTCATAAATTATATATAAAGGGCAGATACCTAGAATGCCGGCAATCAATGCCGGCAGGTGGGCGAAAGTCTCCGGCAGTCGGCCGGCTGTCGCTAGGTTGGTGGGACGTCGGCGGTATGTCGACGGAAAGCGGCAGCCTCGGGCAGGTGGTAGGCTGACGTCCTAGAGGGGAGGTATCTTATGAATAGAGGTCACCTGAGGTAGTGGCGGCTGTCGCCGGCAGTAGAGGCGGCAAGGGACCGGCACCATGATAGAGAGAGAGAAAGGGAAGGGAGGGGTAATATCCTATACCCCTCCGGCATCCCTCCGGAGAGAGTGCACTCATGATAGGAGTAGGTACTCCTAACATCCGGCGGCAGTGGGCCGGCAGTGGGCCGGCAGATGGCCGGGAGCCTGAGGTAACCCAAGGGAGGGATAGAAAGCACCCAAAGAGGGGCATCCTTCGCCGGCAGGCACGCCGCCGGCAACCACCCTTATAGAACGCTATGAAGGGTATGTGTACCAGAGCGGCCAGCTCAGCAGAAGAACAAGGCTAGTCCTACCACTCCACCCAAGGGAGGAGTTGTAGGACCAAGGACAGGGGTGTGTAGGCAGGCCTACACCAAAGGGATAGAGTGGAGGGGAGTAGGGGTCTTTCTTAAAGTGGGTAGACTCTGTGTGAGAGAGGCCACCAAGGCAAGGGAGAACACTCCCTAACCTAGGATAGGTAGCACAGATCAGGTACAGTACTGATGTACTGTCCTAAACTATAACAAGGCAGAATCTATCCCCAGAGCCTAACCTAGATTAGGAGGACCAACTCCTAGGCTAGGGAGGCCTGGAAATACACATCGCTTGTTGCAGGGAGGAAGGAGTAACCCAACCAAGTGCAACTGAGGAGGGGCAGAGCCCTTCCTAAGGTCTCAAGCACGACCTTAAGTGGGGGTCATTCCCTTAGGGTAGGCTCAGAAGCAATAAATACTCTGGGTGTAGTCAAGATTCTCCCCATTATAGAATAAGGGAGAAGCAAGGTTACCCAGAGGGAATTCTCCATAGGTAAAGGGAATAGGAAGCATACAAGGGTTCCTACATTAGGTTAGGAGGGGGTTGGTACACGAACCAACACAGTCCCTTGTATGGTCCCCGAAGGTGAAAACACTTACATCACAGTAATTAGTATGTTTAACAATGTCTAAATCTTCATAACTTAACTTAGGAACACTTACATATATCATGCAGTAATATGAGCACTAGGCTGACAAGCCTAGGGGCTAGGCTAGCGATCTAGTATGGGGTCGGTCAACGACCGTTGTCTAACGAGCGCTAAAACACGATATAATAACTTCCTAGCTATGAAGACTAAATAACTAATAAAATTAATTAGTTAGAGGACCGGAGAAGGCTGTTCTGGCTAACTAAATAAAGCATGCAACATGACCAGCGACGCCGTCATGGCGCGTCCGGTATCGGCACAGCTCCGCCACAAAACACAATATCTTACAAAAAGTAGAAGTTACTTTACGGCCAAAGCTTATTCAAACAATACTAGGACCTGGTACTCAACTTCCCAGAAGAAGGCGAGGCTGAAGGCTGCGACATAACGATGTAAGCAGATAAAAAAGCACTTGGGAAAAATCCAACTTAGCGTAGGAGCTACAGACAAAAGGATGAGGACGGACGTGACGTCATTTAGCAATGGCGCCCGTTTGTTTACGTCTCGAGTACCAAAAATAGCCATGGATGAGAGTAACTTTGGAACGGCTCCTCAGTTACTCAGCACATTCCCATATCGAAGTGTTAACTCTATATGGGGTGCAGATAGCTATGTGGCGTGTTAATACATGTGTCCCCTGATGATATACGATATCCTAGAGGGAAACCTTTAGGGTACTCGCACCAGAAGTTAGAATTCTGTGATAACCTTTAGTTTAATTCTCTGGGAATATCCACTGTAGTTAAATATACGCTAGGAAGCTACTGAAGGAACCTTCCATCAGGACGACATGGCTTGAGCCCAAAAATAGCCAAATCCACGACAACAATGACATAATATAAAATTCCCTAGCTAAATATCTAAATAGCTAAAGTTATTAAGTCGAAATAATGCCGGGAAATCGTTCTTGCTAACTAAATGAACAAGAAGAATGAGTGCGTCCATGACGCCATCCGGCTAGCAACAGCTCTTGTTACGTTAATTACGATCTCAATCGAAGAGTAAAACTGGCAAGAGCTTACATTTACACAATCCAAAGATATTACTTAACTTTCCAGAAGCTGATGAAGCTGGTGAAGGCATCATAGCGACGAAATACTTCCAAAATAGCGAGAGATAACACGGGATAACACCGGTCAGCAAAGCTACAAACGAAAGAATGGCTTGGTGGCGCCTCGCGGTGGCGATTCGGCGCACTATTTACAGTACAGTAGGAGTGTCGAGAGCATCGCCTCTTTAACGACTCTCCTATATTCTTGCCACTTTTCCCTCTCGAAGCGAAAACGCTATTGGGGGTGTAGATAGCTATGAGACGTGTCAAGAATACGTCCTCTGATATACTCGATATCCCTTTTTAAATTTTAAGGGATATTCGCTCCAGGAGTTAGAATTCTGGATACCTTCGGTAAATTCTCTGGGATATATCACTGTAGTCAAATATACCTAGGAAGCTACTAATGAAGGAACTTCCATCAGAACGACATGGCCTGAGCCCAAAAATATATTTTTCTTTTCCATAGGGAATGGTTTGTTTTTATGTACTATGATTTTTTGTCAACTGTCATTATACCATGTCTCTACTTACAGAATCCAGGGCGGAGAGTGAGACTGAACCATGTAACGCATCCCCTGTGATCTAAGAGTAGTAAAATTGTCACTTAGGCAAGCCTGAGGATTAAAATCCTAAGTTGAGTATTTTTCTTTATATGATTTGTTTTGCTCAAGGGAATCTTCGGATTTCAGTTGCTAATGTGTAACCTTTGGATATTTTGGTTCTTAGTTCTTGCTTGCCTAAAGTTGTCAAGATATACCTTGTTTTCAGATTTGCCATAATTTTTACTGCATATCTATGTAACCTTTTCCAGTAATTTGTTTACTCATATTTACCCATATGCACTGGTTTTCAGGGTTATTTACTGCCATTTTTGTTCTTTTCCTTTTGTTTTGAGCATATATATATATTTTTTAATATATAATCCTTTTGAGTATGTAATCTTTTTTTAGATTGTTTTTTGGCTCCATTTAGTCACATTATGTATATCTTGAGTTATAGTTCATATTTTACTCATATTAGAAGGCACAACTACTGTAATGAATTATGTGAATTTAATTTGTTAAGATTTTGTTGTTTGTTGCTGTTTGAGTTCCCTTTTTTGTGTGTGAAATTGAGATTTTGCACACCCAGAGCGAGTTGCGGCTGAGTAGTAATGTTGGGGTTTGAATTTAAAGTAAATGGTGATGTGACAGTCTTTTTTTGTTTTTTGTTGGAATTTATCACAGTTCCAGGAGTAACTGTAACTTGGTAGATGGGATTTGTCACGTACACCTTGTTTGTGAACCTCTGTTTGAGGTCATGTGAATGACCTCAGTTCGCTGGCTCGCCTGGGAGTGTGTACTTTATCAGCTACCACTGGCGACAGGATTCTGGCTAGTACTGTACAGTGGTAACGTGTTTGCCTCGCATTCGCGTGGCGAGAGATCGATCCCCGCCCAGGGCCGTGAGTTTAAGCTGTTTACTGGGGAGGCTACTGCTGTGGTAGGGCACCACAGTGGGGGGTTGGGCTTGCCCGGCTGACGTTCTGGTGAGCATCTATTCTGATGGAACTGGAACTGAAACTAGACACCTTTAACCTTTAACCTTTAACTCAATCTGCAGACGAAGAGTGTTTTCTGTCTCCTTGTTTTCGCAGATTCCTTTGGGGAGCAACGGCCCAGGAGAGCGAAGGCCTACCGGATGGATCCATTTTTGGAATAACGAACAATTCCTCAAGCATGACCATATTTGGTCTTCTTCCCAGGACGCCATGGGGTCACGCCCAGCGACGCCCACGGCCCATCAGTCAGTCGGGCCTGAGATTTCATAAGGAGCAGATAAGATTTTCTTGTAGTTACACTGCTTGCCAAGATCCATACTCTGATAGTTTTGTACTTGGAAAATTTTAGAGAAAAGTGAGAGAAACTCTGAAGTAAAGTAAAGTAATAATTCCTTCGTTCCCTGACCGTTTGTTCGCCCAAGAATAATTTAACTTAACCACTGTTTGATAAAGAGCACTTATTTTATGAATAAGATTGATGATTGTGTAGACTTTCAAGTAACTTAAGTGTGCTCAGAGATGTGTATGAAATTACTTAATGAAATACATGTTGTCAGATACAACTTAACGTTTGTCTTACCCCACCTCTTGAACTTTAATTAATTTTGAATTACAATTGTTAAGAACAGTGACAACGTTGCCCATCAAACTCCTCTACACGTCTGAACTTCCCTTAGCTCTGCTGTGGCCCACGTTGCCCATCAATCTCCTCTACATGTCTGAACTTCTCTTAGCCTTGCCGTAGTCCCCGTTTGCCACCAATTTCCTCCACCAGTCAGAATGTTCCTTAGCTTTTCTGTGGTCCACGTTTCCCATCAATATCCTTTACACGTCTGCACTTCCATTAGCTTTGCTGTTGTCCCCATTTTCCTCTAATTTCCTTCACCAGTCTGAACGTCCATTACCTTTGCTGTGGTCCACGTTGCCCATCAATCTCCTCTACATGTCTAAACTTCCCTTAGCTTTGCTGTATTCCCCATTTTCCACTAATTTCCTTTACCAGTCTGAACGTCCCTTAGCTTTGCTGTGGTCTATGTTGTCCATCAATTCCTCTATATGTCTAAACTTCCCTTAGCTTTGCCGTTGTCCCCCGTTTTCCACCCATTTCCAGCGCCAGTCTTAACGTCCCTTACCTTTGCTGTGGCGCACGTTACTCATTAATCTCCTCTACATGACTGACTTCCCTTAGCTTTGCCGTAGTCCTCATTTTCCATCACTTTTCCCAACCAGTCTGTACTTCCACTATATTTATGGAGGTCCACGTTTCCCTTCAATCTCCCCCACCAGTCTGAATGTTCTATGGCCTTGCTGTGGTCCACTTTGCCCATCAATCTCCTACAGCTCCCGGAATGGCCCTTAGCTTTACTCTGGTCCAAGTTTCCCACTAATATCTCCTCCACCCCGCCGAACGTCCCATAGCCTTAATGTGGTTCAAGTTTCCCATCAATCATCCCCTCACTGAGCATCACTTAGTATTACTATGACCCAAGGTTTCCCTTCTGAGCATCACTTAGCTTACTCCAGTGCAGATTTCCCATTAATCTCCCCTCCTACCTCATCAATAACCAGCATATATGTGAAATGAGAAAACCTTGAAGTTCCTGATGAATCAGGTCACTGTGGCACGGCGCTGGGCTGGTTCCTCGAACCCGAATTCGGATTGACAAGATCTTTATTTGGTCTCCTAGCAGGATCTGGTTGTATTCATAAGTAGGGCAATGCATATGAAAGCATTTTAAAAGTCCAAGCCGACCAAAATAGGTTTCCCAAACTCATAACAAGGTATTATCCCAACTGATTTCAAGGTAGAATGGAATAAAAGTAAAGAATAAGAATTTCACTAATAATGTTGTTATGGTACAGGTAAAAGAAATATTACAGTAATAAGTAAAAGCTTAGAAGCTTTGCACATATCTATTATGCGATAGAGTGCTCTCAAACGTATTTTGTGGAGTGAGCAGTTAGGATCCAAGAACGAGGAACCATCCTATATTGGAAAGGCATTGGAGAGGTTGCATCAAGCAACCGACCCCTTAATGTAACGATAACGGGGGAAAGAAGAAGAAGAAGAAGAAGAAGGAGAAGACTGGGATTTCTGGTTTTCATAGGAGAAAAGAGGAAAAATATTCTTGGCTGGTCATTGTGATATAAGGACCTTTGCCTTTCTCTATTATGGGAAGAAGTAAAAGATGAAGGAGGAAGAGTAAAGTAAAAAGAAAGTTAAGTATTCAAATATCCTGTATCGCCATTTCGAAAGAATCGGTGAACTATTAATTATAAACAATTATTCCTGTCTCTTATATTCGTGGCCTCGCAAATGCTTGTAGACTATGTTGTAAAATTAACATGAATCATATATAAAGATGTTAAAATGATAAACAGAGAGAGAGAGAGAGAGAGAGAGAGAGAGAGAGAGAGAGAGAGAGAGAGAGAGAGAGAGAGAGAGAGAGAGAGAGAGCTCTTGGGACAGATAAAATTATAGAGCAAAATAGAACACGTATCAAAAAGGATGACTTTGTAACTGTGAAAGGAATGTATGTTATATAAATTCCAATATCATAATCAAAAGTAAATAAATTGGCCAGTATGAAATAAAAATGAATCTCAAGAATATAAATGGGCTTTCTAAATCTTATAGTCATTACCAAGTCAACTAATGTGGAATTCTTTTATAAGATCAGAATAAATAAAAATTATAACAGTTTCTATCATCACCTTATGACTTTGATATCTTGGAGAACAGTTTAAAAAATAACTGATAATAGAGACCAATAAAATCGTAGATTGAGATGAGAGGTGAAACTTACTTTACCTTTTTCAAAAGGAGTGTTTTGTAGCTACCAGAAGTTCGAAAGTAAAATGTTGATATCCAGATAAACCGTATTTGTACGCCTAATTGGTCATGTTCTCTAATTGAACAGGAAATGAAACTGTTTACATACTTCAATTACACACACACATACAGAGAGAGAGAGAGAGAGAGAGAGAGAGAGAGAGAGAGAGAGAGAGAGAGAGAGAGAGAGAGAGAGAGAGAGAGTTACCAATGTCAGAAAATCCA